>NC_091480.1:38609304-38928298 GCF_036971445.1 Narcine bancroftii | reverse complement strand
CTAAAAGGTTACATCTGTTGATTCCTGCTGGCTGAGCGATGCAGCAGGGGCACCACCCCACTCTCACCCTCTCCCTCTCTGCATCCTCTCTCTTAATCTTTGCTCTCTGTCCTGACTCCTGGTGATTCTTGCTCTTTATCCTGACTCCCCTTTCCCCTTTACCATTTGGTGCTTCTGAAGCAACCTCATTGACCCATCCTGATTCAGCCTTCCCCTATTCTGATTCTCTTCCTGACCTGTCCCAATCGTCTAACTTCTCTCATCCCATCTTCCATCATTTCCCCCTCTGCCAAGGTCTCTTCCCAGTTTCTTGACTTTTGTCCACCTGTCCCATACCTGATTCTCTTCTTGTTATCATTGCTCCAATGCTATCTACAAATTTGCTGATGACACCACGGTTGTTGTCAGAATCACAAATGGCAATGAGGAAGTGTACAGGAGGGAGATCAATCAGTTCTTTGAGTGGTGCTTCACCAACAACCTTGTGTTCAATGTTAGCAAAACCAAGGATATGATTGGGTACTCAGGAGGAAATCAGAGGAACACAACCCAGTCCTCGTCGAGGGCTCAGTGGTGGAGAGGGTCAAAAACTTCACATTCCTGGGTATCAACGTCTCCGAGGACCTGCCCAGGAGCCTCCATGTTGCGAAGAAGGCTCGCCAGCAACTAAACTTGTGAGATGTTTGAGGAGATTTGATATGTTACTGAAGACTCTCAAAAACTTCCACAGATCATGTGGAGAGCAATCTGGCTGGTTGCATCACTGCCTGGCATGGTGGTGCCAAATCTCAGGACAAGAAAAAAACTCCAGAGGGTTGTTAATTCGGCCTACGACATCACAGGCACCAGACTCCACTCAATCAGGGACATCTCCATGAGGTGGTGCCTTAAAAAAGCAGCCTCTATCCTCAAAGACCCCCACCACCCAGGCCATGCCTTCTTCACTCTGGTACCCTCGGAGAAAAGGTTCAGGAGCCCAAGGACAGCTTCTTCCCCACTGACTTCAGATTCTTGAATAATTAATGAGCCTAAGACACTGCCTTACACTATTAATTTTATTATTTTAATATTTATTGTTGTAAGATGGTTTATAATGTGAACGTTTACCCTGTGTCGCTGCTGCAAAACATGGAATTTTGTGACTTGTTCATGACAATAAATTTTGATTCTGATTCTGACTTTTGCTCAACTTCCCCTTTTGTTCCTTCCAAATTATTATCGTCCTCTCTAAAACAAAGGGATTTCAACATTTAAAATGAGGGATTATTAAAGCAATGAATTTTTGATAATTTCTAATAAAAGATCAGTATTTTTCTTTGACCATTCAATTAACTGATATTCTATTTTAATCTATTCTGGAAACTGACTAACTCTGTTTAATATTTTTAATCATATGTCAGACCTAAAAATACATCCAAATACTTGACTAAAGCAGAAATGTAAGAGTTGGAAGCCTTGTTAGATCTGTACAGGACGCTAGTTATATCAGGACAAGAGAACTGTGTATAGTTCTGATCATCACTCTTCAGGCAGAATAAGCTGGCATAATAAAGAATGCTCAGGTGATTTTCATGGATTTAGCCAAGGCTGCAGAATTATACTTTAGGCTGAGTATGATATTGGAATAAAGGAAACTGAGGGGAGATTGAATTGAAATGGAGAATGCTGAAAATTCTTAGCAAAGCAAGCAGTATTCTTGAAGAGACAAAGTGTTTCTTCTAGTTTGAAATGATTGATTCTCAGTCTTTGATAAGATTTGTTGTGCCTCTTTGGTTCTCAGTGGGATGCGTCCCTGGGTAGCTGATGTTCTAGAGCAGGCAGTCTCCACCTTTTTTTGGCTATGGCCTCCTAGAACTCTACTCAAAGTTTATGGGACCCCTTCCCTGTGAAACAGTCAAGTTTTTTTTCTGTAGATCTCTCCTATATAAACATATATTAGTACCCACAGATTTGAGGAACAACACCTTATTTTCCGTCTGGGCACTCTCCAGTCAGATGACCTTAACATTGACTTCTCTGCTTTCTGCTAAACTTACTCACCTTTTCTTTACCCTCCCCCTTCCAGTCTTTCCAGTTCTCTTCTGCCTTCCTCCTTACCTACCCAGCCATCTCTCCTCCCCTTCATTGTTGCTGTCCTTTCCCTTCTTTCTCCACCCATCATCATCTGCCTTTGCTGCCCCCTTCCCCCTACCCTTTTGTTAGGATGCCTGTCGGCATTTTCTCTTACCTTGATGAAGGGCTCAAGCCTGAAACATTAGTTATGTATTTTTACCTTTGCCAGATAAAGGACACTGTTTGACCTGTGGTTGGCTTTGTAGTAATTAATACCTTTTATCCGAGTTGCCGAAAAATGGCAATCTTCAAAAACTGGCACTTTTTTCAGTAGATGACATGTGCTCATCAAAGATGGAATTTGGCGCCAAACATGACCCGACATGAACCTCACTCATCTCTCGTGTATCCTGTCACGTTCTGCGTTGCTAATTAGTGGTATCATTACTTTATAAGTACTCTACCCATTGAACATGACCCTCGCTCAATTCACGTTGGAATATCCCGTGTTGTTCCTCTACTTTATTATTACATTCAGTCAGACCTGCCGTGCTCAATGCAGGATCAATAGCCTTTGTCTCTACCTATAATCCCCCATGCGGCTAAAACCGCTGTACCAGCACCAGCGCAGGAGAAGCGAGAAGGGGGCCGTTTCCCTGGTGCTGATACAGTGATAGGGGTTGGGGTGAGAGAGAGATGGCAGCACGACTCAGGTAGGTGGGCGAGCTGGAGGTGCATGTGGAGAGACAGGTGCACAACTCAGGAGGGTGGGCGAGGGGTGGGGAAGTGCGACTTAGGCATGTGGGGGACCGACTGCAGCACGACTCGGGCAGGCGGGCGAGGGGAGAGAGATGGCAGCACAACTCTGGCAGGGGGAGCACGACTCAGGCGGGTGGGTGTGGAGAGGTAGCAGTGCAATTTGGGTGGGCATGTGAGAGTGGGAGAGGCGGCAGTACGGGTGGGCAGGCAAGGGGGTGTAGAAATGGCAGACTCAGGCGACTCGGGAAGGTGGGCTTAAAGGGACTGCCATTTTAAAATGGTTCTCCTGTACCTATCCTGACACAGGCAATGCGGAGATCCCAGCAGTCTCTTGCTCATATGGCGACATTATTTAACAGGTGCCCTTGCCCGAATCAAGGGTTTTATGTATGATATCTTGTATTTCTTCTGACTAAACAATGTGTATTTTGTGACTAAGGTCATATTCCATCTATTTTCAAAAAAACATTAAATTTATTATTTTTTGTTATTCCTTTCTTGCCAACTGCACATTTCCAGATGTATGCATCCTTTTTGATTCTGGCATTGGTATTGCCTAGGAGGATCAGTTTGTCTCCTGGGACACAGGCCAAGGGTTTTCTCGAGTAGAAAACCTACATGGTCTTATCCATAGCTTCCAGGCTTGGGTATATACACTCTAGGTAGTGACCATTAACAGTGTGTGCATAACTGGAGGTGATCATATCCCACTGATATACTTGATCTTTTTAGTGGTGGAGATCAAAGGGCAGGGGTCAAATTTGTTTTAAATTTTTAAATTTATTTCATTGAAAGGTCACACTCAGTCTTTTGCCAATAAAACAAGATATATTTCAGCAGGGAAAAGTTTTTATGAACACACTCGTGATGGGTTAGGACCTGCCACAACTCAAAAACATGCTTGTATTTAGAGGGTTAATAAATAAAAGTAGATTATATCTTCCTGGCAAACTTCCTGTGTGTTTAACTTGAAGCAGTACATCAGCATCTGTTTGTTATTATTATGTATAGTTAGGATGTTTAACTTTTCCTTCAACTTGTATTCAATTCCAAAAGTAATATTACATGCCTATATGTGGTTTATAAATTCTAAACACAAGGATTTTTTTTTAAAGATAATGTGTTTTGGGAAAGGGTAGTGAAGTAATATTATTTTGAAATTTGTTTTTAGCATTGACAAAATTGTGTATTTCCACACACAACATGAATTTATTGCCATGAAATGTAAAAATATTTGCGTTTTCTCTCAATGGATCTTCCAACTATCCAGCTTGTATTCATGAAGATGTTATTTTAATTTCATTAACTGTATTTGCAAAAAGCAAATGCGACTTTTTACCAAATGCTTATTGATATTCAGTAATTAAAATTCATGGAATAAGCATGTAAATATACTCCATGCTCAACACAATTTTGGTGTATTAAAGTCGCAGTATGATTTGGATATAGGACTTCACTGTCCACCTCAAGAGTGGCTTTTTAATGCAATCATGGACCAAATTGGTTGAATGTTGAGGAATAATCAAAGTGGGCCAGTTGCATGTGTCAAACTAATGAGGGAAAAAACTTAATTGATCTCCTTGCTAATTTACCTGTTGTGGATACATCTGTTCATGGCAATGTCGGTAGGAAAGCCTACTGTAAAGTAGGCAAAGCTTTATTTTGCCCTGACATCATCCTCAAATTGTGCAGCATTGCTTCCATGACATTGGAATAGATTTAGAAGAAATCTATTAAACGAGACCCAGGCGCTGTGAGGTGCCATGGGCTGTCAACTGCAGCAGAATTGTATTTCACAGTAATCCATAGATTCATGTTCTTTGCCCTGCTTTTCTCATTGAGCCAGGAGGCAACCCTAGTTACTAACAGTTGTAGAAAGGCATTTCAGGAGTAGTTCCACTTGGAAGTATGAGGTCCACCTGGTGAAGGTGAAACATAGTACAAGTCTTAGTATTTAACCAAAACAGTAAGTTACAGTTTGAGTTAAGTGATTCTCGCTGGGTCAGATCAAAGCTTTGCAACACTGCCATATTCAGCCCTGAATGTGTTAAGGCAATTAGCATAATATGGGAGCAGGAAATCCATCCAAAATCTCTCTCCTCAGTAAGGCCAAAGCCAGCGTGTGAGCACATGAGAGACGGTGAAGTATTTGTAACTACCTTCAAAACCGAGTTTTGCATGCATAATCTGCTTTGGCCTTGTGCTCCAGTACAGAAGCTATTTGTCAGTCAGCTTGATTCACTTCATATGAAATCCAGAAATATCTGAGCATAGTGGATACAGTGAAGACAACATCCCAGCTGTTGTGTTGAAGACTTGTGTTCCATTTCTCGCCAAATTTTGAGCAAAGCTTTAATGAAGCAGCCATAACACCTGACAAAGTGAAAAAAAATGCCCATTTGTGTCCTGTCCACAAAACAGCTGCATGACATTTAATACTCCAAAGTCTATTCTCAATTATTACCATAGTTTTGGAAGATGATCTTAACTAACAATTACTTAGCAATAACCTACTTACTGATGCACAGCTTAGGCTTTAATTTTGCCAAGCTAGGATGGATATCCAGGCTTCCATGATGGTGGGCAGTTGTTCCGTAACAGCACTTCCTCATGCATGAATTAAAGCTTCTGCATCAAAGGCTGGTATCTGAAACAGATGGGCCTTTTATGAATATTCCACAATGTTTGACAGCCAAGATAGAAATATTTGAAGGGATTATCGAAGACCACTTCCTTATTAAGGAACAAAAAGATAGGATATGAAATGCTCTTCTGTGATCCATGTTGAATTGTGAACTGTTGCTGATCATCATGTTCTCTAACTAATTTGTTCACGATAGTAGTACGAAGTAGAAATGAAGGGGTAGGCCTGAAACTGGAAGGTGAAGATTGAAAATGACAAAGGAAGTAACACAAAAGAGAGCCACCCTAGGGAGTTGATGGGAGTTAACAGAAAGAGCAGAGAAGTCAAGAACGAGGTTGTTGGAGAAGGGAGATTCAAGCTCCATTGCTCTGGCACCAGGTAGGGCCCTGGTGCCTGTTGCAAGCCACAGTTTTCGTGCTGGTGTGAAACTGAATCTAGTTGGCACAATGCAGACCTCGGAACCAATCGGAAAGTATTGTTGTTAGTGAGTCATTTGAAATGAGCATCTGGTCTGGGTACAGTTCAATTTAATTTAAAAAAAATTACAGCACTGTAACAGGCCAATTTAGCCCAATGAGCTGTGCTGCCCAATTTACACCCCATTAACCTACACCACTGGTTCTCCCCACGCAGACATGGGGAGAACGTACAAACTCCTTACAGACAGTGCGGGATTCGAACCCCAGTCTGGTTCCAACTGTGCCGCCATATTCAATGTATTTTTGTGTTATGGAATAAATTTTGTTCAGGGAAAGTATGTTTGAAATCTTGTTAGAAGAATGTGTACAAACGCAGCATCACATACATCTCTGAGATTTTATTTCCTGTGGCTCAGGCAGAATTTCTACTTATCAGTAGAGCAAAAAACTGTACTCAAGGAAAGTTACATATACAAAAGTGAGAAATGAACACTAGGAAAGAAGTGTCAACAAACTGATTTGCAATACATAAAAAAATTCAGTCATAAATAATGTGCAAAATAAGACTCCTTAAATGAGTCATGATTGAGTTTGTTGTTTAGAAGTGGGATGGTGAAGGGGTAGCAGCTGTTCCTCACCTACACCTCTTTTCTGATGGTAGCAGCGAGAACAGAGCATGATCTGGGTTATGTGGATCCTTGATAATTGCTGCTGCTCTCCATTGGCAACGTTCCACGTAGATTTTCTTGATGATGGAGAGGGTTTTGCCTGTGATGTCGTGGGCTGTGTCCACTCCCTTTTTCAGGGCTTTCCACTCAGAGGAACGGATCTATGTCGCTGCTCAGACAGGAGCTGATATTGCTTCAACACCAGCCTTTCAAAACACTTGATCACTGTGGATGTGAATGCCATTGGTCAGTAGTCATTAGGGCAGGTTACCACTTGTGATGGATTATATAATATATTATGTATAGATATGTTTTTGGAATAGGTAGATTGTGAGGGTTTTAGTGTAGGAAACAAACACTTCACAAAACAGATTTAAAATGCAAGAGCTCTGCTCAAACCAGATACTCCAGGCTCAGTGCCTTTGTAAAGAGAATGAAAACTGCTTTGCTGAAGGTTTTCACGGGAACTGATAAGATTTTTCAGGAATTGATTTTGGAGCCAGCAATCTGTTTGGTGGCAATTTGTTGTTTTAAGAGAGAGTTTTCTGTAGTGGCTTCTGGAGGCTGCAACACAACAAGCTGGTAGCTTGTTTAAACCTCATTTTGAAGACGGATTGTGAGTTCTGAGTTCAGCCTGTTGAAAACCTTTGTGGTCCATACAAGTGGAAATGGCTGGCCAGAATGTTTCACCTGAAATAAGGGAAACTAGAGGAACTCTGTGGTGACCTTGAACAAGAGGTTATCATTTGGAAAACCCTGATGGGGCAAGTGTCTTCGGCAAGTAACTGAAGTACTGATGGAAGTAAATTAATTTGTGTGTGTCCAACGAATAACGAATATCTTTTTGAAAACCGACAAGAACCTTCCTGAGCGGTAACCATTTAACCGTTTCCACCAGAGCCTGGTGAAAATTCATAAATGTTAAATTCTCTGTACAATATAAGAATTGCCTTATACCGCTGAACTTGCAGGAGTGAGAAGTGAGATTGGACTGTGAATCAAAGAATTTTTCTGAATTTCTACACATTATATACACGTGCGCTTAAGTTTAAGTTAAAGTTGATTTTTTTTATGTTTAAATAAAATTTTAAAACTACTTTTGTTTAAGTAACCATTTGTCTTGGTGAATTTCTATTGCTGCTGAGTTTTGGGGTCCTCTGGGCCCGTAACCCCACTGAAATGTTGAAGATATCCATGAAGACAATAAAATTTGCCAGCACAGTTTTTCATTACTTGGCCGAATTCTCCATCTGGACTGGATGCTTTCCTTGGATTCACTCTCCTGAAGGTATTCAGCATGTCGTCCTGACAGTGGAGGATCATCAGGGGACATAGGGGTGCGTTGTGATGCTTCCTTGTTCTGCAGGTCAAATTGAGCATGTGATCACTGGACCTAAAATGTTCCCCTATACATACTTCTGTCACCTGTTCTGTCTCATTCCTTAATAAAAGATCCAGTGTTGCTTTCTTTCTAGTTGGTACCTCCATAGATTGAATTAGAAAACTGGGAGTTTTCATCTGGGAGTGAAGGTTTGCTGGCTCCTACGGCACTGGATTTGGTTTTGTAGTAGGTTATGTCATTTAGTCTGAGGTTTAGAATAAGATTTGTTGATACTTATTTATTGAACACAAAATTTGAATGAAAAATGTACCTTTAACAACAAGTTTTGTATTCAATGTCAATTTGTCATATACATGAGTATAATGTATAGACTGAAATTATTTCTTGCTGCAGATAAATTACACCAACTATAATAGTAAAACTTTAAATTACTACCAGTATAAGACAGCAAAAGGGATAATAAATATCAAATAATATATGAATAAATATCCACATTTGAACTTAATGTAGGGAAAAAAGAAAGTGACGTTTTAGTAGTGCGGACAGGGTACTTTATGGTCAGGGTTAGGGTAGCACGGGGATGTTCAAGAACCTGATAGCTGTTGAATAAAAATTGTTCTTGAACTGGAAGATGCTGAATCTCAGGCTTCTAGACCTTTTGCTTGAAGGGAGCAGTGAGGAGAGATTGTGATGTGGCTGGTAGGGGTCTTGTGATGTTGGCTGCTCCTCACATAGATGCTTTCAATGGATGGGAGGTCAGTGCCCATGATGGACTTAGCCAGGTTGCCTTCTGTGTTTTTGGGCACTTGCATTTCCATATCAGGCTGTGGTGCAACCAGTCAAAATACTTTACACAGTTCATTTGTGGAAGTTTATGAGAGTTTTCAACAACATGTTAAAAATTCTTAGACTTTGTAGGAAGTAGAGGCTTTGGTGTGCTGTCTCCAGGAGAGGTCCTCCAACATGTAGCCTTTCTGAAGATGAAAGTATTAATCCTCTCCACTGTCATCCCGTCAATTAAGACAGATGCCTGGTCCCGTGGCCACCCCTTCCTAAAGTCTGCAATAAAATCCTTGGTTTTGGGGACATCAGGGAAAATATCACAGCTGTGCTCAGGCAGGACAGACCAGAGGCCTCGTCAACTGAGGCCACATGTTGGAGGATCTGAGGAACGGAAAAGGAATGACCACACTCATGAATCTGTATTATAGACTGCCCAATAGTCAGTGATTATTGGAGGAGCAAATATGTAAAGAGATAGCAGACAGCTGCAGGAAACATAAGGTTGTGATAGTAGGAAATTTTAACTTTCCATATTTGCTTTCCATATTGACTGGGACTCTCACACCGTAAAAGGGCTGGATGGCTTGGAGTTTTGTCAAATGTGTTCAGGAAAGTTTTCTAAATCAATATATAGAGGTACCAACTAGAGAGAATTGTATAGAGATACTGGATCTCCTATTAGGAAATGAGACATGAATGGTGACAGAAGTATGTGTAGGGGAACATTTTGGGTCCAGTGATCATAATGCCATTAGTTTCAAGTTAATTATGGAGAAGGATAGGTGTGGGCCATAGGTTGAGATTCTAAATTGTAAAAAGACTAATTTTAAGGAAATGAGAAAGGATCTAGAACGCTTAGATTGGAATAAGTTGTTTTCGGGCAAGGATGTGCAAGATAAGTGGTGGACCTTCAAAGGTGACATTTTGAGAGTACAAAGTTTGTATGTTCCTGTCAGGATTAAAGGCAAAGTTAGCAGGCATAGGGAACCTTGGTTTTTGAGGGATATTGGGAATTTGGTTCTACTCAGGATCCTTTAAACTAGAATGGTTGGGGGGAGGGAACAAAATAGTACAGAGCAGTAAGGAGAAGGTTAGAATGCAAACAATGAAAGTTTGTAGTAAGTATTTGAATATGGATGGGCAGGTGATAGAGAAGGGAAATGCTCTGGAAGAAGATGAAGGGCAATTGTCAGGAAAAGTAAATAATGTTGTTCTTAAAGATGAGGGAAAACAGGGATTAAAAAATGGGAAATCCCTGAAATTCATATATTTTAATGCCAGGAGTATTGTAAAAAAGGTGGATGAGCTGAAGGTGTGGATTGATACTTGGAAGTATGATGTGGTAGCGATTAGTGAGACATGGTTGCAGGAGGGATGTGATTGGCAACTGAATATCCCTGGGTTTCGTTGTTTTAGGTGTGATAGAGTCGGAGGGGCAAGAGGAGGTGGGGTTGCATTGCTTGTCAGGGAAAATATTACAGCGGTGCCTAGGAAGGATAGATTAGAGGGCACATCCACGGAGGCTATTTGGGTGGAACTGAGGAGTAGGAAAGGAGAGGTTACACTTGTAGGGGTGTATTATAGACCACCCGGAGGGGACCGAGACCTAGAGGAGCAAATCTGTAGGGAGATAGTAGATATTTGTGATAAGCACAGGGTTGTAATTATGGGAGATTTTAATTTTCCACATATAGATTGGGAAACACATTCTGTGAAAGGAATGGATGGGTTAGAGTTTGTGAAATGTGTGCAAGATAGTTTTTTACAACAATATGTAGAGGTGCCGACCAGAGAAGGAGCAGTGTTAGATCTACTGTTGGCAAATGGGATGGGTCAAGTGACGGAGGTTAGTGTTGGCGAGCACTTCGGGTCCAGTGATCATAATGCCATCAGCTTCAATGTCATTATGGAAAGAGAGAAATCAGGGCCAAGGATTGAGGTTTTTGATTGGGGAAAAGCTAGATTTGAGGAGATGCGAAAGGACTTGCAGGGTGTGCATTGGGACAATTTGTTTTATGGGCAGGATGTAGTAGAGAGATGGAAGTCTTTTAAAGATCAGATTTTGAGAGTGCAAAAGCTTTATGTTCCTGTTAGGTTAAAAGGAGGGGCAAAAGGTTTGAGAGAGCCGTGGTTTTCAAGGAATATTGGAAACTTGGTTCGAAGAAAAAGGGAGGCGTACATTAGATATAAGAAGCATGGAGTTAAGGAGATGTTTGAAAGATGCATTGAATGTAAGAGGAATCTTAAGAGAGGAATTAGGAAAGCTAAAAGAAGGTACGAGAAAACTATGGCAAGCAGGGTGAAAACTAATCCAAAAGAGTTCTACAAATATGTTAATGGTAAGAGGAAAGCTAGAGACAAAATTGGTCCCTTAGAAAATCAGAGTGGAAAACTGTGTGTGGAACCTAGAGAAATGGGGGAGATATTGAACAGTTTCTTTTCTTCGGTATTCACTAAGGAGAAGGATATTGGGAGATGTGGGATAAAAAAAGCAAATTGGGTAAATATGGGGAATATAGAGATTACAAAAGGTGTAGTTTTAAGGCTTTTGAAGAATATAAAGGTGGATAAGTCTCCGGGACCAGATGGGATCTTCCCCAGGACATTGAGAGAAGTGAAGGAGGAAATAGCAGAGGCTCTGGCGGTAATTTTTCAAATGTCATTAGATATGGGGATAGTGCCGGAGGATTGGCGCATTGCGCATGTGGTTCCGTTATTTAAAAAGGGTTCAAGGAGGAAGCCTGGCAACTATCAGCCTGTAAGTTTGACGTCTGTGGTAGGTAAATTAATGGAGAAAATTCTTAGAGATAGTACTTATAAACATCTGGATAGACAGGGTCTGATCAGGAGCACTCAACATGGATTTGTGGGAGGAAGGTCATGTTTGACCAATCTGATTGAATTTTTTGAAGAGGTGACTAGGAATGTGGATGAGGGTAGCGCAGTGGATGTTGTCTATATGGACTTCAGTAAGGCCTTCGATAAGGTACCACATGGAAGGTTAGTTAGGAAGGTGCAGTCTTTAGGTATAAATTTTGAGATAGTCAAATGGATTGAACATTGGCTGAAAGGGAGAGGCCAGAGAGTGGTAGTGGATAATTGTCTGTCAGGTTGGAGGCCGGTGACCAGTGGTGTGCCTCAAGGATCTGTATTGGGCCCATTGTTGTTCGTTATATACATTAATGATCTAGATGATGGGGTGGTGAATTGGATTAGTAAATATTCAGACGATACTAAGATAGGTGGAATAGTGGATAATGAAGAAGGTTTTCAAGGATTGCAGAAGGATTTGGGCTGCTTAGAAAAGTGGGCTGAAAAATGGCAGATGGAATTTAATGCTGATAAGTGTGAGGTGCTTCATTTTGGTAAGAAGAATCAGAATAGGACATATGTGGTAAATGGGAGAGCATTGAGGAATACAGAAGAGCAGAAAGATTTAGGAGTGACGGTACATCGTTCCTGAAGGTAGAAACTCACGTGAATAGGGTGGTGAAGAAGGCTTTTAGTATGCTGGCCTTTATCAATCATTGCATGGAATATAGGAGTTGGGAGGTGATGTTGAGATTGTATAAGACGTTGGTGCGGCCTAATTTGGAGTTCTGTGTGCAGTTCTGGTCGCCTAATTATAGGAAGGATATAAACAGAGTGGAGAGAGTGCAGAGAAGGTTTACCAGAATGTTGCCTGGGTTTAAGCATCTGGAGTATGGGGAGAGATTGGACAGATTGGGTCTTTATTCTTTGGAGCGTAGAAGGTTGAGAGGGGATTTGATAGAAGTATTTAAGATTATGAAAGGGATAGACAGAATGGATGTGGATAGACTATTTCCGTTAAGAGGAGGAAAGTTTAAAACAAGAGGACATGAGTTAAGAATTAAGGGGCAGAGGTTAGAGGTAACATGAGGGGGAACTTCTTTACTCAGAGAGTGGTAGCTGTGTGGAATGAACTTCCGGGAGAAATAGTGGCGGTGGAGTCAATCGTATTATTTAAGAAAAGGTTGGACAGGTATATGGATGAGAGGAAGATGGAGGGTTATGGGCATTGTGCAGGGAGGTGGCATTAGAAAGGGGTGTTTGGTTCGGTGCGGACTAGAAGGGCCTAATGGCCTGTTTCCATGCTGTAATTGTTATGTTATGTTAAGAAGAGAGAGGTATATAGCAAATATAGGCAAAACGGAGCAAATGAGGTACATGAGGAGTATAAAAAAATGCAAGAGAAACCTCAATCAGGAAGGCTAAAAGTAGACATGAGATTGCTTTGGGAGACAATGTGAAGGAAAATCCTAAGGGTTTCTACAGGTATATTAAGATCAAAAGGATAGTAAAGGACAAAATTGGTCCCATTGAAGATCAGAATGGTCAGATATGTATGGAGCCAAAAGAGACGGGGAGATCTTAAATTTTTTTGTATTAGTATTCACTCAGGAAACTGGGACAGCGTATTTGGACAGACAGGGACTGATTATGGATAGTCAACGTGGAATTGACAAAGACGAGCTCTCAACTGCACAAAGACAGCTTCTTCCCTGTTGCCATCAGATTCCTGATAATAAATGAACCAAAGACATTGGCTTATTTTTCATGCACTTGTAGTATTCTATACTGAGCTAATATAGATGTCAGTGTCGAATTGCTGTACATGTTGTAGAGTTGATGTACACACTGTGGAGTCTAGTGCAAGACTGACACCTCCAGGCTTGCAAGCTGGGCTTATGTAGATCACTGCTTATGTCACATGGACAGGAAGAGACATCATCAGTGATGTCATCAGCTCAGATAAAAACCTGTGTTTTTTGATTTTCCATTATTAAACCAAAAGAACACATCATTCACTGTTACAAATTATTTCAATATCTTTCAGCAATCTGCATATAAATGAAGTTTCTCCCCTTCCCATTCTCACCCCCCACCCCCCCCCCCCCCCCAGAGAGAAAAGGAGAAGTAGAGGTAACAAGAGAGAAAGAAGAAAATATAAGGAAAAAACAAAGGAAATAGAAGCGAGGTTGGTGTACTTCCAGTGTGTATCCATAGATGCTGTGGAGCCATCCCCTGTATAGCTACTTTTCTTAATGCATCTGTTGGTGAATCTCTGTCTTTTTGTTGGGGTGTGGCTACAGTCCTTCAGATGGCTGCCATATTTTAATAGAGGTGCTGTGTTGGATTCTAAGATTATATGCAATTTTTTTCTATGGGAATACAGCTATGCATCACGGTAATCCATTTGCTGATATGAAGAGGGGAGTCAGACTTCCAGGTCACCCCTATGCATTTTTTTTGCATGGACAAATAAAAATTATGAATTGAATTTGGAATTTGGTAAATTTGTAGCTTATGTCCATGAAGTTCCCTAGTAGGGTCAACGTTGGGTCCGGAGGGAAGGTTACCTTCATTATTCTAGTTAGTATGTTGGCCAAATCCTGCCAAAATGGGATTGCGCAGGACCAGGTTGCATGAAAGAATGTTCCCTGCTGCACGCCACACCTAAAGCATATTTCTGGCACCTCAAGTTTTGCCTTGTGGATTTTTTGTGGTGTGAAATAGAGCTGGTGCAGAAAGTTGTATTGGGCCAGTCTGTATCTAGAGTTGACAACTGTTGTCACACACTTTACACCAGTCTGACCAACATCTTTCATCAATTGTGATGCCCAGGTCCATCTCCCATCTTTCTTTTGATCTGTGTAACTCCTGTTTGGTGATTTCACCTTGGAGTACCGAGTAGATTCTTAATATAAATTTGGGTGCATTTCCCAGTCGAAGTAACCCTTCAACCTCACTAGATGTAGGAGAGGTAATTGTCCCTTGGGTATGATCTTAATTGGAGGAAACAGTGAAAGGTCCCATAAGAGAAATCGTATTTGCCCCTTAGCTGCTCGAAGGACATAAGCCATCTTCCTTCATAGGATCCCCTGCCAATGCCAAATCTCCAGGAGTTTATTGCCCTTGTTCATGGGCATCAATTCATTTTGAATTAGTGGTGCCTTAGGTGATATTTCCACTTTCTTTCCAATACATTCATTGATCTCGTGTCAGATTTTAATCAGATGTTTCAGTATGAGGGTTACCCGGTTTTTTTGCTATTAATTTGGCATCCCATTTAAATATGACATCTTTCGCCATCCTCTCCTCCATTGCGTGCAATCCCATTTGCACACAAATGGGTGGTTCCCCTTCCTCAAAGAAGGATGGAAAGAACCTCAATTGAGCTGCTAGATAATATTTCTTAAAATCAGACAACCTTAGCCCCTCAAAGCTGTAGTTTTTTCAAGGTTATTCTGGATACTTTCCCATTCCAAATGAATTTCCTTATATTGCCATTCATCACCTTAAAAAAGCTTGTGGCAATGGAATTGGCAAAGATTGGAAGAGGTATTGGAGTCCCAGCATCACCTTCATCTTTATGCAGTTGACCATTCTCATTAAGGTGATGGGCAGATCCCTCCATCTCATTAAGTTGCCCTCAATCTTCTCAATCATAAGGGGGTAGTTGAGTTTGTATAACGTTTCCAGGTTACTATCAATCTTGATTCCTCGCTAGTTTATAGCTCCTGCCTACCAACTGAAATTGCTGGTTCTTTGGTATTCCTCATGGTCAAATTTATTCAATGGCATGATATTGCTTTTTTCTACGTTGGCTTTGTAGCTCGATATTGTACCGTAATCCTCCAATGTGGTGAGCAACTTTGGCAAAGATCCTGCTGAGTCTGTTAGGTACAGCAACATTAGATTTACCTTGAGCTCGCACTGACCCACTTTGAATCCCTTTATAAATGGGTCTTTCCTGAAAGCCTCTGCCAATGGTTCAGTTGCTAAGACAAATAGCCCTGGAGACAGAGGACAGCCCTGCCTGTTGGACATACTGAGGAGGAATGTTGGTGATATTTGCCCGTTCGTACTGACTTTTTCCCATGCTTTGTCATATAATGTTTTTATCCAGTTAACAAATGTTTGTCCCATTCCAGAACTTTAAACAGGAAAGGCCATTCTAGCCAATCAAAGGACTTTTCGGCATCTAGCAAAATGATTATACTTGGATCATGCTTTGTCTGTACAAAATGTTTAAAAATTAAATAGTCTGCTTAAGTTGTTGGCAGAGTGCCTCTTCCTGATGAAGCCCACTTGGTCTGGATCTATCAGTTTGGGAAAGTATCAACCCAGCCCATTGGCCAATGCCTTGGCTATTATTTTGTAATCTGTATTTAATAGTGACATAGGTCAGTATGAGGATGGCTTCAATGGATCCCTGTTCTTTTTAGGTATCACCACAATGATGGCTGTCGAGAAAGATTCTGGAAGAGTCCACATCTATGCCGCTTGGCTCTCTACCCCCATTAACAACGGTATCAATAGGTCTTTGATTTCCTTATAGAACTCAGGGGGGAAGCCGTCCTCTCCCGGAGACTTGTTTGTTTGCAAGGTTCCCAAGGCCCGTTCAATTTCATGACTAGAAAGTGGGGCATCTAATTCTGTCTGGTCCTCCTGGGCCAATCTCAGCAGCTCAATCCCCACCGGGAACACCTCAATTTTATTCATATCCCTTGATGCCTTGGATTTATACAATTTCTCTTAATAAGTTTTAAAGGTGTCATTAATTTTTCTTGGATTATGCGTTATCAAATCTGGCGCGGACTGAACCGCATTAATCATCCTTAAAGTTTCCTCTGCTCTCAATTGCAATGCCAGTATTTTATGTGCTTTTTTCACCTAGTTCATAATAGCTTTGCTTGGATCACAAGAGTATTTTTTCTACTCTATGTTTGCAGAGTGTTGTATTTAATTTTTTTGTTTTCCAATTCCCAATATTTCTCATTCAATTCCAGTTAGTGATATTCTTTTTCTAATTTTTTGATCTCCTGTTCCAATGTCTCCACCTCAGTCAAGTTTTTAAAAAAATACTTTAATTATTTGCCTCCCTAGGTAGGCCTTTAGTGTGTCCGAGATTAAGAATTCATTATTAGTTGAGGGACAATTTGATTCACAAAACTGAGCATTTTGACCCCTTATAAAAGTGCAGAAATCTGTTTTTTCAACAGCATAGCATTGAGGCGCTACCTGTATGAATTTGCCTGTTTTTTAGGTATTGTTATCTGTAAGGTCAATGGTGAGTGATCTGATACTAGTCTTGTTCAATTCTGGTGTTAGTCATGGGGCTTCGAGTAAAAGGAGTACTAGCCTGCGGATACCTGTGCTCCATATGTCTATCAAATTGAATTCTTTCATAAAGGCCAGAATTGTTTTCACTGCTTTGGACCTCATCAATGTCTTTGTTGTCTTATTGAGAATAGGGTCCAGGCAGAGGTTTAGATCTCCTCCAATTAATATGTTTTATTTACCCTCTGCAGCCCTTAGAAAAGCATTTTGCATGAACTGCTCATCATCAAAGTTTGACATATAGAGGTTTAGCAGTGTCTATGGATCTGAGTATAGTTGGCAGTGCACTATTACATATCTCCTGGCCAGGTCTGAGGGACCACTCACCACCACTGGGAACCCTTTTGTGCATTAAAATGGCTACCCCCCTAGCCTTGGAACTGAAGGAGGAAGAGAATACCTTCCCCACCCTGTCCCTTTTGAGTTTATCATGTTCCCTTTTCATCAAGTGCATTTCCTGTAGGAATATTATATTTCCTTTCAATTTTTTAAGGTGAGCCAGGACACCCTTCCTTTTGGTGGGGCTGTTTTCAAATCAATACTATATCTATATCTTATCTTTTTACCTTCACAGCACCCTTGTTTGTTTGTCTTGAATGACGCCCTCATCACGCCCTTCTGTTGTTCATGGTCTCTCTTTTCCGACGTTCACACCAGCCACAAAGAGAGAAAGAATAAAGATAAACATGAGAAAAATGAAATCCCCTCTCTCTACATTAACAAGCCTTGATGAAATTAACAAACTATGTCAGTTAACAAGCAAAACATTCAAAATATTCCCATCCTCTGTTTTGACACCTCTCCTCTTTGCTCCTGCGCCATCTCCCCTCCTATTTTGAGTCTTCTCATGTACCATCTCCTCTCTCTCGTGGTCTGCGCTGAAGGCTTGTGTAAGGCTCCTCCACCTCGAGCTCCCATTATTTTCCCCATTAACATATTATTAAAGAAAGAAAAAACTATATAACCCTCCATTCCCTCCGATCATTGCAAAATTTTGTCAAAACCCCGGCTATTTTATTCTAACAATATCCTCAATCGCCTTAGTTGTTTTTTGAGTCAATAATTGTAGGACTGTAATGACACCCCCCCCCCTTTGTCCCATAGCTTCTAGGGCATTCCATCCACAGCTCCTTCAGGTGTTTCAATTCTGCCTGTGCTTTTGCAGCTTACACACTCTCTGGTAGCTTCTGGGCGCATAACATGGCGTCCCGTGGTTCCTTGAAATGTTTCCTCTCCCCTCCCAGTAGCATTATCTTTAGAGTGGCCAGTACATCAATATTATCTTGTCTCTCAATATTTCTTAACCTGGTCAAATTCTTTTCTTTGTTTTACCATCACAGGACTTAGGTCAGGGAAGAACATCAGTCTTTCCCTCCCTGGAATTTCACCAGATCCCCTGTCTCCCTTGATCAGGTCATCGCTACCCTTATCACAGTTTCCTGGTCCCGGCAACTAATAAACTGGATCAGAACTGGCCACAGTTGTTGATTTGGGGTGGTGGCCATATGTCCAATGGGTCCTTTCTATGACTAGGGGGCCTCAGAATCGCTCCCTTCCTAACACTTTGGGGATCCAGTGTTCAAAGAACTCCACCGAGTCCTTCCCTACCTCCCTCTTCTTTCAGGCCCAGTAATCTAATGTTATTGCATCAATTGTAATTTTCCAGATATTCCAACTTACCTATCAACTGATTTTTTTGACAACCCACACATTGGCTGTATTTTCCAGTCTTTCTTGTCTGTCCTGAACATCCTCCATCTTGTCTTCCAGGTGCCGGACACGATTTGTCAGCTTTCCAATTGAAGTTTGCAAGTCGAGCAGGCCCTCTGAGACCTCTTTTAGTCTAGCATCCAGTCGTTGTTTCAGACCTCTGATCTCGGTCATCAGCGACTGCACCACTGCCAGAACATCTTGGTTGGTCGAGCCCGACATTGCAGGCTTTGTCCTCACGCCTTCCGTGCTAGGCTCCACTGGTAGCATGGGAGCTTGCAGATCGCCAGTGTCGAATGTGTTTTCACTTGATGTTTCTGCCGGTTCTAGCTGGACTTGATCTTCTGTTGCCTGCTTCTTGCTCTTGCCCATCTTACTTCAGTGTGGGTATGTTTAATTTCTTTTTATAGACAATATTTTTCTTGTTTTAGAAGCTTTAAGATGGGAGCTCTCTGGGCATGTCCTTTCAGCCTCTCAGTGTCATGTAACTCCAGATAAAAACCTGTGTTGGATGCAGACCAATTTCCTGCATTTTCTACAGCATGTCTGCCATTTTGGGAGCTGGTAAGTGGGTTGCCACATGACCCTCTCCCCAGAACCAGCAGTCCCGCTGCAGACCCCCAAAGTCTGTATATTTTTTTGTTTGCGTGGTCTTCCTCTCCACCGAGGTGCCTGAACCACGACTGATCTGTCCAGATCTTGGTGGGCAGGTTTGAGGTGATCAATTGCAAAAGCTTCGGACCATTGCATCTTAGTACCTCAAAGGGACCCTCAGACGGACTCTGGAATAGTTCTCAGTGTGCTCCTTTCTGTACGAAATGTACTTGCAGTCCTGCAAGTTCTGGGTTATATAGAGCCTGGCCTGACCTTGTTGAGATGTCGTTATGGGCGCTAAAGAACCGAACTTCTTACGGAGCTTGCTTAGGATTGTTGTGGTTGTCTCCTTCCATCCTCGTGAGTCTGATATAAATTCTTCTGGAACCATCAGGGGTGCATAACAGACCAGCTCTGCCGAGGAGGCACCTGTCGTCCTTAGGTGCTGTTCGTATGCCCAAGAGTACCCATATCAATTTGTCAACGCAGTTAGGTCCATGCAGACGCACCATAGGGGAAGATTTCAAATGCCTGTGGAACATTTCTACTAGACCGTTAGATTGTGGGGGGTATGTAGTTGTGTGGTGCAATTTGGTTCCAAGCATGGTGGCCATTGCTGATCACAGGCTTGATGTGAATTTGGCACCCCTGTCAGACGTAATGTGTGCTGGCTGACCGAAATGTGCTATCCAGGCAGAAATGAGGGCCCTGACGCAGCCGTTGGTAGGCATGTCTGCTAGTGGAACAGCCTCTGGCCCCCGAGTGGCCAAATCAACGATTGTGAGAAGAAAATAGGGACCACATGACACCAGCGGCGGCCTATTATGTCCACGTGTATGTGGTCAAACCTCTGATATGTTGGCTCAAAAGATTGTAGCGAGTGAGGCTTTCATCTGTTACTGGACTTTGGATGTCTGGCAACGAGTGCATGTCTTCACCCTATTGCTGTCCTTTTTTCGAAGGTCATGCCACACAAATCTGTTGGCTACCATCTGGACAGTCGTTCTGATCGATGGATGTGCGAACCCGTGTACCGCGTCAAATACCTGTTGCCTCCAGGCTACCGGAACGATCTGGCGAGGATGACCTGTAGATACGTCACAAGAGTTTGAGCTTCCCTGGACCTACCGGAATTTTTTCCACCTGCAGGTTCGAGTCTGCTGTTCCGTAACACAGAATTTCCTCATCCTCCTCTTGCTCTTTTGCGAGCACCACATAGTCCACCCGTCGTGCTAAGGTTTGCACAGATTGTATGGCCGGGCGAGACAGCACCTCTGTCACTATGTTGCCCTTTCCTGAGATGGCCATCGTGAACTCAGAAGTATATGATAGATGTCTCTGTTGATGACCCAACCATCGATCTGATTACTTGGTGAAGGCAAATGTAAGCAGTTTGTGGTCCATAAAAGCTGTGAAATGCCTGCCTTCTAGAACATACCTGAAATGTCTGATAGCCAACAATTCTTGATCAAAAGCACTGTACTTGAGTTGTGGTGGTCTTATGTGCTTGCTAAAGAAAGCCAATGGTTTCCAATACCCATTGATGTACTATTCAAGCACCCTCCCTACTGTCGGGCTGTCGGGACATCTGCTCTTGGGTGGACCTGCATTGCAGCATTAACCAGTGCTTCCTTGGCGTTCTCAAATGCTGCTGACGATTCTTTGTCATCTATGATGCGATCCACTGATGGTAGAAACCAGAGATAAACGTTCACCATTCCAATGAACTCCTGGAGGCCTTTAACTTTGCTGGGCTTAGTGAATGCCCGGATAGCCTTGATCTTTGCTGGTATTGTCTTTGCTCTTTGTTTGTCGATTCTATGGCCTAGAAAGTTGATGGTCGCTAACCTGAATTGACACTTGGCCAGGTTGATGGTCAGCCCAAACTCATTCCATTGAGTGAAAAGCTTGCGCAGGTGGGACGGCTGTGGCTAGTGATAAGTATGTTGTCTAGGTATATGAAGGTAAAGTCGAGATTGCTTCCTACTCTGTACATTAAATATTGGAAAGTCTGCATGGCATTCTTGAGCCCAAAAGGCATCCTTCTGAATTCAAAAAAGCCAAAGGGTGTAATGGTAGCTGTTTTTAGAATGTCATCTGGGTGGACTGGGATCTGATGATGCCCCCGGACCAGGTCGATCTTGGAAAAGATACAGTGTCCCTACATGTTGGACGTGAAGTCCTTTAAATGTGGTGCAGGGTAGCAATCCAATGTGGTAACCTTGTTCAATCTGTGGTAATCACCACAAGGTCTCCATCCACCTGCGGCCTTGGGTACCTCGTGGAGCGGGGAGGCCCAAGACCTATCGGACTGTTGTACAATACTCATGTCCTCCATCCTTTCAAACTCCTCTTAGGCCAGACAAAGTTTATCTGGAGGGAGCCTGCAAGCTCGGGCATGCAGTGCTGGCCCTTCAATTGGTATGTGGTTCTGCACCCCATGTTTTGGCATTGCCGAGATGAATTGTGGCATAATTAGCCATTCAGCCTTTTGAGTCTGCTGCACCATTTAATTATGAGCTGATCCATTTCCCATTCAACTTTACTGCCCAGCTTTCTCCCCATAACCTTTGATGTCCCGACTAATCTAGAATTTATCAATCTCTGCTTTAAATACACCCAATGACCTGGCCTCCACAACTACACAGATTTACCACCCTCTGATTGAAGAAATTCCTCCGCATATCTGTTCTAAGCAGGCACCCTTCAATCTTGATGTTGTGCCTTCTCGTCCCAGAGTCTCCCACCATGGGAAACAATCTTTCTAAATCTACGCTGTCCATACCTTTCAACATTTGCTTCAGGTAGTTTGATTCAACTCTTGACATTAGAAATTGCATATATTCTCAGTAGCCAGAAAACTAATTATATCTATTTAAAGAAATTCTGATGGAATGCATCAGTATTTGTATCCTGTAAAAGCATACATCTGTAACAGATCAACATACTTGCATATTACCCTAGAGTACTGGCTGTGTTGCACTGGGAAATATCAGATTGTTTTTTAATGTTTTAAAAATTGTTAAGTAGTTTTAAAGAAGGTAAAATTCTGCAGTTGACATATGACCCCCATGTTTTTGGTTGTGAAGCACAGTTAAATGTGTAAGTTTATATTGAATAAAGCATGTATGACGAGATTCATGACAAAGTGCTCTGCTCCATTACAGAAGGATGTTAGCTACCCATTATGGTGGGGTTACCAGCTTTCACCCGGTCTCTCACTCACTAAATGTTCATAGAGGGTACTGGATAGCAGATTCTGGTGTTTCATTTCTGGGATTTACTTTGCAAAGCAGTGAAATTTAAAATGAAACAAATGCTCATTGATTTGTTGTTCTTCTTCTTCTTTGGCTTGGCTTCGCGGACGAAGATTTATGGAGGGGTATGTCCACGTCTGCTGCAGGCTCGTTGGTGACTGACAAGTTCGATGCGGGACAGGCAGGCACGGTTGCAGCGGTTGCAAGGGAAAATTGGTGGGTTGGGGTTGGGTGTTGGGTTTTTTCCTCCTTTGTCTTTTGTCAGTGAGGTGGGCTCTGCGGTCTTCTTCAAAGGAGGTTGCTGCCCGCCGAACTGTGAGGTGCCAAGATGCACGGTTGGAGGCGAGATCAGCCCGCTGGCGGTGGTCAATGTGGCAGGCACCAAGAGATTTCTTTAGGCAGTCCTTGTACCTCTTCTTTGTACAGCAAGGAAAATGACAAAATAGGTGCATATGATATGAGTAATTGTGTAATAGTGTACTATTCAAAGGCTCGAACATTGAAAGGAAGTGAAACAATTTTACTGATATAAAATGATTTCCAGCTTGCGCTAGTTAAACCAAGGATATTGGGGTAACTGAAATCACAACTTTGTGTTGATAATGTCACTGAAATTGACTGTTAGAAAATTGGTTCTTCAGGCAGGGACTGTTACCACAAGAGACTGTCAGTCTAAAAACAATCTTTGCAAAACCTCAACTGGAGGATAAAACTTCACAAATGCTCCAGAGGGAATCGAGCATCTTTGCCAGATGGTTCTGTTTAAGAATTACCCTAAACAACAGGTTAAGAGAATATCTCTGTATTTGTGGTCCAGCTGCTAACAAAAATTCTTTTTATATGTTATTACATTGTTTCTGTTTTTAACCATTTTTGTGAGGCTGGTCACAGAAATATAACTGATGATCTGTGGGCTCAACAATCCCATATCAGCATTTTCGGTCAAAAAGTCCGAGTTCGAGATCTTAAATACTGTAAGAGAGGTGTAGCCCTTAGTGAAAGAACATCAGAAAAAGCAGCAGGAAGCTCTTGTGTGATCATGGCAAATCCTGTGCCCTCATTTCACTTTCTCAGCCAAACACCATTTTCTCGAAATCTTGAATATATCCAACATTTAAGGAGCCTGAGCTGGAGTGCTTCAAAGATTAATAACTCCTGTATAAAGAACATTATCTCAGCCAAAAATGTCCAATCTCCTATCTTTAAGCCCCAATTATAGTTGTTCTGGTTAGAAGAAAATATTCTCTAGGCATCTGTTCTTTCAATTCCATTCAAAATCATGTACATCTCATACAAATCTTTTACACTCTAGTGAACTTAAGTCAGTCTTAATTGGTGTCTCCTCACAGGACAACTTCCTCAGCCTATTCAATCTCATGAATCCATGCTGCATTGATTCATAAAATAACAACGTAAGAAATAGGAACAGATATAGGGATCTGGCCTGTCAAACATGCCCTACCATTTTGTTAGGTTATGGTTCCAAAGTATTTTCTCCTTTAGGTGTGGAAATGTGAAGGTATCCATTAAAGAACAGAAAATTTTCATGTTATTTAAAAGGTTGGGAGATGTTGATGCACAGACTTGGTATTCTTGGACAACAGTCATTGAATGCAAACAAAGAAATTACAAAGGCAAATGGAATGTTGGTCTTCTTAATGACAGGATTTGAAGTACAGAAACAAAGATATCTTGCTAAAATTGCACAAGGACTTGAGATCAAACTTGGGGTGTTGTGTACGGCTTTGGTCTCTTCACCTAATAAAGGATATACTTGTCTCGAGTGAATGCAGCAATTGTTTGCAGATAAATTTCTGAGATGGTGAGAATTCTGTATGAGATATTATTAGGCTGACTAGACTTGTATTCACCAGAGTTTAGAAGAAAGAGAAGGAATCCATTTGAAACTTACAAAATTCTGAAATAACTTTGCAGATTGGATGTGGGGAGGCTGGAATGCCTAGAACAAAGGGTTGTTGTCTGAGGTTACAAGGCAGAAAACTTGGATGAGGAGAAGTTTCTTCATAGAGGGTGGTGTACCTGTCAGATTTAATCCTGCAGTGGCAAAGTAATTGGTGGATGTAAAATACATTGTGGGAATAAAGTGGAATATAGTGTTGAGATGGATGATTTACTTGATTATATTGAATGGCAGAGCAGGTATGAAGCGCTGCATGTTCTTCAATTTCTCATTTTCTTTTTTTGTTTCGATGAACTCAGAACTAAACTCAGTGTTCCAAATGAGACGTTACCAGAATTCAACAATATATCAGGAACCTTTTGAGCGAAATGAGTAGGAGCCATCCATAGGCTGGTTAATTTATCATCTGCTGTAGGAAATGTATGAATAATGATGTTATAACAGGTAATCATAAGTCATATTTGTTGACATCTTGTACTGATGCAGTGAGAAGAGTTCATCTGTGAGCAGCCTAACAAGTCACCTTGAATATGCATGCTGCTGTACTAAGTAGAAGAGCAAGAGTACAATAGTAGTGAAAAGATCAGGTAGTACATTATTTTAATTTTTAAATTAAAAAAAAATTTTTAGACATACAGCATGGTAACAGGCCATTTCGGCCCATGAACCCATGCCACCTAATTACACACAATTAACCTAATTACACACAATTTTCCTGTGGAAAACCCACACAGATTTGAGGAGAACATACGAACTCCTTACAGACAACACTGGATTCGAACCCTGGTTCTGATCACTGGCACTATAACAGTGTTGAGCTAACTTCTATGTTAATCGTGCCGCCCAGGCAAGGTCACCATGGTTTAGTAAAAGGGAAATCACGTTGGCTCAATTTTTTGGGGGGATCTTTGAAGAAGCAATATGTATTGTGGATAAAGGAAAACTAATGGGTTCAGGATACTTGGATCCTCAGAAAGCATCTGGTAAAGTGCTACACCAAAGACCATTGAGGAAAATTTTAAAAAATTATGGTGTAAGAAGTAATACATGAAATGGCTGGAAGATTGGCTGGCCAACGTAAATAGAGTGTGGCCATAAATGGGCCTTTTTTTGTTGGCAAGATGTAATGACTGGTGTACCACAGGGATTTGTGCTGGAGCCTCAACTTCGTACAGTTTTTATAAATGACTTGAATGAGGGCATCAAATGTGTGTTTGCTAATTTTGCTGCTGGCAAGATTGGTAAGGAAGTAAGTTATGAAGAGGACATAAGAAGATTACAGAGGGATATATTGAAGCTTGAATGGACAAATATCTGGCATATTCAGTAAAATGTAAACTTTTCTGAGTTCCATTGAAGAGTCATTAACAGACTTTGTGTTTAAACACATCTGTCTCCAAGATAAATTTCTGGCTCAGTCCACTCATCAAAAGGGATGATTTAAATTCATTTCTTGTTTTTTTAAAATAATTTATTTCAAAGCCATATATTTTTGTGACTTCTGTATAACAAGAGAGGTAATGGTTTCCAGATTAGCTATGTGAATAGATTTTAGCTGAAGAACGTACAGGGCAGCAAGAATACTTCTTTGTCTTGGTTTGCATTTGTGCAAGTATCTCTTATATGTATTCTGTGAAACATGGAAGTTTGCAGATGATGTGATTGTAGGAGAAAAACAAAAATATTGGAGGAAGTCAACAGGTCATGCAGCATCCATAGGAGGTAAAGATATATAATCAAAGTTTTGGGCCTGAACCTTTGAAGATATGAGCAAAAAGCAGGCAGGCTGGTGGAGGAGGGAAGAAAGGGTAGGGGAGGAGCACAGGCTAACAGGCAAAAGGCCATAAATAGATATGGATAGGAGGACAGAACAAGAAAGGTGAGAATTGATTTGGGGGAGTGGGTGACTCTGTGAATGCAGAGCCAATGGAAAGGGAAAGAGAGAGAGAGAGAACTAGAGGATAGAGACATATGGATAAGGGAAGAGGAAAAACGTGGGCTGTGTGGGGGCTAACAGAAACCAGAGGTTGATGTTAATACCATCTTGTTGGAGGATGCTCAGGTGGAATATGAGGTGTTGTTCCTCCAATTTATGGGTGGTCTCAATGCATGAGACCATGGACAGACATCTCAGCATGGGGATAGGATAGGGAATTGAAATGGTTAGCTACTGGGAGATCCCCACTATTATACTGGAAAGAGTGAAGGTGCTCAGCAAAGCAATCTCCCAGTCTGCATGCAGTCTCTTTCATGTAGAGGAGGCCACAATGGGAGCGCTGGATGTAATAAATGACTCCTGTAGATTCACAAGTTGATGTGTTGCTTCACTTGGAAGGACTTTTTGGAGCCCAGAATGTTGGTGAGGGAGGAAGTGTGGGCAAAAGTGTATAATTTCTTGGGGACGCATTGTACAAAGGGAGCAATTGATCGAAATGGGAGAGTGTTGCTTGAGATGGACCAAGTGAATTTGAGGTTGGGGTGGAAGTTGGCAGCAAAGTCAATTGGGCAATCAAGTTCAACAGTTGAAAACAAAGAAGTTGAAAAGAGGGACTCAGTAGATAGCAGCTGATTGGGCAATCGAGTTCAATAGTTGAAGGCCAATCAAAGTCAGGTAACGCATACATAAAAAGTGAGGGACTGTGTAGCGGGCCAGTCATCGAGGGCGTGGTCATTGTCTGATCAGTCTCAGTCAGAGCAGTAAGGCTTTGGCTAAAGAGGCTTCGGCGAGAAGAGGCTGAGGTGGTGGTGCAGGAGTTGAAGTAAGAAAGGGCCAATCTGTTTGAGGGTCAAAGAGGATTCAGCAGGAAGGCACAGGTAAGGGCAGATTTTATATATCATACATTTTTTCTTTTAGTCATAGACAGCGGGAATGGCAGTCAAGTCAAGGGAATGCTCCTCTTGCATCAAGCTGTAGCTCCTGACAAACCGAGTTAAGGAATTGGAGCTGAAGTTGGATGTTCTCCAGATCATTTGGGAGGCAGAAGGGGTGATAGACTGGAGTTACAGGAACACTATTACATCTAAGAGGCAGGAAGAGGGTAGATGGGTGATGGTCAGGAGAGGGAAAGGATTCAGGCAAGCAGTGCAGGGTGTGGCTGTGTCTGTTCCCTTCAAGAACATGCTTAACCATTTTGGACACTGTTGAGACAATCACGTCTCTGGCATGGAGTCTGGTCCTGTGGTGAAGAAGGGAAGGGAAAGGAAGAGAGGTGAATAGGCAGGCTGTAGTGATAGTTTTAGATTTCAGATTTATTGTCAGAGTACATACATGACATCACATACAACCCCGAGATTCTTTTTCCTGTGGGTACGACAGAATCACCACTTACTGATAGTGCAAAAAAAACTGCACCCAGTGTATACGTGTAAACAAATAAAGAACTGTAAATAACTGACTGCAATACAGAGAGGAGAAAAAAACAATAAAGTGCAAAAGTAAGAGTCCTTAAGTGAGTCCCTGATTGAGTTTGTTGTTGAGGAGTCTGATGGTGGAGGGGAAGCAGCTCTTCTTGAACCTGGTGAAGCGAGTCTTGTGGCTCTGATACAGCTTTCCTGATGATAGCAGTGAGAACAGAGCATGTACAGGGTGGTGTGGATTTTTTTATTTTTTTTTTATTTTTCACACCATAAATCACAATAGCCATGATATACACTTTTTCTTTTCCACACATTTACAGTGACTTTTTCTCCCTCCCCCTCCCTCCTCCCAAGCCACCCCCCCACACCCCCCCACACCCCCCCCCCTCATCCATTTTAGGTATACAATCTAGGTTGCATTAATTCAGTTAGACAATGTTGTCATTCAACAAAAATACACCAGAAATTCTACTGAGTCCATTCTTTTCTTTTCTTCTCCTTCCATCAACTTAGGTAATGTTTGTTCCCGGTAGGTTTTCGCTATTGTATTTAATGTAAGGCTCCCATACTTGTTCGAATATTTCAATATTATTTCTTAAACTATATGTTATTTTTTCTAATGGAATACATTTATTCATTTCTATATACCATTGTTGTATTTTCAAATTATCTTCCAATTTCCAGGTTGACATAATACATTTTTTTGCTACGGCTAGGGCTATCTTGACAAATCTTTTTTGTGCATCTTCCAAGTCAATTCCAAATTCTTTATTTTTTATGTTACTTAGGAGAAAGATCTCTGGATTCTTTGGTATATTGTTTTCTGTTATTTTATTTAATATCTGATTGAGATCATCCCAAAATTTTTCTACTCTCTCACATGTCCAGATTGCATGAATTGTTGTTCCCCTTTCTTTTTTACATCGAAAACATCTATCAGATACTGTTGGGTCCCATTTATTTAACTTTTGCGGTGTAATGTATAGTCTGTGTAACCAATTATATTGTATCATACGCAGCCTCGTATTTATTGTATTTCTCATCGTTCCAGAGCATAACTTCTCCCATGTTTCCTTTTTTATCTTTATATTTAAATCTTGTTCCCATTTTTGTTTAGTTTTACCATTTGTTTCCTCATTTTCCTTTTCTTGCAGTTTAATATACATATTTTTTATAAATCTTTTGATTAACATTGTATCTGTAATCACATATTCAAGGTTACTTCCCTCTGGTAAACTCAAGTTGCTTCCTAATTTATCTTTCAAGTAGGATCTCAGTTGGTAATATGCCAGCGCTGTATCTCCAGTTATATTGTACTTATCTCTCATTTGTTCAAAGGATAAGAATCTACTTCCTGAAAAACAATTTTCTATTCTTTTAATCCCTTTTTTTTCCCATTTTCTAAAGGCAAGGTTGTCTATTGTAAAAGGGAGTAGCTTATTTTGCGTCAATATTAGTTTTGGTATTTGGTAATTTATTTTATTTCTTTCTACATGAATCTTCTTCCATATATTGAGGAGATGGTGTAATACTGGAGAAGTTCTATGTTGTACCAATTTTTCGTCCCATTTATATAATATGTGTTCAGGTATCTTTTCCCCTATTTTATCTAATTCTAGTCTCGTCCAGTCTGGTTTTTCCCTTGTTTGATAAAAATCTGATAGGTACCTTAATTGTGCGGCTCTATAATAATTTTTGAAGTTTGGCAATTGTAAGCCTCCTTGTTTATACCATTCTGTTAATTTATCTAGTGCTATCCTCGGTTTCCCCCCTCTCCATGAAAATCTCCTTATTATTTTCTTTAACTCTTTGAAGAATTTTTCTGTCAGTTGTATTGGCAATGCCTGAAATAAGTATAGTATCCTTGGAAAAATGTTCATTTTAATACAGTTTATCCTTCCTATCAGTGTTAGTGGTAGCTCTTTCCAATGCTCTAAATCATCCTGTAATTTTTTCATTAGTGGATTGTAATTGAGTTTATATAATTGGCCTAGATTTTTGTTTATTTGCACACCTAGGTATCTTATTGCCTGCGTTTGCCATCTGAATGGGGATTCCTCCTTAAATTTTGAGAAATCCGCGTTATTCATAGGCATTGCTTCACTTTTATTTACGTTTATCTTGTATCCCGACACTTCTCCATATTCCTTCAATTTCTTATATAGTTCTTTTATTGATAGTTCTGGTTCTGTTAAGTACACTATCACATCATCCGCAAACAGACTGATTTTATATTCCCTGTCTTTTATTTTTATTCCTTTTATATTATTATCTCTTCTTATCGATTCTGCTAGTGGTTCTATAGCTAGCGCAAACAATAATGGTGATAGTGGGCATCCCTGCCGCGTTGACCTGCTTAAGTTAAATTGCTTTGATACATGTCCAGTTACTGTCACTTTCGCTAACGGTCCCTCATATAATGCTTTAATCCAATTAATAAACTTCTCCGGTAAACTGAATTTTTGCAATACTTTGAACAAGTAATTCCATTCTACTCTGTCGAAGGCCTTCTCTGCGTCTAAAGCAACTGCTACTGCCGGTGCTTTATTTCCCTCTACTGCATGAATTAAGTTAATAAATTTACAAATATTGTCTGTTGTGCGTCTTTTTTTGATAAATCCAGTTTGGTCTAAATTTACCATTTTCGGTACCTGTTCTGCTAATCTGTTCGCTAATAGTTTAGCTATTATCTTATAATCTGTGTTTAGCAGAGATATTGGTCTATATGACGCTGGTGAGAGTGGATCTTTCCCTTGTTTTAGTATCACTGTAATTATTGCTGTTTTACATGAATCTGGTAAGTTTTGTGTCTCATCAATCTGGTTGATTACATCCAGGAGGGGCGGTATTATTAGGTCTTTAAATGTTTTGTAGAATTCTATTGGGAGTCCATCCTCTCCTGGTGTCTTATTATTTGGTAAATTTTTTATTATCTCTTGTATTTCTACTGTTCCAAATGGTTCTGTTAATTTATTTTGTTCCTCTATTTGTAGTTTTGGTAGTTCAATTTTAGTCAAAAATTCATCTATTTTCCCTTCTTTCCCTTCGTTTTCGGTTCGGTATAATTGTTCATAGAATTCTCTGAAGTTTTCCTTAATTTCTTTTGGATTATATGTAATTTGTTTGTCTTTTTTCCTTGTTGCCAATACCATTTTCTTAGTTTGCTCTGTCTTAAGCTGCCATGCTAAGATTTTGTGTGTTTTTTCACCTAGTTCATAATATTTCTGTTTTGTCTTCATTATATTCTTCTCCACCTTATATGTTTGTAATGTTTCATATTTTATTTTTTTATCCGCCAATTCTCTTCTTTTGGTTGTATCTTCCTTTATTGCTAATTTTTTTTCTATGTTTATTATTTCCCTTTCCAACTGCTCTGTTTCCTGATTATAGTCCTTCTTCATCTTGGTTGCATAACTTATTATTTGCCCTCTAATGAATGCTTTCATTGCGTCCCATAGTATAAACTTATCTTCCACTGATTCCGTATTTACTTCAAAGTACATTTTTAATTGTTTTTCAATAAATTCTCTAAAATCCTGTCTTTTAAGTAGCATGGGGTTTAATCTCCATCTATACATTCTTGGAGGGATGTCCTCTAGCTCTATTGCCAATAACAGGGGTGAGTGGTCCGATAATAGTCTAGCTTTATATTCCGTTTTTCTAACTCTCCCTTGAATGTGGGCTGATAACAGGAATAGGTCTATCCTTGAGTATGTTTTATGTCTAGTCGAGTAGTATGAGTATTCCTTTTCTTTTGGGTTTTGTTTCCTCCATATGTCCACAAGTTTCATTTCTTGCATTGATTTAATTATAAATTTGGTTACTTTGTTCTTCCTGTTAATTTTTTTCCCCGTTATATCCATATTTGGATCCAAATTCAGATTGAAATCCCCTCCTATTAGTATGTTCCCTTGCGTATTAGCTACCTTCAAAAAGATATCTTGCATAAACTTTTGATCTTCTTCGTTAGGTGAATATATATTAAGTAGATTCCAAAGCTCTGAATATATCTGACATTTTATCATAACATATCTCCCTGCTGGATCTATTATTTCCTCTTCTATTTTAAATGGCACATTTTTGCTAATTAATATAGCCACTCCTCTTGCTTTTGAATTATACGATGCTGCTGTTACATGTCCTACCCAATCTCTCTTTAATTTCTTGTGGTCCAATTCAGTTAAGTGTGTTTCTTGGACAAATGCTATATCTATTTTTTCCTTTTTCAGTAAATTTAGTAGTTTCTTCCTTTTAATTTGGTTATGTATTCCATTAATATTTAGAGTCATATAGTTCAGCGTAGCCATTTCATATTTTGTTTATCTTCTCTTTCCGTTTTTCCTTCATTACCTTTCCTCCTTTTCCATTTCTGTTTTCTTATTTTCAACTCTTTACCAGACAACATTCCTACAACATCCAACATTTTCCTTATTCTCCTATTTCTATCTTCTTTATCCCCAATCTCCCCTTCCCCTCCTGAGTTGCCCTTTATCCCTTGTCGGACAACCACATCTCCCCTCTCCATTTGGATTTGCGAATCCACTCGCAAGCGTCAACTGATTTTGCAGTGACCGCTCTTTTCCCCCACCCAGCCCCCCCCAGAAAAGATTTCGCTTTTTATATGTCACAAAGGTCACTCTTTTAATTCCCTCCTTATTCTCTCTATTCCATTACCTTCCCTTATTAATTCTTGTCTATACTCTCTATGTTTTCCTCTAATTACAGATACTTTCACATATGCCCATTGTCTCTATTCACTCTTATACCTCTTTACCCGCATACATATCAATCGTGGTCATTTTTACCCTCCTTACCCGTCTTCATCCCTCAGTCTATTTTTGTCTTTACCCACATACATATCAATCGTGATCATTTTTGCTCTCATTACCCGTCTTCATCCCTCAGTCTATTTTTGTAATTGTTCTGCAAATTTTCGTGCTTCTTCTGGATCCGAGAATAGTCTGTTTTGTTGTCCTGGAATAAATATTTTCAATACCGCAGGATGCTTCAGTGTAAATTTATATCCTTTCTTCCATAAAATCGCTTTTGCTGTATTGAACTCTTTTCTCTTCTTTAGGAGTTCAAAGCTTATATCTGGATAAATGAAGATTTTTTGCCCTTTATACTCCAGTGGTTTGTTGCCCTCTCTTACTTTTTCCATTGTCTTCTCCAGTACCTTTTCTCTTGTAGTATATCTTAGGAATTTTACTACAATAGATCTTGGTTTTTGTTGTGGTTGTGGTTTAGGGGCCAATGCTCTATGTGCCCTTTCTATTTCCATTTCTTGCTGTAGTTCTGGACATCCTAGGGCCTTAGGGATCCATTCTTTTATAAACTCCCTCATATTCTTGCCTTCTTCGTCTTCCTTAAGGCCCACTATCTTTATGTTATTTCTTCTGTTATAATTTTCCATTATATCTATTTTTTGGGCTAGTAATTCTTGTGTCTCTTTAGTTTTTTTATTAGATTCCTCCAATTTATTTTTTAAGTCTTCTACCTCCATTTCTGCTGCTATTGCCCGTTCTTCCATCTTGTCCATTTTTTTCCCCATTTCTGTTAAGGTCATATCCATTTTATTTATTTTCTCTTCTGTGTTGTTTATTCTTCTTCTTAAATCATTGAATTCCTGTGTTTGCCATTCTTTAAATGACTCCATGTATCCTCTAACAAGAGCAAGTATATCCTTTACCTTGCCTTTCCCTTTATCTATTTCACTGTATTCTTCCTCTTCTTCTTCCTCTAGGTTGGCCATCTGTTGTTTCTTTGCTGCCCTTTCCTCCTCTTCTTTCTTGTTTCCATTGTCTTCTGTGGTCTCTTCTTGCTGCAGGTGTTCTGCAGCTGTTGTTGCCGGCTGTGGAGATCGACTCCCCAGCTGGTCCCCCCTCCCGTCGGTGTGTTTTTTTTCATGCGCATCGCGCATGCGCGAGGAGTCGCCCATGCGCGGTTGCGCACTTTTACTCGGCTCTGTGAACCATTGTTGTAGTTCTTTTTCTACCGACCTGAGGTAGTGGGGTCTTCTCTCCACAGCGGGCCTCTTCGGACAGGTAAGGCCTTCACCTTTTTCCTCCGTTGTCTTCTCTTCCTCTCTTCTTTCCGTTGATTTTGATTTTTCTCCTTTTGTCTCCATCTTCTTTCCTCCTTTATACTCACTTTTCTTTAACTTGTATTTCTGTGCCTTTGTATTTTCTCTTGTTTTTCCCGACTTTTCTGGAGAGGGCTGGAGTTCACCGTCCGGCCACTACTCCATCACGTGACTCCTCCCGGGTGGTGTGGATCTTTGATGATTGCTGCTGCTCTCTGATGGCAGCATTTCCCATCGATGTTCCTGATAGTGGGAAGAGGTTTGCCTGTGATGTTGTGGGCTGTGTCCACTTCCTTTTGCTGAGGGGTATTGGTGTCCCCAGACCAGACCGTGATGCAACTGGTCAGCACACAGATGTAGAAATTTGCCAGGGTTTCCGATGTCATACCAAACATCTGCAAATGCCTGAGGAAGAAGAGGTGCTGAAGTGCTTTCTTCATGATGCCATTTGTGTGTTGGTTCCAGGAAAGATCCTCCAAGATAGTGACTCCCAGGAACTTAAATCTGCTCACCCTCTCCACCTCTGATTCCCTCAATGATCACTGGATCATATACTTGTGGTTTTTCCTTCCTGAAGTCAACGATCAGCTCCTTGGTTTTGGTGACACGTAGAGTGCAAGGCTATTGTTGGTGCACCATTTAGCCAAGTTTTCAATCTTCCTTCTGTATGCTGACTCATTATCTCTTTTTATACAACCCTCTACCGTGGAATCATCAGCGAATGTGTTGATGGTGTTGTTGTCGTATTGAGCCACACAGTCATAGATATAAAGCGAGTAGAGCAAGAGACTAAGAATGCCGCCTTGTGGTGCTCTGGTACTGGTGGAGATTATGGAGGAGATGTTCTTACCAATCCTCACTTATTGTGGTCAGTAGGTGAGGAAATCAATTATACAATTACACAGTGGGGTGTTGAGGCCCTGGACTAGGAGTTTGTTGATCAGTTTTGAGGGATGATGGTGTTAAATGCCGAACTGAAGATGATAAAGACCATCCTGATTTATCCATCTTTACTGTCCAGATGTCCCAGGGCTTTGTGTAGAGCCAGTGAGATGGCATCCCGCCATAGACTTGTTGCTACAATAGGCAAACTGGAACGCATCCATGTTGCTGCTCAGACAGAAGCTGATATGCTTCAACACCAGCCTTTCAAAACACTTCTTCACTGTTGATGTGAGTTCTACTGTTCGATAGTTAGGGGGACAGGTAAGAGTTTTTTTTGGAAGAGATCAAGTATTCTGGATGGTATGTTGCCTTCCTGGTGCCTGAGATATCTCAGATCAAGTTCACAGCATTCTCAAGAGGGAGGGTAAGCAGCCAGATGTTGTGGTCCATGGAGAGACTAAAGATATGGGTAGGAAGGGTGATGAGGTACCATGGGTTCAGAGAGTTAGGCACTAGGTTGGAGGAAAGGACCTCCAGGATTGTGATCTCAGGATTGTTACCCATACCATGTGCTAGTGAGGTTAGAAATAGGAGGATAATGCAGGTTAATATGTGGCTAAACACTCAGTGCTGGATGGACGGCTTCAGGTTTCTGGATCATTGGGTTTTCTTCCAAGGATGGTGGGACCTGTTCCAATGGCATGGTTTGCATCTGAACTGGAGGGGACTAATCTTTGTGGGATGGTTTGCTGCTCTGGGGGTGTTTAAACTAGATTTGCAGGGGAAAGGGAACCAGAGTGGCAGAACAGATAGAGGAGTGGAGGAAGGAAAGGATTATTTGAAAAATTGCATGTGCCATTAGAAGTCAATGGGTTGTACATGGTGGAAATGTTCTCAATAGCATCTATTTCAATGCAAGGAGTGTTGTAGGAAAGGCAGACGAGCTTAGAGTGTGGATTGGCACATGGAATTATGACATTGTTGCCATTAGTGAAACGGTTGCAGGAGGGGCAGGACTGGCAGCTCAATCTTTCAGGCTTATATTGCTTTAGACACGATAGAACAGGGATGGCCTGGGGGGGGTGGGGGGGCGGGGAGCGGAATGAAGGGGGGAGAAGTGGCATTGCTCCTCAGGGAAAATATCACAGCTATGCTCAGGCAAAACAGACCAGAGGGCTCATCTACTGAGGCTATGCGGATGGAGCTGAGAAACAGGAAGACATGACCACAGTAATGGAGTTGTATTATAGTAATTAACAAGAATTGGAGGAGTAAATCTGTAAAGAGCTGACAGACAGCTGCAGGAAACCTAAAGTTGTGATTGTAGGAGATTTTAACTTTCCACCTATTATCTGGGACTCCCATACTGTAAAAGGGCTAGATGGCTTGGAATTTGTCAAATGTGTTCAGGAAAATTTTCTAAATCAATATGTAGAGGTACCAACGAGAGAGAATGCAATACTGGATCTTCTATTAGGGAATGAGACAGAAATAGTGACAGTATGCTTAGGGAAACATTTTGGGTCCAGTGATCATAATGCCATTAGTTTCAAATTAATTCAGTATGCTTAGGGAAACATTTTGGGTCCAGTGATCATAATGCCATTAGTTTCAAATTAATTATGGAGAAGGATAAGTCTGGGTCTTGGGTTCAGATTCTAAATTGGTGAAAAACCAATTTTGAGGAAATAAGAAAGGATCTAGAATGCGTGGATTGGGATAAATTGTTTTTAGGCAAGGATGTACAAGTTAATGGAGGACCTTCAAAGGTGAAATTTTGAGAGTATAGTATTTTTATGTTGCTGTCAGCATGTTCCTCCAAGTCACGCATGCTCACAATAACAAAGATGGCTGCGGAAAGCCAATCGAAACTGGGATGCCTCCGACGCCCACACAGGGACGAACAGGACGCCTACCAAACAAAATAAGTAAACCAATTACACATTTTGGCTCCTACAATACTGACTCCTAATTATTAAAATTAGATATAATGTCTTAAATAAATAATTACACAACAATACAATAAATATATAAAATTCAAACTTTATACAGATCTTTCCTCATAAGCCCAGAGGTTACCAGCACATAGCCTTGAAAAAGAGTAATCTTTACCATCACTCTGGATCAATAAAGTCTATAACCTGTGTAGTTTGCAAACAACAAAATAAATTCAGTTTGTACTTATCACCCTAAACCTAACCCTAACCCTAAGGACTCCAGAACCTTTCATTTACAATATTGACCAATAAATTTCAAATCTTTTCAGACATAGCTTTCCTTTTAAGTTTAACATAAGATACTTCTTCAGCATGTCTTTTTGGTTTCTTCAGCATTCTGCTTGTCATAGGAAGAATTTGAACTCTTAAAACCAAATTTGGAAAATTTATTTGATTCTCTCATTTTAATAAAAGAGTCTCTTTAACCTGTAAAAGATATGGTCATTTTTTCTTTCTTTTCTGCAGTTGATAATAAATAAGATTCAAATGACGTTATTTCTTCAAACTCATCAACAGTCACAAAATTTGTAAAAACCTTCTGTAAAGAAATAGACTGGTTCAACTTATGGCTCATACAAATCTCTTTAACTAGAATTGCAGTCTTTTCAATCATTTTGGTTTCTATTGCCTTTTCCTGCAATTTCAAATCCAATTTTGCAACCTTCTATTCAGTTTCAGTTTCTGACAATTTTAATTAAATTCTCTTTCTGCATTCAATTCTTTCGAGAAGAAAATAATTCTCTCTTTCTCTTACGAAAAATTATTAACTTGATCTTAGATGAAAAGGTCATTTGATCCATTGATATTTCTGTTGTCAGCCATGCTGTAGTAAACTCAGTGTTTGAATGTATCTTGTTTGACACAATGCTGAAATGCAATTTTTCTTTTTATCTGCATTGTTAGGAACTGATCCTTCAAGTTACATTCTTGTTTGTTTTCTGTCGTCAACCGTTTTGTGTTATTAACCAGTGGCTTGTTTTCTTTCAAAATATGAATCTCTTCCTCCAACCTTTTACATTTCATAATGCTGAATCTTTCCTCAATAACTGTATTTATTTCTTCAGCAGTTATTCTTTTGTTTTTTGACTTTGCAAATTTTATTTACAGTTCAATCTTTATTCTTGTTAACCTCTCTCTGGACCTTTCCCTTAGTCCAGTTTTGAAATCCAATTTTGTTTTCAAGTGGAAAATTAAAATCTTTCATTCACTGTTTTTGTGATTAAGCCCTTCTTCAACATTTTGTTCTCAGACTTGCAGTTGCTCCAAATTGTCAGTTCCATGTTCCTTTACTCCATCAGTGCAATTTTCTGTGTCTGTCAGTTTTCCAGCATGTTGTGATATTTCTTCATTGACTTGACTGTAATCTTTGAGCGACAAAAGTTACTTTTAAATTTGTTCTTTCTTTTGTTTTCGTCCTGCCTCTGATTCAATTACATAGGAATAATCTCCAGTAGTATTCTAATACTTAACTTTCATCCATTTCTGATGAAAGTAATTCCTTCAATATTGTTTTCGATGCTTTTCATTTATTTTCACATTGATCTGTTTTCTTCAAAAATTTATTTCTTATTTACACTCTTTTGTTATTCCCTTAACTCATCAAATTTCACAACTGAAATCCTCGACACTTGTTGCTAACTATTCCTGAGGTATATTATTACTTCCTCCTAAAGGTCCATTAATTGTCCATCCAAGCCTAGTTTTAACAGCATAAGGTCCATCTCTCACACTTTATATGACATCTAGTGGTTCCAAAGCCTTTGATACATCTGAACCAATCAGTATCTCTACTTCAGAATGAACTTCAGGTAGATAAACCTTCCACAGATAAGACAACTGATGGATATTATTTTGATGTGGGATGTTTCCTTTGTTCACAGGCATAATTTTCTGAGTGTAAAATTGGAAGATCACAAAAATCCTTGTTATGCAATTCAACAACCTCTAAATGTGAAACAATGGTGGTTTCAATTACCTTTTCTTGTCCCATGGTTTTCAATAGAATCTTAAACTTTCTTCCTTGAAGATTAAGTTTGTTTATCAGTCCCACCATGCAAAAAGATGCAGTACTGTCTGGGTGAAGAAATGCATAAGTGCATATTATTGCATTCCCATTCTTTTTAAAAATATTTTATTTTGATTTCTCAATCTTAAACAGGAGAGAACATCATTGGTTGTTACAGACCATGTCATTTTTATCCAGTGATTTACTTATATATGACATATTTCCCTCCCCTATTCCCATCCACTAACCCTCCCCCAAGAAAAAGAAAATATAGACATGATATAAAACAGAAAAGTAGAAAAGGAGGAGAAGAACAAAGAGAAGAAATAAGAGGTTGAATATGGCATCAGCATTTCCTTTATGTGTTCATGGAGACCATGGGGCCATCCCCTTGTGTTGGCACTTTTTCTTAATCTATCTGTTAGCAGTTCTCCATAAACCTTTTTGTTGGGGAATGGCTACAGTCGTGCTCCTGTATATTCCAGATATGGTTGCCATATTCCAACGAAGGTTCAGTGTCGATTCCTAAGGTTATAGGTAATCTTTTCCATGAGAATACAGCTGTGCATCTCGGTAGCCCATTTGGTGATAAGAAGAGGGGAGGTGGACTTTGCTATGCTTTTATTTTTGTTATGACCAGGGATATAAATGTGAATTGAATCTGGTCAATTTGTAGCCTGTATACATAAGATCCCTAGTAGATATAGTGTTGGGTCTGGTGGGAAGGTTACCTTCATTATTTTGGCTAGTGTGTTGGCCAAATCTTGCCAGAATGGGGCTACCTTTACGAAGGACCAGGTTGCATGAAGAAATGTTCCTTGCTCCACTCCACATCTGAAACAAATTTCTGGCACCTCTGGTTTTGTTTTGTGGATTTTTTGGGGTGTGAAGTAGAGCTGATGCAAAAAATGTACTGGAGATAATGATTGTTGTGATGCTGTCCTTGCACTAGTTTGACAAACATCTTTCGTCAATTGCGATGCCCAGGTCCTATTCCCATCTTTCCTTTGATCTATATTACTCTTGTTTTGGGGTTTCAGCTTGGAGTACCATTACCTTCTTGATATAAATTTAGGTGCATTTCCCTGTTGAAGCAACCTCTAGACCTCACAAAGTGCAGGCAGGATCATTGCAGGGCCCCACCTGTCCCTCAGGAATGATCTTAATTGTAGGAAACAATGAAAGGTTCCATTAGACAAATCATATTTGTCCCTTATTGGTATTCCCATTCTTGGTCTTGACTTGTACAAGCACTATTGAGAGTTTGCAGTTATTCACACCTACTCCAGTATGACCACTTGTTTGAACTATTTACAGTTCTTTATTTGTTTCTTTGTTTCTGTTTGCTCTTTTTCCAATTTTTGTTCCTTTGATGGATACTTTGATGGATAGTTTTTTAAAATTTTTTTTATCTTTTACACTATAAACCACATTGATTAAGATACATACATTTTTCTTTTCAAATATATACAGTGTCGTTTTCTCTCTCCCCCCCCCCCCCCCCCCCTTCCCATCCCACCCTCCCTACCATCCAAATCAAGTCCAAATTCTTTGTTTTTTATGTTACTTAGGAGGAAGATCTCTGGGTTTTTTGGTATATTGCTTTTTGTGATTTTATTTAATATCTGGTTTAGATTTTCCCAAAATTTTTTCACTTTCTCACATGTCCAGATTGCATGAATTGTTGTTCCTATTTCCTTTTTACAGCGAAAACATCTGTCAGATACTGTTGGGTCCCATTTATTTAACTTTTGAGGTGTAATGTATAGCCTGTGTATCCAGTTATATTGTATCATACGTAACCTCGTGTTTATTGTATTTCTCATAGTTCCAGAGTATAACTTCTCCCATGTTTCCTTCTTTATCTTTATGTTTAAATCTTGTTCCCATTTTTGTTTAGTTTTACCATTTGTTTCCTCATTCTCCTTTTCTTGCAGTTTAATATACATATTTGTTATAAATTTTTTGATTATCATTGTGTCTGTAATCACATATTCAAAATTACTTCCCTCTGGTAACCTTAGACTGCTTCCCAATTTGCCTTCAAGTAGGATTTCAATTGGTAGTATGCCAACACTGTATCGTGAGTTATATTATATTTATCCTTCATTTGTTCAAAGGATGATAATTTATTTCCCGAAAAGCAATTTTCTATTCTTTTGATCCCTTTTTTCTCCCATTCTCTAAAGGAAAGGTTATCTATTGTAAAAGGGATTAGCTGATTTTGCATCAGTATTAGCCCACCTCACTGACAAAAGGCAAAGGAGGAAAAACCCAACACCCAACCCCAACCAACCAATTTTCCCTTGCAACCGCTGCAATCGTGTCTGCCTCTCCCGCATCGGACTTGTCAGCCACAAACGAGCCTGCAGCTGACGTGGACTTTTTACCCCCTCCATAAATCTTCGTCCGCGAAGCCAAGCCAAAGAAGAAAGATTAGTTTTGGTAGTTGGTAATTTGTTTTATTCCTTTCTACCTGAATCTTCTTCCAAATATTGAGCAGATGATGTAATACTGGAGAATTCCTACGTTGTACCAATTTTTCATCCCATTTATATAATATATGTTCAGGTATCTTCTCCCCTATTTTATCTAGTTCTAATCTAGTCCAATCTGGCTTTTCCCTTGTTTGATAAAAATCTGATAGGTATCTTAATTGTGCGGCTCTATAATAATTTTTAAAGTTTGGCAGTTGTAAGCCTCCTTGTTTATACCATTCTGTTAATTGATCTAGTGCTATCCTCGGTTTCCCCCCTTTCCATAAAAATTTCCTTATTATTTTCTTTACCTCCTTGAAGAATTTCTCCATAAAGTGTATTGGCAATGCCTGAAATAGGTATTGTATCCTTGGGAAAATGTTCATTTTAATACAGTTTATTCTTCATATTAGTGTTAATGGTAAATCTTTCCAATGCTCTAAATCGCCCTGTAATTTTTTCATTAGTGGATAATAATTGAGTTTCTATAGATGGCCAAGATTTTTATTTATTTGTATACCTAGGTATCTTATTGCTTGCATTTGCCATCTGAATGGTGATTCTTTCTTAAATTTTGAGAAATCCGCATTATTCATTGGCATTGCTTCATTTTTATTTGCATTAATCTTGTATCCCGACACTTCTCCATATTCCTTCAATTTCTTATGTAATTCTTTTATTGATATTTCTGGTTCTGTTAAGTATACTATAACGTCATCTGCAAATAAACTGATTTTATATTCCTTGTCTTTTATTTTTATCCCTTTTATTTTATTTTCTGTTCTTATCAATTCTGCTAGTGGTTCTATAGCTCTTTGGCTTGGCTTCGCGGACGAAGATTTATGGAGGGGGTAAAAAGTCTACGTCAGCTGCAGGCTCGTTTGTGGCTGACAAGTCCGATGCGGGACAGGCAGACACGATTGCAGCGGTTGCAGGGGAAAATTGGTTGGTTGGGGTTGGGTGTTGGGTTTTTCCTCCTTTGCCTTTTGTCAGTGAGGTGGGCTCTGCGGTCTTCTTCAAAGGAGGTTGCTGCCCGCCAAACTGTGAGGCGCCAAGATGCACGGTTTGAGGCATTATCAGCCCACTGGCGGTGGTCAATGTGGCAGGCACCAAGAGATTTCTTTATAGCTAACGCGAACAATAAGGGCGATAGTGGGCATCCCTGCCTTGTTGATCTGCTTAAGTTACATTGCTTTGATATATATCCATTTACTGTCACTTTCGCCATTGGCCCCTTATATAATGCTTTAATCCAATTAATATATTTCTCTGGTAAACTGAATTTTTGTAGTACTTTGAATAAATAATTCCATTCTACTCTGTCAAAGGCCTTCTCTGCGTCTAAAGCAACCGCTTTATTTCCTTCTACTGCATGAATTAAGTTAATGAATTTACAAATATTGTCTGTTGTTCGTCTTTTTTTAATAAATCCAGTTTGGTCTAGATTTACTAATTTTGGTACATAGTCGGCTAATCTGTTTGCTAATAGTTTAGCTATTATCTTATAATCTGTGTTAAGTAAAGATATTGGTCTATATGACGCTGGTGCGAGTGGATCTTTCCCTGTCTTTGGTATTACTGTAATTATTGCTGTTTTGCATGAATCTGGTAAGCTTTGTGTTTTATCAATCTGGTTGATTACTTCCAGGAGGGGAGGAATTAATAAATCTTTAAATGTTTTATAGAATTCTATTGGGAATCCATCCTCTCCTGGTGTTTTATTATTCAGTAGTTTTTTTGTTATCTCTTGTATTTCTACTATTTCAAATGGTTCTGTTAATTTATTTTGTTCCTCTATTTGTAATTTTGGTAGTTCAATTTTAGTTAAAAATTCATCTACTTTGTCTTCTTTCCCTTCGTTTTCAGTTTGGTATAATTGTTCGTAGAATTCTCTGAAGTTTTCATTAATCTCCGTTGGATTATATGTGATTTGTTTGTCTTTTTTCCTTGATGCCAGTACCATTCTTAGTTTGTTCTGTCTTAAGCTGCCATGCTAGAATTTTGTGCGTTTTTTCTCCTAGTTCATAATATTTCTGTTTTGTCTTCATTTTTGATCTTCTTCGTTAGGTGAATATACATTGAGTAAATTTCAAAACTCCGAATATATCTGACATTTTATCATTACATATCTCCCTGCTGGATCTATTATTTCCTCTTCTATTTTAATTGGTACATTTTTACTGATTAATATAGCTACTCCTCTAGCTTTTGAATTATATGACGCTGCTGTTACATGTCCTACCCAATCTCTCTTTAATTTGTTGTGCTCCATTTCAGTTAAATGTATTTCTTGCACAAATGCTATATCAATTTTTTCTTTTTTCAGTAAATTTAGCAGTTTTTTCCTTTTGATTTGGTTATGTATTCCGTCAATATTTAAAGTCATATAGTTCAACGTAGCCATTTCATACTTTGTTTATCTTTCCTTTCCGTTTCCTCATCATCACCTTTCCTTCTTATCCATTTCTGCTTTCTTGTTTTGAACACTTTATAAGACAACATTTCTAAAACATCAAACATTTCCCTTATTCTCCTATCTAAAAGGTCTTTAACCCCACTATCCCCTCCCCTTCCTGAGTTGCCCTTTATCCCTTGTCGGGCAACCACATCTCCCCTCTCCATTTGGATTTGCGAATTCACTCGCAAGTGTCAACTGATTTTGCAGTAACCATAACTCCTCCCCACCCAGCCCCCCCCAGAAAAGATTTTAATTTTCATAGAAAACAAAGGTCACTCTTTTAATTCCCTCCTTATTCCCTCTATTCCCTTTCTTTCCCTTATTAATTCTTATCTATACTCTATATATTTTCCTCTAAATACGGATACACTCATGTATACACATACACATATACACACCCATATATATATATATACCCATAATACACACATACATATAGTTCGTGGTCATTTTTACTCTCATTACATGTCTTCATCTCCGCTGCAACCGTGTCTGCCTGTCCCGCATCGGACTTGTCAGCCACAAACGAGCCTGCAGCTGACGTGGACATTTACCCCCTCCATAAATCTTCGTCCGCGAAGCCAAGCCAAAGAAAGACATGTCTTCATCTCTCTGCTTGTTTTGTAGTTGTTCTGCAAATTTTCGTGCTTCCTCTGGATCCGAGAATATTCTGTTTTGTTGCCCTGGAATAACTATTTTAAGTACCGCTGGGTACTTTAACATAAATTTATATCCTTTTTTCCATAAGATCGTTTTTGCTGTATTGAACTCCTTCCTCTTCTTCAGGAGTTCAAAACTTATGTCTGGAAAGAAAAAAATTTTTTGACCTTTGTATTCCAATGGCTTTTTGTCTTCTCTTATTTTCTTCATTGCTTTCTCCAATATATTTTCTCTTGTTGTATATCTTAAAAATTTTACTAAAATGGATCTTGATTTTTGCTGCGGTTGTGGTTTCGGGGCTAATGTTCTATGTGCCCTCTCTATTTCCATTTCTTCCTGTAATTCTGGTCTTCCTAGGACCCTGGGGATCCAATCTTTTATAAATTCTCTCATATTCTTGCCTTCTTCATCTTCCTTAAGGCCCACTATCTTTATATTATTTCTTCTATTATAGTTTTCCATTATATCTATCTTCTGAGCTAACAGCTCATGTGCCTCTTTAACTTTTTTATTAGATTCTTCTAATTTCTCTTTTAAGTCCTCTACTTCCATTTCTATGATTATTTCTCGTTCTTCCACATTATCCACTCTTTTTCCTATCTCTGATATGACCATTTCTATTTTATTCATTTTTTCTTCTGCATTCTTAATTCTTTTTAATCTCATTAAATTCTTGTAATTGCCATTCTTTCACTGATTCCATATATTCTTTAAAAAAGATATATCCATTTTCTTGCCTTTCTCTTCTTCTTCCATTTCTTTCTGTTCTTCTTCTTCTTCCTCTGGGTTGACCATCTGTTGTTTCCTTGTTTTCTTTTTACCCTCTTCTTTCTTGTTGTCGTTATTTTCCATGTTCTGCACCTGCTGCTGTGTTGCAGATGTCTCTCTCAGCTGTGGAGATCGACTCCGCAGCTGTTCCCCCCTCCCGTCAGTGTGTTTTTTTTCATGCACATTGCGCAAGCGCGAGGAGTTGCGCATGCGCATTTGCACACTTTTACTCGGCTCTGCGAGCCATTTTTGTAGTCCCGAGCCCGGGACTTCCACTGACCTGAGGGAGCGGGCTTCTCTCTCTGCGGCGGGCCTCCTCAGACAGGTAAGGCCTTCACCTTCTTCTTCCGACGTTCTTCCTTCTTCTCTTCTTCCCGTTGTTTTCGACTTTTCTCTCTTCGCTGCCATTTTCTTCTCACCTTTATTTTTACTTTGTTTTAATTTTTACTCTTGTACCTTTGTGTTTTGTGCGTTTTTTTTTTTAACTTTTCTGGAGAGGGCTGGAATTCCCTGACCGGCTACTACTCCATCACGTGACTCCTTCCGACCATCTCTAATCTATTCATTTTTTTCTTCTGTACTTTTAATTCTTTTTATTTCACTAAATTTTTGTGATTGCCATTCTTTTACTGATTCCATATATTCTTTAAAAAAAATATATCCATTGTCTTGCCTTTCCCTTCTTCTTTCATTTCTCTATGTTCTTCTTCTTCCTCTGGGTTGGTCATCTGTTGTTTCCTTGATTTCTTTTTACTCTCTTCTTTCTTGTTCTCGTTGTTTTCTATGTTCTCTTCTTGTTGTTGTGTTGTAGCTGTCATTCTCAGCTGTGGAGATCGACTCCTCAGCTGGTCCCCCCTCCCGTCAGTGTTTTTTTTGTCATGCGCATCGCGCATGCGCTACTCCTCGCGCATGTGCGGTTGCGCACTTTTGCTTGGCTCCGCGAGCCATTTTTGTAGTCCCGAGCTCGGGACTTCGACTGATCTGAGGGAGCGGGCTTCTCTCTCCGCGGCGGGCCTCCTATGACAGGTAAGCCCTTCACCTTCTTCTTCCGACGTCCTTTCTTCTTCTCTTCTTCCCGTTGCTTTCGACTTTTCTTTCTTCGCTGCCATTTTCTTCCCACCTTTAATTTCACTTTATTTTAATTTTTATGTTTGTGCCTTTGTGTTTTCTGTGTTTTTTTAAAACTTTTCCGGAGAGGGCTGAAGTTCCCCGACCGGCCACTACTCCATCACATGACTTTTTTGATGGATAGTTTAGGATTTTTCTGACTGCACATATTACAATGAAGTCGCTCCTTATAGTTTTTACTGATGTGCCCTTTAGACAGACAGCCAAATATATACCATTTTCCTTTTTTTAAAAAAGTGATCTTCTCTTTGTGTTCCTTCTTTTCCAATGGTAAACACATTTCCAAATCATGTTCACCTTTACAGAACAAACAACTCTTCTCAGTAGGCAAGCTCTCCTTTTCCTTAGTTACTTTATATTTTTTCTTTATTTGTAACTGACACAGTAGTAGCAAAAGTGCTCCTTTTCAATGCTAGACTAGGCTTTTAAGTTAGACCTCCTTAAATCTTGGTTCACCATTGAAGTGTATCTGTTATTTCCATATATTGGATCTGTTTCAATGTATACCTGCCATTCAAGGAAATCTACCAAATGCTCTAAGGTCGCTCTTTGATTGAAATTTTCCTGGAAATCACAAACCATTCTTCTCCACCTTTCCCACATCCGGTAGGGTAATTTATCTAAGATAATTCGCATATTACCAGACACTTCAAGATCACAAATATTGTTGATGACAACATCCTCTTAAAAATAGACTATATTGTTACAAACCACGTGTAATGAGCAGCAATAGACAATGAACCAGACAGTGTTTAATTTTAATTTAATTTCTTACTCTTAAGCTACGGTCTTAACTCTTAAACTATTCTTAACACTAAATCTATCCCTAGCTAGCTGTCGTGTGTGAGTGTGATGTATCCAAACCATTACAGTCCAGGCCAAAATCTAGAAAGTTACTTCAAAGTTCAGTCCTTCAAATTCAGTGTTGAAGCGTAGGCCTTTGAAATTTGATGCCCAAAATTAATGTTGAACTGATGGGAAGAGTGGAGTTGTGGCTGCTACAGACTCATGAATTCTTCTTGTGTGGCCTTTGAAGAAATGTCCATTCACATGAGCTGTGGTCATAACAGTCCTGGTCCTTTTGTAGGCAAGAGTCAAAATGGGTGGCCTCCACAAAGCTTCCAAGACCCTGGCACTGGTCTCTCCAAGGAACTTCACTGCTAGTCACACTTAAAATGAAGCAGTCTCTCCAAGTGACCTCCACTGTTTGTCACAATCAAAATTAAGCCCTTTGCTTCCCAAAAAGATGCTCCTGGCACAGGTCAATCCACCGAAAAGGGCCAGACATTCACAGAGCAGGCTTTGCTCTGAATTCCACAAAAATGGCCGGTCACAAGAGCTGCTTCAAAAGGTTGTTTTCTCTTCAGGAGTCAGCATGGTTCTCCCTTTGCAAAATCACAATGTCTTTGCAAATGTATCGAATTCTGGAACAGACTGTGACAAACCTTCCCTCAGTTCTAATGTATCGAATTATCACTGGGGTGTGACTTGTGTTAAATGTTAACTGACCATTCAATGCCTCCTGTCTATACTATCCCTTACTAAAATAGGAGCTCGTTATAATATGCTTGTAGAGCCTTTACATCAGTTTATTGAGAGCTAAAGCAATTCAATGCTTGTTGCCAAAATGCTGCTCCAGTAAAAAGTTAGCTCTGTCGAATACTCTTTCCGAGGACATATGTTGAGAACTCTTTACAAGTTCCTTTGGCTGTCCTTCTGTCTACATTTGCAAATAATAAAGACAATCTTGGCACTTGTTTTCAATATTGTGAATAAAATATATCATGAACGTTTGGTACTGAAGTGGGTTTTCATCAAAAACTTGAATCTCCTTGGGCAATGAGAGACTGTAGCTGGATCAATGATGCAGTGTTTTTATTATTTCTTCTCATGGATGATAGTTTGTTGCTCTGTTCACTGGCTCTTGTAGAAGATAATGTATCTGAAAATCTCATGTTCACCTGTATTTCTGATGCTTGACTTGAATTCCAAGGAAACTGACTGAACTCAGGCTGCAGCTCTGTCGATGGATGTTACCACTGGTGGATGTGGCTTGGCTACACCATGCTCTGGAAGGATTTGTCCTTGTATATGAATGTCTTGTACCTGTGGTACTAAGATATTTGTCTTAATAATTGGTTACCTTTCCTGTGGCTTTTTAAAAAAAAATGACTCCACACCATCATAATTTACTTTGAGCACCAGCTACCTCTGAACCTTAGAGCTCCAGTGGCGCAATCGGTTAGCGCGCGGTACTTATACAGCTACCTCTGAACCTTCTAGTATTTTTGACTAGGAAAAAATAACAGCTCTTCTTTTTCTTAATTCCAGTTGCTCCTTTTGCCTCAGCTGCTCCCCTTTCTTCTTTAGCCATTCCTGTTTTAGCTCCTCTTCTTTTCATAGCTGCTCCTCCTCTCTTCGTAGCTGCTCTATCAGTGCTTCCTTTAGTTCTTCTAAGGTAGGTTTATCCCTAAGCCATTCTTGTTATCATCAAAAACAGGCCTTTTCAGCTCTTACTTTTACACTTGTTGATGTTGTACTGGAAACACTGGAGCTTCTCTTGCTATCAACATTGTCACTTGATTTTACCTCTTTCTCCATATCGAATTGTAAATCTGTTGCATCTTCAGCCTCTTGTCCTTCGTTATCTTTTACATTTTCTTCATCTTTTGGTGACACATCTACAGCCATTTCCATGTTGCTGTCTTCTTATTCAGTCGTTGACTTGTGCAATGATTTTGCAATGTCTTCATTTCCATCAACCGAAGCCTTTGCTTCTTCCCTTGCCAGATTCAGCCTTGTAATGAGAGCATTTTTATTTCCACTTGTATCTAGTTTCCTTTGGCTCAGTTCTTCTTTAAGAACTGAGTAACTTTCATGTCTTTAATACTTTGCTCCTAAACAGCAAAGTCAGCACTGCTGCAGCCATTTTGAATCGTTTTGTTCCACCGTCCTTCAAGAACACACAACACAAGCCAAATCAACAGTCCCCAATGGACTAACAGCAATAAAATTCAAACTGTGTTGAAACTTTCCACAAATACACAGAAGGAGTCCACAGATTTAAGCCTACTGCTTCTGATGGGTGTAACGTGCTGCTGTTGTACAAACAAGTTTCCACTGCAGCATCCATCTATAATATCACTGATTTTCAAGAAATGGCTTCATCAACGTAATTATAAGACACTTTCAATAAGATTAGAAGATTTGAATCCCTCTCTGGCCGTAACTCATGGCAGATAGATGTGGATTACAACTTCCCCCAACTTGAGGCATTTTCAAAATAGCCGCCATATAATTTTCAATATCACAGAGAGTTTCTTTTCATTTTTATGTTCCAAACAATAAATTTTTGTTGACCAAAATATAGCGACTTCAATCCAATAAGGGAGATAATTTATTTGTGACGCTCTTTAATTATTTCCAATACATTTTCAGATGTATTTAAATCCTTTATTTTAACCCATAAACTTGAAATGATCTTCTTGAACATTGAAATATCCATAAATAACACCCTTATAAACATTTAATAACATCTTTATTGATCTCCGTGAAAATGTGAATACCGTAAAAGTAGTCAACGAAAATTGAGTGTTTCACTCACCCTTCTCTCTGTTGCCATGCTTTCAAGCTCCTGATTCGTGTCATACACTACCGCCAATGCTCCAACTGGCACTCTAATATATTAACGCACTGTGCATGCTCCTGGAACTCGCGCATTCGCACAATAACAAAGATGGCCATCGAAAGCCATTTGAATTCGGGACACCTCTGACGCCCATATAGGGACCAACACGACCCCTACCAAACAAGTAAGTAAACATTTTGGCTCCTACACAAGGAATGTATTCAGAGCTGGACTTTTCTGAGAAGGAATGCTCTTCTGTGATCTGTGAACTCCTTTAATCTCACATATGTAATTGGGAGTTGTAATCAAGGCTACTCTTTTACTGGAGGATCCTTCCACTGTTCATCTTCTCCAGACTTCCCAGTTGCTACTTCTAGCACCTTTTAAGCTGCAGGGGGATCGACCCATTAAATCGCCAACCTGATGCTTTAATGGGGATCCCACCCCTGCGATGACGCAGTAAGTGACGCATCACACACTCAGGGGAACTATTGGTAAGTCTCCCCTGCCCCCCACTGACCGTCAGTCGCCCCCTCCACCGTCAATCACCAATCCCTATCAGTCACCCTCCCACGTCAGTCGTGACCCCCACTGTCAATCATCATCCACCCTGTCAATCGTGCCCCCTCCCCTCAGCAATGTCCTGCTGCCATGAACATTGAGCTGTCACAACCGGAGTGGCGTTTCCAGCAGAGGTAGTTCATGGCCCCCCTCCTCCCACGGCAGCAATGCCTTTCTCCCATCGTGGCAGCAACCCCTCTCCACTTCCTCCCCAGACTTGCAATTTATTCAGACCAATCAAGCCAGTTTAATATTTTAATGAAACAAATGCAAACTTTATCAACTCAAATGAGTCAAGGTTTTTCATCTATGAAGGAACAGTTTAGCAGTTTGAAGGATGAAATGTTGACTATTAAGACTGATGTGGCAAAATGTGGAAAGCTGGTAGATAAAATGAAAATTAAATTCAGAAAATTGAAGAGGAGTTTCAGGATTGCCGCGAAGATGTGGTATAATGTGAAGTTACGGTTATAAAGGTGGAGGATTCCTTCACTGCTTGGGAAGTACAAAGAAATGATTTATTAAAGAAAATTGATGTTTTTGAAAATCAGAATTGTAGAAATAATGTTAAGATTGTTGGTTTACTGGAAGAATTTGAAGGCTCAGATCCAGTACAGTTTTTTCAGAATTGGATTCCTGAAGTTTTGGGAAGAGATTATTTTCTGAATGGTTTGGAATTAGACACAACACATAGAGCTATTAGGAAGAAACCTTTTCCTGGTCAACCACCACGCTTTGTTTTAATTAGATGTCTACTTTATCAAGACAAAGAAATTATTTTAAGAGTTGCAGTTCAAAATGCAAGAAAGCACCAGACCCCTTTGTTGGTCAAGAATAATAGTGAATTTTTATGCAGATCTGAGCCAAACTATTATTAAGAAGCGTAAATAATTTAATCCCTCTAAAGCTGTATAATGGAAGAAAGGATAAAAATTTGCGTTTAGATACCCTGCCACTCTCAAGGTTTTTTATGGTGAACACTAAATCCAGTTTTTCACTGATGAAGATGATGCTCTTTTGTTTGCTAATTCATTGCCTGAAAATAAGCAGAAAAAAAGTCGATCAACTTTCTCAACAATTGAAGCCAGATCAAGAAGAGAGGAAGAATGGTTCACAGAAGGTGGAATGCCACAAACTAACTGAAATTAACATTGATGATGACCAAGTTAATGGAGATTTGCAAGCAACGTTTTATACTTGAAATGTTTTAAAGTATTTTTTTATTAATTGTTCTGTTATGGGGAGGTTATTTTGTTTGCTTCTCCTTCCAAAGTTATTGGCCACTTGGTGACTTTGCTCACTTCCTGTATAATAGAGGGGTGTACTACAGCTTATCAGTATTTTTTTTGAGGGTTATATATTTTATTTTTCTTATTAAGGGTTTCTTTTCTATCAAGGAGATGTATTTTACTTTGCAGTTTAACTGCGGACAGGGGTCCCATCCCAGCAGGTGGTGTAAGATTGACATTCACGATATTAAATATGATGGCGAGTAAATTAAATTTCATGATGTCTAATGTTAATGGACTCAATAATCCGATTAAGGGGAAGAGAGTTTTGGCTTATATTAAAAAGTTGAAAGTAGATATTGCTTTCTTGCAAGAAACTCACTTGACTGAAAAAGAACATCAGAAATAGAAAAGGGATTGGGTTGGTCAAGTTATAGCTTCTTCCTTCAATTCAAAAGTGAGAGGTGTTGCTATTTTGATTAACAAGAAATTGCCTTTCAAATTAGAATCAGTTGTTTGTGACTCAGTGGGTTGACTTTTAGTAATTAATTTTCAAATTTATTCAGTATTTTGAATGCCGAATGTTGATGATGAGAAATTTATTTAAGATTCCTTTTTTAATTTGATGCTGGCAGACAAAAAGATAATGATTGGAGGGATTTTAATTGTTGTCTGGATACATTATTAGCTCAATCCCCAAAAATAGTGACTAGATCCAAAATGGCAAAACCAATTTTAGCATTAATGAAGGAATTAAGTTAGTTGATATTTGGAGAAGGTTGAACCCTAAGAAAAAAAGATGTTTTGTTTTATTCATCCAGATATGATTCTTATTCTAGAATAGATTTTTAAAAAATTATTGGCTCATTTGCAAGGATGTGAGGTATCCACTGAATACAGTAGTCGAATATTGTCAGATCATTCTCTTTTGTTATTAACATGTACAGCTTTAGCAAAAATAGATACTACATTTAGATAGAGATATAATTCTTTATTATTAAGAAATGTAGAGTTTTGTAATTTTATAAGAGATCAAATACAACAATATTTACAAATAAATACATATTCAATTTATACTAAATTTGTTTTGTGGGATGCTTTAAAAGCATATTTAAGAGGACAAATTATTAGCTTTTTGAATAAAGTTAAGAAACATTCTGGCAAGGTGGATAAATTGGAAAAGGAGATAGAAAATTCAGAAAAAGATTTACAGCAAAATTCAATGGAGGCTAAAAAGATACAATTGTTAAATAAAAAATTGCAATATAATTAATTACAAGCTTATTAAATGGAGAAATTATTACAAAGAACTAGACCAAAAACATTATGACTTAGGGGAGAGAGCCTACAAAGTATTGGCAGGGAAATTAAAGACAGAGCAAACTTCTAGAAGAATTAACTCCTTTAGAAAAGATTCAAAAATTAGATATAAACTCCAAGATATAAATGATGCTTTTAAGAAATTTTATATGAAATTATATGCATTTGAAGCTGAAAAAGATGAGATGAAAATTGATACATTTTTAGCTGACCTTCAGTTACCTTTTTTGAGTATTCAAGAACGTAAAGACTTAAATGCTCCCTTTACTATTAGAGAAGTTATAGAAGCACTTAAATCAATGCCTAACTGGAAAACCCCTGGTGAAGATGGATTTGATAAAAAAATTTCTAGTCTTATTAATGCTTCTATTAATGGATGTATTGAAATAAGCAATGGAGGTTCATTCTTTACTGGATTCTTTTTCTTAGGCAATTATAATTTATTCTCAAGAAAGATAGTGATCCTTTAAATACTAGATTGTATAGACCTATTTCTTTATTAAATGTTGATTGTAAAATTGTAACTAAGGTTCTAGCAAATAGATTATTGAATTACTTACCAGTTTTAATTCATGTAGATCAAACAAGATTTATTAAAAATCGTTACTCTGCAGATAATATTGTAAAATTAATTAGTTTGATTTATATTTCTCGGGAGGAATCCAACTTACCAATGGTCTTATTATTAGATGCCAAAAAGGCATTCAATAGGGTAGAGTGAAGGTTTATTGTTTAAAGTACTGAAAAGATTTAGCTTTGGACCAATGTTTATTAGTTGGATTGAATCTTTATATAAAAACTTTCTGCCAGAGTGGTGATGAATGGCCAAATATTATTGTCCTTTTTATTAAAAAAATCTATGAGTCAAGGTTGCCCTTTGTCTCCGGCACTGTTTCCATGAGCTATTGAACCTTTGGCATCAATTGATAAGACAAGATAATAATATCAAAGGTATTAAAGTAAAATCTGAGGAGTACAAGATCATTTTATTTGCTGATGATGTTTAGATATATTTAATAGAATCCCAAAATTCTTTAGAATCGTTATATGAAAGATTTTTAAAATTTTTTTTTTATTTTTCACACTATGAATCATACAGACCAAAATACACACAAACATTTCCCTCTTGAATATACACAGTGTCATTTTCTCCCCTTCCCCCCCTCCCTTCCCTCCCTCCTTCACCCCCCTCTCCCCACCCACTCAACGTTCAACATATATGATACATTAAACAATGTCATCACACAATGAAAATAAACAAGAAATTTCTGTCTTCTACTTTTACATACTGGGTCAGTTCATTTCGACTTCTTCTCCTTCTGTCATTTTAGGCGGTGGAGGTAATGGATCCCCAGGGTCCTAGGAATCCCAGAATTACAGGAAGGAATGGAAATAGAAAGGGCACACAGAACATTAGCCCCTAACCCACAGCCACAACAAAAAGCAAGATCCATTCTAGTAAAATTCGTGAGATATACGACAAGAGAAAATATATTGGAGAAGGCAATGAAAAAAATGAGAGAAGACAAAAAGCCACTGGAATACAAAGGTCAAAAATTTTTTTTCTACCCAGACATAAGTTTTGAGCTCCTAAAGAAGAGGAAGGAGTTTAACGCAGCAAAGTTGATCCTATGGAAGAAAGGCTATAAATTTATGTTAAGATATCCAGCGGTGCTTAAAATAGTTATCCCGGTGCAGCAAAGCAGACTGTTCTCGATCCGGAGAAAGCACAAGAATTTGCAGAACGCCTGCTAAACAGACAGAAAGATGAAGAGATGTAACAAGAACAAGAATGATGACAAACTTCATATAAAGAAGAAAATGTATAAGTAAGAACTAAGAAGGGGAAGAAAGGAAGTAAGGGGAGAATTAAGAGGGTGAGCTTTGTTACATGTGAAGATAAAAGTTCTGGAGGGGACTGGGTGGAAGAGAATAACAGTCACTGCGAAATCAGTTGACGCTTGCAAACGGGTTCGCAATTCAAATGGAAAGGGGAGATGTAGTTGCCCGGCAAGGGACAAGGGGAAACTCGGGGGGGGACATTTGGGGTTAAGGGAATTTTAGATGTGGGAATAGTGGAAATATTTTATGTTTTAGAAGTTTTGTCTTACAGTGTGTTCAAAAAAAGAAAACAGAAATGGATAAGGAGGAAAGGTGGTGGTGAGGAAACGGAAATGAGAGGTAAACAAAGTATGAAATGGCCATGTTGAACTATATGAGTATAAATATTAACGGAATACATAACCAAATCAAAAGGAAGAGGCGTTTAAATTTACTGAAGAAAGAAAAAATTGATATAGCATTCATGCAAGAAACACATCTAACTGAAGTGGAACATAATAAATTAAGGAGAGACTGGGTAGGGCACGTAACGGCAGCATCATATAATTCAAAAGCCAGAGGAGTAGCTATATTAATAAAAATGTATCAATCAAAATAGAGGAGGATATAATAGATCCAGCAGGGAGGTATGTAATGATAAAGTGTCAGATATATTCAGAATTTTGGAATTTGGTCAATGTATATGTACCTAATGAAGAGGATCAAAAATTTATGCAAGATATCTTTTTGAAGATTGCAGATACGCAGGGGAATATACTGATAGGAGGGGACTTTAACCTTAATTTGGACTCAAAGATGGATAAAATTGGAAAAAAGACTAGCAGAAAGAACAAAGTAACCAAATTTATGGTTAAATTGATGCAGGAAATGCAACTTTTGGATATATGGAGGAGACAACACCCAAAGGAGAAGGAATACTCATTATTCGGGTAGACATAAAACATACTCAAGGATAGACTTGTTCATGTTGTCAGCCCACATCCAAGGAAGAGTTAGGAAAACGGAATATAAAGCTAGATTGTTATCGGATCACTCACCCCTGTTATTGGCAATAGAGCTGGATGACATTCCACCGAGAATGTATAGATGGAGATTAAACTCCATGTTACTTAAAAGACAGGATTTTAGAGAATTCATTGAGTGACAAATTAAAATGTACTTTGAAATAAATACGGAATCAGTGAAAGATAAGTTTATACTATGGGATGCAATGAAAGCGTTCATCAGAGGGCAGATAATAAGTTATGTAACTAAGATGAAGAAGGACTACAATCGGGAAATAGAACAGCTGGAAAGGGAAATAGCAAGTACAGAAAAATAATTAGCAATAAGGGAAGATACAACAAAAAGAAGAGAATTGGCGGACAAAAAAATAAAATATGTAACACTGCAAAATATAAGGTGGAGAAGAACATAATGAAGACAAAACAGAAGTATTATGAGCTAGGAGAAAAAATGCACAAAATACTAGCTTGGCAGCTTAAGACAGAACAAACTAAAAGAACGCCATTGGCATCAAGGAAAAAGGACAAACAAATTACATATAACCCAACGGAGATCAATGAAAACTTCAAGGAATTATACGAGCAACTATATCGAACTGAGAACGAAGGGAAAGAAGACAAAATAGATGAATTTTTAGCTAAAATTGAACTACCGAAATTGCAAGAAGAGAAGCAAAATAAATTAATAAAACCATTTGAAATAGAGGAAATAAAGGATATATTAAAAAAACTACCGAACAATAAAACGCTGGGAGAGGATGGACTCCCAATAGAACTCTATAAAACATTTAAAGACTTATTAATTCCTCCTCTCCTGGAAGTAATGAACCAGATTGAAGAAACACAAAACATGCCAGATTCATGCAAAACAGCAATAATTACAGTAATACCAAAGATGGGGAAAGATCCACTAACACCAGCATCGTATAGACCGATATCTCTACTTAACACAGATTATAAGATAATAGCTAAACTATTAGCAAACAGATTGGCCGACTGTGTAGTAAAACTAAATCAAACTGGATTTATTAAGAAAAGAAGAACAGACAATATCTGTAAATTCATTAACTTAATCCATGCAGTACAAGGAAACAAGACGCCAACAGTGACAGTTACCTTAGACGCAGAGAAAGGCTTTGACAGAGTAGAATGGAATTATTTATTCAAAGTACTACAGAAGTTCAACCTACCAGAGAAATGTATTAATTGGATTTAAAGCATTACATAAGGGACCATTGGTGAAGGTGACAGTAAATGGATATATATCAAACCAATTTAAATTAAGCAGATCAACTAGGCAGGGATGTCCACTATCTCTCTCACTGTTCGCGTTAGCTATAGAACCACTGGCAGAACTGATAAGAACAGAAAATAAAATAAGAGGGATTAAAATAAAAGAGAAGGAATATAAAATCAGTCTATTTGCAGATGACATCATAGTATACTTAACAGAACCAGAAATATTAATAAAAGAATTACATAAGAAATTGAAGGAATATAGAGAAGTATCGGAGTACAAGATCAACACAAATAAAAGTTATATGAAAGACTGAAACAATATGGTGCAATATCAGATTATAAAATTAATTGGGGAAAAAAGTGAGATTTTGTCATTGACTGATGTGGATTATACTAAATGTAAGAAGATAGCCCAATTTAAATGGACAGATCAAATTAAATATTAAAGTATTAGATAATTTGTATGATTTGAATAATTTATCTTCATTTCATAAAATTTAAAATTGTTTAAATAGATGGAAGGATTTACCTATAACATTAATAGGTGGGGTTAATTGTATCAAGATGAATATTTTTCCTAGACTACAATATCTTTTTCAATCTATTCCTTGTAAAGTTCCTCAAAAAGTTTTTAAAGATTTGAATTCTATTGTTAGGAATTTTTTGTAGAAAGATAAAATGGCTAGGGTATCTTTACAAAAAAAAATTTGGAGGTATGATCTGGGAGGTTTGCAATTACTGAATTTTCAAAATTATTATAAAGCAGCACAAATGAAATGTATTAATAGAATGTTAGATTTGGAAAATTCATTAGTATGGGATAATATTTAGTTAACTAAAATTGGTGAGAGGAAGATCGAGCAAAGTATTTATCTATAAATGGAATTCTAAATTACTACTTATTTATAATTCACTTATTTTGAGACATTTAATTGAATTATGGAGTATAATAAATGAGGAAATAGATACACAGGGGAAAAATTCAGTTAAGACACCTTTGTATCAGAATAAACTTTTTCCTTTTACTTTTAATAAAATCTTGAAAATAAGGGATCAGAAAGGTATTAAGATTGTACAAGATTACTATGAAGCTGGTCATTTTTTTTCAAAGAATGAAAGAATAATATGAAATAACACAAAGTACCTTTTTTTTTAATTATCAAGTTAGAGCTTTATTATTGGATACTTTTGGACATGCTTTAAAGTTGCCAAAGCAGTCAAAATTTAAAATTCCACTTCTGGAAGGGGAGGGGGGGTGAAGAAAAAAATTGTATTCGAAATGCATTCATTATTACAGAATAAAATGCCTAAATGAGATTTGCTTAAGTCTAGATTAAAGTGGGGAAAAAAGATTTGGGAATAGCAATTGATCAGGAAGATTGGAGAAATTTATGTAAAGCTAGTGTGGCGGCCCACTACCATGGAGATTGAGCCAGCATGTCGCGCAGCACGCACGGTAGTAAACAGCAGCATTACACACTGTAACACATCCCTTTACACAGCGAACCGGAGTGGTTGAAAGCTGGAGCAGCACAAGACCAGCAGCCCTAAAATGGCGCTGGCCAAGCTGCCCAGCTAACAGATCAATAACAGGCTGGGGAAGAAGGGTCTTCATATGCAAGAATATTTCCACCCACTTTTGTTATTCATGAGGCTGATGTCAGCCAGTTAAACAAATGGCACGAACTCCAACTGTATAACTCCAGCTTCAATAAATCTCAGAGCTTAACCTCCCACACTCCGAGTGTGTGTGTTTTCTTGGTAGCAGTAGATAACAATAGTATGAATAAGATTGCCAATGTGAGATATAGATTAGTTCATAATAATTTTATACATCAGTTATATTTAACACCTAAAAAAATTAAAGATATAACTATATCTTCAGATTTATGTTTTAGGTGTCATAAAGAAGTAGGTTCTTTTTTACATTCAACTTGGTCATGTGACACAAACCTTTTTGGATACGACTTAAGGAGGTGTTAGAGAAATTTTTAAAGATTAAATTGTAGATGGAACTAACATTATTTTTATTAGGTAATGATAAAATGTTGGATTTGAAATTAAGATTAACTCGGTATCAAATTGCGTTTTTGAGATTAGCCTTGGCTGTAGTGAGAAAATGTATAGCGATTACATGGAAAAATGAGATTAATTTAACCTAAGTTTGCAACGATGATATATGGAATTGAGATCTTGTATTCCATTGGAAAATGTGATAATTGTCTTTTACATTGGAAAATGTGGAGCCTTATTTGGATTATATGGGTTTAAAGTTTAGAACTTTGTTTGGCACGTTATGGTGGTGTTACCCTAATCCGTAGCATTTAATTATGTTATTGATGGGTCTATCTTCTTTTTTTTTCTATTTTTGGGGTTGGGGGTAGTAGGGAGAGGGAGGGATTGGAGGGAGGGTTATTGGGGTTGATGGGAGGGAGTGGGGGAGGGGGATTTGGTATATACCACTGTTTTTTTTGTATATTTGATTATATTTGAATGTAATGTGGCTTAAAATTTTAAATAAAGTATTTAAAAAAAGTAAAACTTGGATACGCTATATACTCATGTAATTGTTGATTCTGTGTAATAGTCAACCCCTCCCCCATTTTGCCCCTGCCTGCCCATCTGAGCTCCCAAAACCTCGACCACCTGCCCATCTGAGCTCCTCACCCCAGTCACCATTGCTTTCTAAAGCCTCAACATCATATCCCTGTTCTTATATTCTATTTCTCTAGATATGACTGCCAACATTGCATTCATCTTCCTCACCACTGACTCAACCTGGAGGTTAACCTTGGGTATCCTGCACAAGGGCTCCCAAGTCCCTTTGCACCTCCAAATTTTGAATGATCACCCCATCCAAATAATTGTTTGCCCTTTTATTCTTTATATGAAAGTACATGACTGGACACTTTACAACATTTCATTTGCCACTTCCTTGCCCATTCTCCTCATCTACCTTATATGCTGTCATATTGGATGATCTGAAAAAAAATCTTAACCTTAAAATGAGGGGCCTTCCAATACACTGAGTCTAAAATCCGTAACTTTACGGTGAAGTCTCAACACCGCTGCTATCTTCCCACAGGTTCCGATGCAATCTTGCGCATGCCCTGTTGGTGATTTGCCAAGTTATTTGCGGCGGCACAGTTAGTGTAGTGGTTAGTGCAGCGCTGTTACAGCTCCAGTGACTAGGATTGGTGTTCGAATCCCGCGCTGTCTGTAAAGAGTTTGTATGTTCTTCCCATGTCTGTGCGAGTTTTACCCGGGGCTCCGGTTTCCTCCCACTATTCAAAAACGTACTGGGGTTTTAGGTTAATTAGGTGTAATTTGGCTGAAAGGGCCTGTTATGGTGTTGTATATCTAAATTTAAAAACATTAAAGTCTCAGCACTCCTCAGCAGAATCCAATCCGCCCTGTCTGACTGTCGTTGGATCTGTCTAGGGTTTAAATTGTCTGTTACAGGAGCCAACAGTGGCTCATTTTAACATATCCAAATAAAATTGAAATCTTTAAATGATAATTTGTTATTAAATTATTGTGATTTGCTTTTAACAGCGCTAAGTGTCTCTGCAGGCTCTCTGTTTCCTCTTCATTACCTGCCCCTTCACCTATCTTTTTATCATCTTCAAACTTAGCGACAAAGCCATTTATTGTAAAAAGAAGTGGCTCCAACACTGACTCCTGTGGTGCCAGCCGATAGCTAACTAGAATAGGATCCCTTTATTCCCACTCTCTTGTTTCCTCCCAATCAGCCAATGCTGTACCCATGCAAGTATCTTTCCTGTATTTCCATGGGCTCTTGTTTTGTGAAACAGCCTCATGTGCATTACCTTGTCAAAAGCCTTGTTAAAGTCCAAAAATACACCATCCTTGTTCTTTATCTAGCTTGCTTGTGGTTTCCTCAGAAAATTACACAGGAGTAGGTTTGTCAGGCAAGATTTTCCATGAAGGAAAGCCTGTGGTCGAGCTTGAAATGCATTTCCAGGTTCTCCATAACCTCATCCTTGTTATGTTTGAAAGAATATCTACAATGATGTTTAGCATAGTTACGACTGAAGCCCATCATGTCTCTGATTATTTATTTCTGTCCTCTGAATCATTTCACACAAGGTGCTTCATTTGTTATTTTTATTATTATTGCATTACCGGCAATGGAAGTTGACGGCACACAAAATTAAGATTTTTAAATTGTATCGTGGTACATGCGGCAATAAAATTCAATTCATTATTACCAGGTGACTCTTCATTCCTTCTGAGTAACTCCTACAAACCAATTTAAAGGCTCTTGAAATCTCATGGTTGTTTGTAGTACATGTGCTGCTAGCAGGAGTTCAGAATTCCAAGGCTCAATTTAAGAAATGCATATGGTGCACATTTTGGATCAGTGTATTTGTGTGAAAATGAGATGATGTTAAAATGAATTGTTGAGGTTGTAACAAATGATTAGCAGAGTAAAATGATTTTTACCCAACAATATGATCTAGACACTCAGATCTTTTATATCTTGGAGGCACTACAGAACTTAAACAATATGCTGAACAAGGAGGATAATGATTTTGTTGATTTTTCATTTTATTAAAAAACATAAAATGGGGGGGGGCTATGGTTAAAATGATTAAAATGGTATCTACTGCTGCATAAAAAGAAATTCAATAACTTTTGAGAAACTAGACGTGTATTATCTATTTAAATGCTATATTTCACTATTGATCCTGACCAAAGTCTTGTTTGTAAAATAAAATATCACAATGGAATAGTCTCCAACATGACTATGGCTGCAAATTTGTGGAGAGAATATACACACATTTAAGGGCAGCACGGTTGATGTAACGGTTAGTGCAATGCCTTTACAGTGCCGGCAATCTGGACCCAGGTTCAAATCCCACGCTGTCTATAACAAGTTTGTACATTCTCCCCATGTCTATGTGGTGTTTACTTGGGGGTTCCAGTTTCTTCCCACTGTTTGAAATATATTGGGGGTGTAGGTTAATTAGGTGTAAGACACATTAAAACAGATCTTATTTGAAATACTGGAGCTCTGCTAATGCTAGACATATCGGCCCCACGTGAGCTTTGAAGAGTGCTCAAGAGTGCTGAAGAGACTTCACTAATGGATTGTTGTTTACAAAAAGCAACAGATGAAAGAGCTTGTCAGAGTCGCATATTGTCTGTAAGAGAACTTGTTGTTCTAAGAGGGTATGTGGTTTTGCAAGCAGAGAGTCAAACAGGCTTTCTCTCAGAGAGAGAGAGAGAGAGAGAGACACACACACACACACACACACACACACACACACACACACACACACACACACACGCACACACACACAGATCACTTCTACAGTGATACAGTCAGCAACAGCAGCTGGGACTGGACAAGCTTGTGGAAAACCCCATTTGGAAGACGGGTTGTGAGTTCTTAGTTCATCCTGGTCAAAGCCCTTGTGGTTCATGCAAGAGGAGATAACTGGCTGTCTAATCTTTCACTTGGAGTAAGAGAAACAGGAAGGAACTCTGTGGTGACCTGAAAGAAAGAGGTTATCATCTCGAGAACCCTGAGGGGGTGTTTCTTCGGAAAGACACTGAAGTGGCTGATGGAAGTAAATGTACAACAAATCTTTCTCTGAAAACTGACAAGAACCTTCCTGAGCGGTAACCATCTACCTTTCAAATACCAAAGCCTGGTGAACTTTATAAATGTTAAATTCTGTGCCCAGTATAAGAATTGCCTGCAACCAGTGAACTTGGAGGAATGAGAAGTGAGATTGGACTGTGAACCAAAGAATGTTTCTGAACTTACACACACATGTGTGCTTAGAATTAGAAGGGGGTTAAGTTAGATTAGTTTAGTTAAGTTATTAAAGTGCGATTCTGTTTTCATGTTTAAAGATAATTAAAAGCAACTTTTGTTTAAGTAACCATTTGTCTTGGTGAATATCTATTGCTGCTGGGTTTTGGGGTTCTCTGGGCTCGTAATAATACAAACCTCTTACAGATAGTGCTGAATTCAAACCCCGGTCCTGATCAATGGCGCTGTAACAGTTACGCTAACCGCTACGATAATCATACCACACTAGTGAGTCTTATTTATCAAATGGTCTCCACTTAAAAGCTTTGTTTTGCAGGTTTACAGCTAATTGATCTGATTATTTAGCAGCTAAAATTTAATTTCATGAATTTAAAAAAAATACTGGAAATGAACCATATATCTGAAAAGGAATATGTGAAACTATATTTGAACTGATACAGATGTGCTCGAAACCAGCAATCAAGATTAGCCCAGACAGTGTTATATTTTAAATAATATTTAAATTATTAATCAATAATTCTATAACACCTACTCTAATTTAACTAACTTATCGAAATGTAGCTAAATTTATATACAATTTCTAACTTAAACTTTAACTATGCACGAACATATTGATGTGTGTAGAATACCCCAAGCCACTACAGCTCAAGGCTCAATTCTGCGAAGGCAGTTCCAAGTTCAAAGTTCACAAATTCAGTTGGCTTGAGATTGATGCAATACACAGGTTGAGGCACATACTTCGATGAAAGGAGCAGTTCATGAAGTGGGTGAAAGAGACCTAAAGAAGCTGACAACTTGATTAACTTGAGAAAACCCTTGCTTTGGTACTTAAGAGAAATGTCCTTTTTAGACAAGGGACTTCTTCAGCAATTAGAACCCCTTTTATGGGTCAGTTGAAGTGGAATGCAACATTTCTTCTGCCAATAGAGAACCCTTTTCAGTTGAGTAGAGTAGACTGCATGGCTTTTCCCTTTCACTGTGCAAAATGTATCAAATCAAGAACATGCTGTCTCCGAAGTCTGCTGCTAGTTCAGTCACTTTCCAAAACCTGCAGGCTTTTGTTAAATCTGGTCTCTTAAAGGGACAGTCCTACACATAAAATTAATTGGAAAATGGGGGCAGTGCTTGTTGGAACTTCTCCCCATTAAAAGAATGAGAAGGGGTGTTATGGAAACATGAAATTTTGAAAAAAATAGATAAGATAGAGCAGGAATGTTGTTTCTACCTTGGAGAGACCAGAACGAGTGGAATTCTCTGCCCAAGGAAGCAGTGGAGGGTGCCTCATTAATTGCATTTAGGACAGATTTTTACATAGTAGGGGATCTAAGTAAGGCTTATGGATTATGGGAAAAAGGCAGCTATGTCCATGACCAGATCAGCTATGATCTTGTTGAATGGCAAAGAGTAAGATCAATGAGTCAGATTACCTCCTCCTGTTTACTGTTAAATTTGATTCAGTAAATCAAATTAAAAGACATTTTGATGCTGGCAGCAACCAAATGGCATTGATAGTAGTGTCAGTCTTGGATCAAAAGTAATACTTGTGCCTCTGTTTGAATCCCATCTTCTGCAGCTGTGATTACAGTTCAAATGCTTCATTTGTGAAGAGTTTGTGAAATTGAGAATATTAAATAAAACTGAGTTTAAAAAAAATCTTTCACTCTGTTCAGACAGAAAAAAATTCATGTAATTTAAGCTTTGACATTTTTGGTTGGAACATAGCAAAGGTTTGGAAATCTATAATGATCATTTTTGTTTTTACCTGTATCAGAACTGACCACTACAGGTCATCTATGATTTGATTTAATTTTTCTCTCTCCATGAATCTAACTTACTAGACGAATCAGCTCTTGGCAAACATACCACAGGCTAAAATGCATAATTTGCTTCTAACTCATTTGGTCCTACCTTTTCAGAGATATCCCCATTGAATTTTCCCTCAGCTCTTCTGGAATTTGTACATACAACACGGTAACAGGCCCTTCCGGCCCACGAGCCTGTGTCGCTCAAATACCCGAATCAACCTACAATCCCTATATGTTTTGAAGATTAAGGAGATTATGTGTCAGCTTTAAGGGCAATGCTGAGACCTAATTTAAATTCAAGGAAGGGTGTTAATTTATTGGAAACTGTTTAAGAAAGTTTATTCGACTCATCTGGATTGGGTGACTCATCAGGCAAGAGAGGTTATAAAGGCCTGTATCTGCTGGAGTTTAGAAAAATGATTTCAACATTTAAGAACTTGGGTGGTCTTCTGTGGGCAAATGCAAAACTTGGTGTCACTGCCTAAAAGTAAGGTGTCAGTCATTTCAAGCAGATAAAGTGAATTGTTCTTTCTCTCTTGAGGTTCATGAAATTTTGGAATTTTCTTCTTCTTGGAAGCAGTCTCTGAATATTTTTAAGGCTGATGGAGATAGATTCTTGATGAGCAAAGGAGTGAAAGGTTACCTTTAATTGATGGGATTGTAGAATTGAGATTAACCATGATGTGGTTCAAAGAAAACGGCAGTTTTGGCTTTACTCTTGCTTACTCCTGCTTACTCCTGCTTTACTCCTGCTTATGATTCATTTCCATGGCAGTTTGTGCAGAATAAGGATTTAGGAAGAAATATATTTAAATATTGGTCTTTAAAACTGAGTTGATTTTCTTACATCGAAAAGCGTCGTGATGTCTTAAATATTTACATAAAGAGATATTGAGACGTAAATATGTCAGCTGCAAATAATAGGGAGTTTGTTGGCTGGTCACAGAGGGTGCCATCAAACTTTCTGCCCTGGGAGGATAAAATATCATTTTTGTTGCACTTTACATAAAGTTCAGTTCAAAGTTACAGCCAGGAACCAGTCTCCACCTTCCTGCGGTGACAGGAAAGTGGTTAGCAAAAGCACATAAAGTGCAGTCTTTTATAAAATGAGTAGGGTGTTTGGATCTTTGCTGAGGTGAAGTTAAAAAAAAGTCAAATACTTCCACATCCTACCACATTTCGGCTAATTATCTCCATAACTCGACTACCAATCTGCTGAATTTTTTTTTGAGTATTCTATTTTTGTGGTGCACACAATAATCACATCGACATGATGGAGCGATTAAACAACCAAAACCAGAGCATTACTGATACACTACTTGGGCAGGTTCCAGGTACAGGAGCAAGAGGGTGCAAGCCTGGGCATGCTAGCCTTTATTGGGAAATCCGAGGAGGAGCCAAGGGAGGGGTTAGGGAAGGTCAGGTAGGTTCGGACTGGCCAGTCCATACATCTATGCAAATGCCTTTCACCATAATTTTAGTTTTCACAAGCCTCTTTCAGGTGGCCAGAATACCCTGATGTAAAGCTGTGTATTCTGCCAAAATGCAGCTGTCGGGAGGCCACCTGAATGAGCCTGATGTGGCTCAGAGGAGTACTCACTAACCCTCCTCTGGGAGGTGTAATCTCCACATCTGAGCAGTCCCTCGAAGCATCTGAATGCAGCCGCCTGAAAGCGGCTGCTAGGGGTTGGGCTGATGACAATCAGCCAGCAACCCAAATCCTCGCTGCCTGTCAGCCACCCCTCCCTGCGCCTGTCAGCCCCCCCTCCCTGCACCTGTCAGCCCCCTCCCTGCTCCCTGAAAGTCCCCCCCTCCCCGCACCTGATAGCCCCCCTGCCCTGACATCCTGCACCGGCCGTCCCTGCCCTGACATCCCGCACCGGCCGTCCCTGCCCTTATGTCCTGTGCTGACAGGAGCCGGAGGCTCTGAGGTGCCTCTCCCACAGTTGTCCCTTTCAGGTCGACAGCACAGCGATTTCAGGGCTGCCACCTGAAAGACCATTCCACAGGGCTGTATCCGCTTCTACAGGCGCATTCTTGGCGGAGAATGTACCTGATAGCAGCTACAGACTTTCCAAATCCAATAAACAAAGCCATTCATCTACATATGCATAACCAACATCCGTATTTGTCCCAACCCACCAACCACAGCAAGTACATTCCATAAAGTTAATCCCACTCATCATGGGGCACATGGCCCCAATCATGACCTGTAATGAAAAAAAATCACTATGGCAACTCCATTTCAAAGAAAACTCTAAAAAGAAACTCAAAAGGAAAAAAAAAACTAAGGACCTGAAAAGAAAAGGGCAGGTGCATCATCCACGCCAAGTCCTATTTCTATACTCACACCTCTGGCGGTACTGGAATAATTTAACCCTATCCCTATTTAAAAGGGGAGAATCAATCTATCTGAGTACCAATGTACTGCAAGTAAAGTTGCCATTACTCTACTGAATGTGTCATGTTTCCTCCGTAAGTTGTATGTGATTTTCTTCAGGGGAGTGCAACTCTGCACTTACATATTCTATCGTGTGGTACTTTCCTGGGAGACGGACTTCCACAAAACTACTATACACTTCCTGGCTTCCGCCAAGGTGACCTTCACAAACAACATTTGGAATTTAGTCCGTCTAAATTGCATTTCTCCAATATCCTCCAGGAGAAACAGCTCCGGGTCCTTTGGAAAATCCACTCTTGTAATTTCTTTTAGAATATCCCCTGGGTCTTCCCAAAAAGGTCTCACCTTTCAGCACAGCCAGGTAGAGTGCACAAAAATTCCCACCTCCACACTACATCTAAAACACATTTCTGAAACCTCAGACTTTGATCTGTGTCATTTCTGAGATGTAAGGTACAACTGGTGCAGGAAGTTATTTATACTGTACCATTCCTGCATCTGGTGTTGACGACCCTATCACACTGTCCAGACACAGGTTCTGCCACCAGACTTCATTAATTGTTGGACCCAATTCTGACTCCCATCTCTCCTTCGACCTTTCTTGGACCCTCACTTTGTAATATTTAATACATCTTAGAAATAAATTTACACACATTCCCCTTTTGAATTAAAATCTCCATGTCACTATATTCAGGCAGGGTCATTGCTGGTCCAAATATTTTCCTCAAAAAAGATCATATTTGCAGATAGCAGAATAATGTTCTGTTGGACAAATTATACTTGTTTCTCAATTGCTCAAATGACATAAGCTGCCTCCCACTTTGTAACAATCCTCGATACACCTGATCCCCCTCTGGCACCAAGTGTCCAGGATCTTATTACCCAGAGTCAAGGGTATTAAATTATTCTGAGTCAGGGGCATTTTGGAGGATATCCCCACCTTCCATGCAATACTTTGTTTTATTCTTTTCCATGTCTGAAGTACATGTTTTATGATGGGGTTATTCGTTTTCTTTAAGAGTAGTTTTACATCCCATTTATAAATAAATTCTTTGGGTTTCTCTTCACCTAACGAATGCAGCCCAATCTGCGTCCACATTGGGGAACATTCTCCCTCAAATAGCGAGGCGATAAATTGCGCTTGGGGTGCCCAATAATACTTTTTAAAGTCAGGTAATTTTAAACCCACCAATTTATAATCCCATGTTAATTTTTCCATGGAGATTCAAGCCACTTTCCCATTCCACAGAAACTTCCTGACACACGTGTTAAGCACCTTATTAAAAAAAAGCCCCAAGCAAACAATGGGTATTGACTGAAAAAGATATTGGAGCCTTGGCATCACCTTCATTTTGACACAGTTGACTCTGCCCATCAATGTAATGGGCAGAGTCCTCCATCTGGCCAGGTCTTCCTCAACCCTCCAGAGCAAAGGGATATAATTAAGCTTGTAGAAATTTCGAAAGTCCTTATCTACTTTGACCCCCGAGTACTTTACGCCTTCCCTCAACCTTTTGAACTCACTGTTATGTTGATACTGATCGTAATCCCCATTTGTCAGAGGCATAACCTTGCTCTTATCCATATTTACTCTGTACCCCGAAACCTTCCCATAATCCTCCAGTATGGTCCTCAGCCAGGCCAACGACTCCCCTCAGCCCCCCCCCCCCCCAAGGATTTGACAAATATACTAATACATCAACAGCAAAAGGACTGATTTTGTGTTTCACCTGGCCCACCTTGAACCCCCTCATCCTGCCGAATAGCTTCTGCAAGCGGCTCCATAGCTAGTATGAATAGCACTGGAGATAAAGGGCAACCCTGTTTACTTGATCTGTTTAATGAAAACACTGAGATATCTGCCTGATTGTAATAATTTTGGCTTGAGGTTTATGGTAAAGAGCCTTAACCCAATTGATAAATGTCTCTCCCAGTCTGAATTTCTCCAGCACCTTGAACAGAAAGTCCCACTCCAGTCTGTTGAAGAACTTCGCATCCAAAGCTACAGCCACTCCTGGTCTGCCCTTAACTGTGCTAGATGTACCACATTTAGCAATCTAGCTATGCTATTCGCCAATTGTCTCTTTTCTAAGAAACCCACCTGATCTGGATTCTTTAATTTCAGCGGGTGTTTCGCCAGCCTGTTCGCCAATGCTTTTGCAATAATTTTGTAATCTGCATTCAGCAATGAAATAAGTCTATATTAGGCAGGTTTCAGAGGATCCCTGTCTTTTTTTGGTATTACCATAATGATTGCTGTTGAGAAAGATTCCGGGAGGGTATGCATCTCCGCTGCCTGATCCACCACTTTCATAAGTAAGGGCAACAAGAGGTCCTTGTAAAATTTGGTGGGGAAGCCATCTTCCCCGGGGACTTGCTCGCCTGTAAAGAGCCCAGAGCCTGTTCCATTTCATCCTTAGCAAACGGGGCACTCAGTCGCTCTTGCACCTCCTTTCCTAAATTTGGCAAGTCCAATGGGCGTAAGAACTCATCTATTTTGCTGGGGTCCCCCCGACTCTGACATAAAGTTCATAGAATTTTTAAATACGTAATTTATTTATTTTGGCTTGAATGAGATCTTGCCTTCCCCTGTCTGAATCGTGTTGATTGATCTGGAAGTCTCCTTTGCCCTCACCTGCTAGGACAAGATTTTATGGGCCTTCTTCCCCAGCTCATAGTACTGCTGCCTGGATCTTAGAATCAACTTTTCCATCCTATATGTTTGCAGCATATTGAACCAAGTTTCTATACTTCTCTTCATGCCCACCCTCTCATAGTCCTTTTCCATTTGTGCTATCTCCAATTCCAGATTATTAACCTTTTTCATATACTCTTATTTTACATTCTTGGTGTACCCAATTATCTGGCCCCTTAAATAAGCCGTCAATATTATCCCAGATCAGGAAATTATCCTCAGTAAAGGGGCAGTTCATTTCACAGAACAAATCTATCTGAGTTCTCACTAAGCTTTAAAATTCTGGTTTTCCCCAAAAACGTCGAGTTCAGGCGACATCTATACACTGGGGCCTGCTTATCTGGCATTAAAATTGATACCACCAAAGGCAAATGGTCCGACAGCAGCCACACCTTGTATCCAGCTTCCACTATCCTACCCTCCAGTTGGGCTGACGTCAAGAAAAAAAATCAATCCTAGTGTAGGAGTCGTTTTGCCACGAATAAAAAGAGTAATCCTTCGCTCTTGGATTCAGCCTCTTCCAGGCCTCTATAAGATTCAACTCCTTCATGAAGGCTAGGTTGGCCTTAGCCGCCCTAGCCCTGATGACCTTCTTTGCCAATTTATCCATGGCCAGATCCAGACAAAATTTGAAATCCCCTCCAATCAGCACCTTCTTCCCACCCCCTACCCCCCACCCCTTTCAGATACTTTCAAAAATATATCCTTTATAAATTTTTCATCATTATAATTTGGGGCATATACATTCATCAGTATCCCGAATTCCGAGTATATTCGACAATGCATCATCACAAATCTCCCTGTGGGGTCAGTGACCACCCCTTGGACCACCACTGGAACATTCTTCCATATCAGAATAGGCACTCCCCTGCTCCAAAACTGATGGAGGACGATGCCACTTGACCCACCCACCCCCTCTTCAATTTTGTGTGTTCTTAGTTCATGAGGTGGGTTTCTTGTAAAAATACTGTGTCTTTTTAAGATGTACCAAAACACTTCCTCTTTATCTCCAATTTACCCCATTAACGTTCATACTTACCATCTTAATTATGTCATCCATCACCTCAGGGCACAGACGTTCATACTCATCCAGAACTTACGATAAAGATTTTAAAATTAGAAAGAAAGCCATCTTTGGCAAATAAAAACATTATAATATATCCCTCCATTCAACCCTTCCTCCTTTCCCATCTCCCTAGACCCCCGCTTCTCCTCCCAGTGCCACTAACATTCTGCTTGATGCAAGTTCCCTTACCAAACTGAGGCGTGCCTATGATACCCATCTTACTCCCTCCCCCTCCCGTGTCATCCCTGAGCTTGCCAACTATATACATCCTCAAACGACAAAATGCCACTTTAGACAGAACTTAATAAACAGTAAAACTCATTTACATTAATATATATACCTTCATACACTCCAGCCAACAGCTCTCTTTCCTGACTTATTGCCCCTCCTCCTGGGTGATCTCCAGGGATTTGGTGAATTTAATCACCTCCCTTGCCTCTGTATAGAACTTTTTGTTCTCCCCGGGCAATAGCACTTTCAATGACACCCCGTGCAATAGCTGATATTCTACCCCTTTGCTTCATAGGGCTCTTTTTACTTTGTCGAGTTGTTTTCTTCATTTCAGTAGTGTCCCATTAATGTCTGGAAAGAAAAAAATATCTTGCTGCACCTAGATACAGCTGGACACCACCCCCCCCCCCCAACCTCCCTCACCCTTGCCCCTTCTGCAGCTGCCCATAGAACCCTTTCCCGGAAATTTTCAAACTTGACCAAGACAGACTGATGCTGCTGCCCTGGACCCCACTTGAGGAAGATGACCTATGGGCCCTTTCTATCTTCAAATTTCCTCCAACCTAGTCCTCACCCAAATCCTTGGGTATCCAATTTTTAATAAACTTGATCAGGACAACCCCCTCCACCAATCCCACAATTTTAACATTTTTCCTTCTGTTGAAATTTTGAAACATACCTAGTTTCTCCAGGATTTCCTCCCTTTCCTTATTCCAGGCATCTTTATGACCTTCTAACCATTTCACCTTGTCCTCTATTCTATCCTCCACACTAGTAACCCTTCCTGTTAAATCTGCCACAGCCCTCTATTTCTCCCATTTCTTTTGAAAGTCCCCTTAATACAGTTTTCAGTTTGGCTGCCGAGGCGTCCACAATTGCCTCCACCATGGCCCTGATACTCTCCCCGGAGAGTCTCTTTTCTCGCTCAGAGGCCTTCACCCATTGTGACAATGGGCCTTTCCTCCCTCCATTCTCCATTCTTCACTGTCACTCCCCCCATCGTTGCTCACCGACTTCTGCATAGCCTCCTCCTCGACATCTCCCACCGTCTTCTCCTGTTGCCCACCACCTCTTCTCTCCCACTGTCTGCAGGCATCCGCCTGGGCTGCAGGTCAGGCCGATCTCCCAACGCCACCTGCGACGCTGCTCCCGCTCTTTAACACCAGCCCTCACTCTCCCATATCTCCACTGGCCTACCTGATGCTGCTGCCTTCACTGTCACCGCTACGGCCGCTACCACTGCTGACATCGCTGCCGATGTCGCTGCTGCTGTTGCCAACACCGCTGACACGGCTTCTGCTGCTGTCACTGCTGCTCCCTCCTCCCGACTCCTCTCTCCTCCACGATGTCCCGCAGTCCACCTACCACTTTCAGGCTCTGCACTGTCTGCCCGACTCAACACTCTCCTTAGAAGGTGAGTCTCCCGCCGACTTCCTCGCCACGTGGTCCTGATGTCCTGGGGCTGTCTCAGGGCTATACCTTTTATTGCAGACTTCTTGTCTGTCTTCCCCATCCTTTTTTCTCTGCTGGATTTTCTCTGGACTTGTTTCTATCTGTTTTTCACTGTCCTTCTGAGGAACTCTGGGATTCTGCTCCTACTCGCTGTCCACCAACCCACGCTGCTGAATTTTAACTATATTCCCCAAATCATTCTCATTTTGTGTCTAGGAGTTAAAGTAGTATAAATGTTTAGCTTTTACACTTTTAATTTTCTCACTATCCCATTTGTCCATAAAACATGCTGAGTTGCTCTATTTCAATGAAATGGAAATATTCAGACATTCAGAAATCATATGACCATGTTAATTTTCAATTTAACTACTTATTGATTTCATTACCTTTGACAGTTTGCAGGAACACGAGGTTAACTTATGATTGAAAGTTTGAAGCTCTATTTGAACTAGGTTTATGCTTCAAAGGAGCATAGACTAGAAGTTAAATGATCCTCGTCTTAAAAGAAAATTGGCGTGTTTAACAAAGACAAGGGTGGTTTAAAAGTGAATATTATGAGGTGAAAAAAAGCAGGAAAAATCTACACTGCAGCAAGCATTTTGAATCATTGTTTTCTCATCACATTTTATGTCACACATGCACTGTATGTTTCAATCCAAACCCCTTTCTTAATGTCCTCATTTGGGGCAGTCTGATCAAAACAACTAAATAGAGAAATATTTTCCTCCAAGGCATTTCCCTGCATAGCCGTTAAACAAACAAAAGTATAGCATGCAGTAAGGCTTGAAATTTAAAAAAAAGAGAACCAACTTTTTTTTCCTTTAAATATCAGGTACATATGATATATCGTTCAGGTAAAGATAAAATAGATTATAGATGATAAACAATGGTAAACATGATATCTATGATCCATGTTACTGATGAAAAAAAGAAAGAAAGGAAAAAAAATCTATTGCTAATCTAATTTCTAACCCACAACCTGAGCGATTGCGAGCAAAGTCAGGCATCAACTATTACTTTCAATACTAATAGGTTAAAAAAAAGAAATAACGACCAAAAATTTTTGATTTATAAATTTTGAAAATAGTTGAAGAAGGAAGCTCAAAGAGAAGAAAATTTAATAATCGTAGTAGTGGAACCCAATTTTTTCTAGAGAAAGGGATGCCATCAAATCCAATCACCATTGTGCATGCGCGGGAGGGACAACATCTTTCCACCGTAGCAGAATAAGCCTTTGAGCAATCAGGGAAGCAAAAGCGACTACATGGGATTGAGATGGAGTCAAATTAAGTCCATGGGTCCACTGACTCCAAAAAGAGAACCAGCTTAAAAATGTTGTCATGGTGTGTTTTCAATGATTACCCAGACATCGATTGACATAAGCATTGTTCTGCTCCAAGTCATTAACATGAAACCTCTTCAACAAATGTTCAAGCATCTCTGCCTTGAATATGTAAATACTCTGTTTACACTAGGTGTTTTTATGGAGGGCCTCCACTTTGAGGCTGGCTCCATCTGTGGAGAAAAAAATTTAACTTACCTTTTTATAGAGCAGCCCTAAAAGGCTAGTCCAGCGTTGCTTTTATCCAGAGTGGCGCATCAATGCGTCCTCTGGAGCCGCTGTAGGCGGAACGATTGTGGCTGTGGCACTGTCCGTCATAAATACATGGCAAGCAATGGCTGTCTTCATTACCCAGAATACCCCAGAGCGGTTCCAGCTTTGTGTAGCATATGGGTAAAGAAGTCGGCCATTGATCTGTTGACAGTGACAATGTACTCAAAGATGTCCAGCTCAAAACCTTCCCTTCTATACATGGATTTTACATTGGTGAAAATAGTCATTGGTGTGACCACCGCAGCCGAACCTTCGGGACATCTTCCTCCACTTGCTCCTGGGTACTTTTGCATTCAAGGTGGATTTTGCCACCTTTGGCTGCTCCTCGGCGTCCATCACTGTGACTTCACCCTCTTCTGATGGTGGTGGCCTGAAGCCTATGGCCTGTGGGGCTGGCTCCATCCCCAGAGCTGCTACAAGTGGACAATGGTGCTGGGCAGGTGGTGGTGGGGGTCAGATTGCTTCTGCTGATCTGCTGCGGATTGATTGTCATGGGTTTCAGCCAAGAGATTGAGAAGGAGGAGCGGAAAGTCTAGGGCTCCGAAGATGCGATGGCAGCTGGTGGTGGTGGTCACACTGATAATGTGACAGAGTATATAGATATGTTTTTGGGAGATAAATTGGGAAAGGTTTGTTAGAATAGGTCACATGCAAACACTTTAAAACAGATCTTATTTGAAATACTGGAGCTCTGTCCAATGCTGGACATATCGGGGTCTCACAGCTTTTGCAAGAGCTTTGAAGAATGTTCAAGAGACTTCACTAATGGATTGTTGTTTACAAAAGGCACAGATGAAAGAGCTTGTTGGAGCTGCATATTGTCTGGAGGAGAGCTTGGTTTTATAAGAGAGTCATGTGGTTTTGCATGCAGAGAGAGTCAAACAGGCTTTTCTCTCACAGAGAGAGAGAGAGATAGAGAGAGAGATAGATACAGAGACCACTTGACAGTGTTACAGCCAGCAGAAGTAGCTGGGACTGGATGAGGACAAGCTGGAAAGCCCATTTGGAAGATGGCCTGGTCAAAGCCCTTGATGTTCATGCAAGAGGAGAGGACTGGCTGTCTAATATTTCATTTGGAATAAGAAACACAAAAAGAAATTCTGTGGTGACTTGAAAGAAGGAGGTTATCATCTGGAGAACCCTGACGAGGCAAGTCAAAGAAGCCATTATGTGGTTGAAAAACAAGAATAAAACAGTCAGAGGCATCGTCCAAACAATAGGTTACCAAAATCAACTGGAACATCTTTAAGAAGAAAGAATGTTCTGGTTAGCTCAGTAATTGCAAAGGGACTGGTAGGCAAGTAAGACTCCATTGCTGATGACAGAAGGATTCTCACCATAATGAAGGAAAATCCACAAATGCCTGTACGATAGATCAGAAAAGACACTTCAGGAAACAGATGTGGATGTGTCAATGAGTACTGTTTGCAGAAAACTTCATGAACAGAAATACAAAGGCTATGTTGCAAGATGCAAACCACTAGTTAACCACAGAAACAGCATGGTCAGTTTACAGTTTGCCAAGAAATATTTAAAAGAGCCTGCAGAATTCTGGAAAAAGGTCTTGTGGACAGATGACACCAAGATTAACCTGTATCAGAGTGATGGCAAGAGCAAAGTGTGGAGGCATAAAGGAACTATCCAAGATCCAAAGCACACCACCTCATCTGTGAAACATGGTGGTTGGGGTTTTATGGGTTGGATTTGTATGGCTGTCACAGGTACTGGTGCACTTATCTATTCTTTGGCTTGGCTTCGCGGACGAAGATTTATGGAGGGGGTAAATGTCCACATCAGCTGCAGGCTCGTTTGTGGCTGACAAGTCCGATGCGGGACAGGCAGACACGGTTGCAGCGGTTGCAGGGGAAAATTGGTTGGTTGGAGTTGGGTGTTGGGTTTTTACTCCTTTGTCTTTTGTCAGTGAGGTGGGCTCTGCGGTCTTCTTCAAAGGAGGTTGCTGCCCGCCGAACTGTGAGGCGCCAAGATGCACGGTTTGAGGCGAGATCAGCCCACTGGTGGTGGTCGATGTGGGAGGCACCAAGAGATTTCTTTAGGCAGTCCTTGTACCTCTTCTTTGGTGCACCTCTGTCACGGTGGCCAGTGGAGAGCTCGCCATATAACACGATCTTGGGAAGGCGATGGTCCTCCATTCTGGAGACGTGACCCACCCAGCGCAGCTGGATCTTCAACAGCGTGGACTCGATGCTGTCACCCTCTGCCATCTCGAGTACTTCAACGTTAGGGATGAAGGCGCTCCAATGAATGTTGAGGATGGAGCAGAGACAACGCTGGTGGAAGCGTTCTAGGAGCCGTAGGTGGTGCCGGTAGAGGACCCATGATTTGGAGCCGAACAGGAGTGTGGGTATGACAATGGCTCTGTATACGCTTATCTTTGTGAGGTTTTTCAGTTGGTTGTTTTTCCAGACTCTTTTGTGTAGTCTTCCAAAGGTGCTATTTGCCTTGGCGAGTCTGTGGTCTATCTTGTTGTCGATCCTTGCATCTGATGAAATGGTGCAGCCGAGATAGGTAAACTGGTTGACCGTTTTGAGTTTTGTGTGCCCGATGGAGATGTGGGGGGGCTGGTAGTCATGGTAGGGAGCTGGCTGATGGAGGACCTCAGTTTTCTTCAGGTTGACTTCCAGGCCAAACATTTTCGCAGTTTCCGCAAAACAGGACGTCAAGCGCTGAAGAGCTGGCTCTGAATGGGCAACTAAAGCGGCATCGTCTGCAAAGAGTAGTTCGCGGACAAGTTTCTCTTGTGTCTTGGTGTGAGCTTGCAGGCGCCTCAGATTGAAGAGACTGCCATCCGTGTGGTACCGGATGTAAACAGTGTCTTCATTGTTGAGGTCTTTCATGGCTTGGTTCAGCATCATGCTGAAGAAGATTGAAAAGAGGGTTGGTGCGAGAACGCAGCCTTGCTTCACGCCATTGTTAATGGAGAAGGGTTCAGAGAGCTCATTGCTGTATCTGACCCGACCTTGTTGGTTTTCGTGCAGTTGGATAACCATGTTGAGGAACTTTGGGGGGCATCCGATGCGCTCTAGTATTTGCCAAAGCCCTTTCCTGCTCACGGTGTTGAAGGCTTTGGTGAGGTCAACAAAGGTGATGTAGAGTCCTTTGTTTTGTTCTCTGCACTTTTCTTGGAGCTGTCTGAGGGCAAAGACCATGTCAGTAGTTCCTCTGTTTGCGCGAAAGCCGCACTGTGATTCTGGGAGAATATTCTCGGCGACACTAGGTATTATTCTATTTAGGAGAATCCTAGCGAAGATTTTGCCTGCAATGGAGAGCAGCGTGATTCCCCTGTAGTTTGAGCAGTCTGATTTCTTGCCTTTGTTTTTGTACAGGGTGATGATGGTGGCATCACGAAGGTCCTGAGACAGTTTTCCTTGGTCCCAACAAAGCTTGAAAAACTCATGCAGTTTGACATGCAGAGTTTTGCCGCCAGCCTTCCAGACCTCTGGGGGGATTACATCCATACCTGCTGCTTTGCCACTTTTCAGTTGTTCGATTGTCTTATATGTCTCATCCTGGGTGAGGACCTCATCCAGCCTTAGGGGCTGTTGAGGGAGCTGGAGCAGGGCGGAATCTTGGACTGAGCGGTTGGCACTGAAAAGAGATCGGAAGTGTTCTGACCATCAGTTGAGGACGGAGATCTTGTCACTGAGGAGGACTTTGCCGTCTGAGCTGCACAGCGGGCTTTGGACTTGGGGTGAGGGGCCGTACACAGCCTTTAGAGCCTCGTAAAAACCCCTGAAGTCGCCAATGTCCGCGCTGAGCTGGGTTCGCTTGGCGAGGCTAGTCCACCACTCATTTTGGATCTCCCGGAGTTTGCGCTGAAGATGGCTGCATGCGCGACGGAAGGCTTGTTTCTTCTCTGGACAGGACGGCTTTGTAAGGTGAGCCTGGTGGGCAGCTCGCTTCTTTGCCAGCAGCTCCTGGATTTCCTGGCTGTTTTCGTCGAACCAGTCCTTGTTTTTCCTGGAGGAGAATCCCAGTACCTCTTCAGTGGATTGCAGTATGGTAGTCTTCAGCTGATCCCAGAGGGTTTCAGGGGACGAGTCCGTGAGGCGGATTGCATCGTCGAGCTTTGCTTTGAGGTTTGCCTGGAAGTTTCCTCTCACTTCGTCTGACTGCAGGTTTCCAACATTGAACCTCTTTCTGGGGGCTTTACTGTTCCTGGGCTTTGGCTCGAAGTGAAGTTTGAGCTTGCAGCGAACCAGCCGGTGGTCAGTGTGGCATTCCGCGCTGGGCATGACCCTGGTGTGGAGCACATCTCGTTTGTCTCTTTCTCGCACCAGGACGTAGTCCAGGAGGTGCCAGTGTTTGGATCGGGGATGCATCCAGGTAGTCTTCAGGCTGTCCCTCTGCTGAAAAAGGGTGTTTGTGATGACAAGCCGCTGTTCTGCGCAGAGCTCCAACAGGAGGCGCCCATTGTTGTTGCACTTGCCGACGCCATGCTTGCCCAGGATTCCTGGCCAGGTTTCTGAGTCTTTGCCGACGCAAGCGTTGAAGCCGCCAAGGATGACAACCTTGTCGGCTATAGGGTGCGTTGAATGAGGTTGCGCAGGTCAGTGTAGAACTTGTCCTTTTCTGCTGGTTCCGCCTGGAGGGTTGGAGCATAGACACTGATGAGGGTGATGTGACGCTTGTTTTGAAGGGGGAGTCGCATGGACATGATCCGGTCCGAGTGGCCTGTCGGAAGGTTTTCGAGTTTGGAGGCAATGGAGTTCTTGACCATGAAGCCTACACCAGATAGGCGTCGTTCATCCAAAGGCTTGCCAGATCAGTAGAGTGTGTAGCCCGCGCCGCGTTCTTGGAGGCTGCCTACATCTGCCAGGCGGACTTCACTGAGAGCAGCTATGTCGATGTCAAGTCTGAGGAGTTCATGTGCGATGAGGGCAGACCGACGTTCAGGTCGGTGGCTGTCAGCCTTGTCTAGCATGGTTCTGATGTTCCAGCATGCTAGCTTGAGTTTGTGAGCATCTTTTGAGGGGGAGGACGTGGAGGGGGAGGATGTGGACCTGTCCTCGGGCCTGCGCAAAGGAGCTTTTAGGTGGAGTGCAGTGTGCGTAGTACTGGCCCCACCCTTTACACCCATGGTTCGTGTGCCGTGGCCAAGCAAGCTGGGACGTGGCAGCGAGGTCCTTGGGTCGTAGGTTTTATATTGGAGTGCCCTCTCCTCTGCAGGTTTCTTACCCGGGCTGGAGGGGTCTGTCTCCCCTCCTAGGTCAGTCCATACTGCCCGGACCGGGGCCGAGGCCACCGCTGCTCTCCCTATGCCTGGACTGGGGCCGCCGCCTCCAACTCGTAGGTCATGTTTAACGAATCTTATAGATGAAGAAGAGTCCGTGGATGTTGTTTACATTGATTTTAGTAAGGCCTTTGACAATGACCCACATGGGAGGCTAGTTCAGACACTAGGTATCCATTCAGAGGTTTTAAACTGGATTCAAAATTGGCTAAATGGGGATGACAGAGAGTGGTAGGATGATTGCTTCTCAGACTGGAGGCATGTGATTAGTGGTATGTCTCAGAGATCAGTGCTGAGGCTATTGTTTGTTGTCTCTTTCCACAGATTAGGAGAGATAAATATGAGACGACATGACTTTAGAGTGAAGTTGGAAAGGTTTAGGTGGAACACTAGGGGGAACTTCTTCACTCAGAGAGTCATTAGGCTGGTTTTGGCGCCAGTCTAATCGAAGTTCAGCTCTCATGGAAAACTCATGGTCAGTTTTCTTTCGAAACGCACTTCAGGATTGAAGGGAGTCCGCTTTGAACAGAGATATGGAGGAATTTCTTTAGTCAAAGGGTGATACATCTGTGGAATTTGTTGCTACAGATGGTTGTGGAGGCCAAGTCATTAATTAAGGCAAGATTGATTGGTTCTTGATTAACCAGAACATCAAAGTTTATGGGGAGAAGGCCAGGCAGTGGGACTGAGTGGGAACATGGATCAGCTCATGATTAAATGATAGGGCAGACCTGATAGGCTGTATAGCCTATATCTGCTCCTTTTATCAGGAGGGAGCTATCTAGTACCCTGGATGTATGTATGATGTTTCTGGATATGTTATGCATCTGCAGCCTAACTTATGAAATCAAAAACCCAATTTTTGATTCATATGAACACATGTCCTAGATTTGCTGGATGATGATTGTAGCATTTTGTTTTAACTGTGCCAAAAATGTTTAAAAATAAATTGATGTATTTAGTTTTTTAAGTAGTTTATGTGAATCCATGAAGGATTATCCTTGGTTAACTGATGAAAATTTCTTTTACAATGCTTTTCTGCAGTGTGTTGCTTTGTAGCAGACTTCAACTTTATCTGAAGGCTGCACCTGGTATTTGGAGTCAGGTGACTCAGGCAGTTGAATTTGAAAAACTCAGATCAGCAGGAAGATAATTGGGCAATAGCGATCAAGTGATCCAGGGAACTTGTGACACAGGGTGTATTAATTCACTTCAATTCAGAAATTTCGAGAAATAGTATTTTTTGATGAGTTCCACACAGTACATGCAGCAGTGAGTAGGAAATTTACAACTTTTTTCTACAGCTTTATCAAAGTCTAAGAACCCGGTGTTCCTTGGTTTAATTTCCTTCAAAAGGAAATTGGTCTTGGATGGCTGTTTTACATGAGTAAATTTGTTGTTATTTCAGAACTCCATTCTTGTATTAATGAATCACAATGTACATCTGTGAGCGAGAATGCTGGTTGTAACTTCCTGCAAGCATTGTAGGAGACGAGTTTGAGTTCAAGGTTATTAGTATTGGTGTTTGGATTACCATAGTTACTTTCTGTCTGTTGAGTCATTTGCAATGTCTTTTAAAAATATTAACAATGAACACTGCGCTTAATGACACAGATGCATCAAAAGGAGCAGAAATAGTGTAAGGAAATTGTTCGGTCAGCTGAACTGCTTTTTGTTTTTGAATTATGAATAGAAACTTATTTCATTGTCAGTTTTGTTATTAATACTTTCAGTTGCACAAAACTCTCTTTTACAGGAGTTAACCAAGGATCATCCTTAATGGATTCACATAAACTAATCTATAAAATTAAATACATCAAGATTTTTAAAACTTTTCTGGCAGAGTTAGCAAAACATCTTTTTGGCCTCTAAGAAGTGATGCAAATATATTTAACTAGTAACAAAATAGTCTCTCAATATTTTGTTCAGATGATAGTTTAAGAAGATACCGTTACAGAGTTCTGTGTTGTGAATGGACCTATGTGTTGTGTGGTTTTATGTTGAGAAGTGACAGTTTGCCTTAGAGAGCCAAGGTGAAGGTGGACTGCTGAGAGAGTGGGAGACGGACTGAGCATGTGCAGAAAATGATCTAAAAATTTCTGGACTTGGGCAATAAACCACCACTAGGGTTGCTGTGGAGTGGAAGAAGGCCCAGAGCATGAGTCATGGTCTGGAGAACAGTTTAGAATGTTGGGATTTCAAAAAGGATGAACATTCCGAAAGCAGCCAGAAGGATCTGGACCAAGCCAGTGGTTCCTCTCTCTGCAGCAACACAAGAAAACAACTTCGAATTTTGTTCTCTCTCTCTCTCTCTCTCTCTCTCTCTCTCTCTCTCTCTCTCTCTCTCTCTCCCTCTCCCTCTCTCAAAGATCTTTTGGCTTCAGTTTACCAAACAAACTGAATTTTGTTTATGATCTTTTCTTCGGTTGAAATCAAAATTTTGTGTTTGTTTTGTGTCTAAGTTTTTTTGTGGGCTGGTTGGAAATATAACTTAGACTTTAATTACATATGTTATATTTAGGCTGGGGAATTTATTAGTTTTACACTGTTATACAAATTTGCATAGTAACCAGTGGGCATTGTTATAAAAGGGGGGATTTTGAATTAAAGTTTGAAGGTGAATTTTTTTAATAAAGTAATTGTTCATCTTTACCCCTGTGTGATATGCCTTCTTTGTGGTTGCTGGTTTGATCTTGTAACAATTCTTTCAAACCAGAGGTGTATGATCCAGTGATCATTAGGGGATCAGAGGTGAAGAGGGTAAGCAAATTAAAATTCTTGGGAGTCACTATCTCGGAGGATCTTTCCTTGACCCAACCCTCTAATGACATTGTGAAGAAAGCACGTTAGTGCCTCTACTTCCTTAGGAGTTTGTGGAGGTTTGGTTTGGTAAATTTCAACAAATGTGTGGTGGAAAACATGCTGATCAGATGCATCACGGCCTGGTATGCGGAAACAAAGGGCAGTGGACACAGACACAGCCTAGGATATCACAGGCAAAACCCTCCCCACTAATGATAACATGTACAGGGAATGCAGCCGTCAGAGAGCAGCACCAATCATCAAGGATCCACATCACCCACCTGACATACTGTTCTCACTGGTACCATCAGGGAAGAGGTATCGATGCGACAAGACTCACACCACCAGGTTCAGTAACAGCAGCTACGCCTACACCATTAGACTCCTCAACAATAAACTCAATCAGGGACTCATTTAATGACTCTTACTTTTGCATTTAATTGTTTTTTTTCTTCTCTGTATTGCACAGTTTGTTTACATTTCTTTGTTTACATGTGCACATTGTGTACAGTTTTTTTTACACTACCAATAATTATGCCTCGCCCGCAGGAGAAAGAATCTCAGGGTTGTATGTGATGCCATGTCTGTATTCTGACAATTAATGTAAAGAAGTGCTTGTGTTGAATTGCTCACAGTCAGTGAGCTCCAAGTTCCTGCAGCTAAATGGACAATGGGCCTCATCATTATTTAAGAAGTATTTAGAATACTCTGATTCGAAAACTTAACTATTGGTTTACTATATTTCAAAATCTTAGCACAATGCTTTGTCACACTATCCTCATGTTGCTTATTAGAGATACCGTAGATGAATAAGTCGGGACCACAAGATGTACTGATAGCAAGTGCTGCTATGGTGTTGATGAATGCTGGACAGATTGACTCGTCTTGTCCACCATGAGGATGAAGATTCGGCCCAAAGGGAAACACCAAAATCAGAACATTATTAAGAAATTCAATGTTGATACCTTTCAAGACATCAACCATGTCGTAAGTTCCAACAATATCTTCAGGAACAGCTGCCTTAACAAATCCTGCTATCTGTGGAAGAACACTGGAATCAATTGAAGAATGCTATCGTCACCTTCTGCAAAGAAACAATTGGGTTCAAGACAAAAAAAACATCAGGATTGGTTTGATGATAACAGCAAACCAATCCAACAACTCATCGATGAAAAGAGAAAAGCTTTTTATCACCTTACAAAATGACCAACAATTGGGTACCAAAAGGAAACGTGATTTCCAAGCCACTTGGACTAGTTGGTTGATTTGTGAGGTATCGTGTGCTTCTTGGAGTGGAACATTAAGTACATGTTAAACAGATGTCTTCGCCCTGTCGGAATGAAGGCCATCACCCTCGATTCAAAGGATAGTCATGACGATTAGAGATAAACCAGGAAATATCACAAGTATCTCTTTTAATAAATGAAGTTTAAAACTTTGTGTGAACTTCATTTCAATTAGCCACAGGGGAGAAAAATGATTTACATTAGAAAGGCATTTTGATTCTATTTTAGAAAACCATGTATATTTTTATTGTATAAAAATGTTAAAAGGCATTGGAAGCCATGACATCCTGTGATGGGAATTATTTTGCCTGATTTTTCACTTGTGCTCAGGACATTGTTCAATCTTTCATTGTTTGGATTTTTGACCTAAAGTATTCACCAATGAAAATCGGCAGGAGAGGTTCACCACGAAAGACATTGAAGTTGAACCTGACCTTTGTTTTTGCATATTTCGTGCCAATGGATGATAGAAAACCATTTGTTTTCTTCCATTTGCAACTCAAACACTGCTCAATTGAATCTGTCTAGTGGTACCTACTAAAAGTTGAGTGAGGTAGGCTCGTCCCACATAGAATAATGCCTTGGAGATTTTATTTCAGTATTTAATATCTACACTTTTTAGATGTTGATAAATCAGAATGATCATGTTTTACAAATGGTTCAGATTTCATATTTTTAAAAATGATTGGCTTAATTGACAAGTGATGTGTGGGTGGCAAGGATGGTGAATGTGTTGGAGGCTTGGAGACTTTTCATTCACATTTGTCTGAGTCCCAAGCCTCAGATGTGGTGGTGTGGAGACCACTTATTCATTATGTGGAAAGGAAACATTTAATGGCGAGTCATAATTATGAGAAGAGTTGGCTGTGGCATATTGCCAAACCTTATTGCAGCAAATGTTGGGGTGAGAGGAGCCTTTCAAGAAACCTCCTCAAATTCTGCAAATCAATATTTTAATGGAAGGTTCTATTTATTTAATTGAGAAAGATAGAAATGAAAACTAATTATTGGTACTTTTCCATTTACACTCAATGTATATCAGTTAATCTTCTCAAACTTCTGAGTGGGCTGCTTTTAGCCTGAATGAAGGCCAACTTGAGAGAGTTGTAGTTCCTTCATCCATCTAATTGGATTTTTATTAGCATATGCATTTAATTTATAAATAAAAGCATTGAGGAAATTTTGTGCTTTATGATGTTGATTTGGTTTGATACAGCTGGGACATAAAGGCACACTAAATAAGAAATTTCTGCTGTGACTCGAACTGCGATTACCCATATTACTCTACTTTGTACACTCAGTTACAATTAATGAATGCCACAAGGACAATCTTGGTTTGTCTGTTCCAAAATTCATCCATACTTAATTTTTCCATTCTACTGAATTGTTTATAAATGTCTGCAAAGATATAGCATTTAATCTTTGATCGTCGATGTTAATTCTGTTTTTATCACTGCGACTGGAATTCTTGAACATTTAGAGTTTGATTGCATTAAACAAGATGCACGAGGACACTGACAGGGTTGGTGAATTTAATTATGAAAAATAATTGTTTAAGTTGTTTTTCTTATTGGAACATTGGAGACGAAGAGAAAATACTGAGCCAGGAGCTTTCTCCTTGAACATGATCTACAGTTCTGCATTTTGCAACATTTTGTTTACATTTACCCCCCCCCCCCCCCCCCGCCTCCTCCAATTGCACACACTAACTTATAGAAGACCCTTTCCATCAAGCACATAATATCTTTGCATTAGGAGACAGCAAAGCTTCACTCCCAATTTGACCACCAGCATAACAAAGAATCACAGCTCACCCCCATATCCTTGAATGATCCTCTATCCAAAGATGACATGTGGACTCCCTTCATGAGAGTGAATCCAATGAAAGCATCTGATCAGGATGGAGTACCCAACTGAGTACTGAAAATCTGTACCGACCAACTGGCTAGTGTATCCATTGATATCTTCAACATCTCTCTCCCACAGGGCATAGTATCACCTGTTTCTAACAGGCTTCAATCATACTGGACTGGCCTAAGAATTGTGTAGTAACCTGCCTAAATGACTATTGATCAGTGACACTCATATCCACAGTGATGAAGAGTTTTGAAAGGCTGGTGTTGAAGCACATAATCTCCTGTCTGAGAGGTGACATGGATCTGTTCCATTTTACCTACTGCTTACTGGCTCTACAGAAAACTCTGGAGTACCTGGACAATAAAGACACATACATTAGGATGCTCTATACCAGTGGTTTTCAAACTGCCCCCCTTAAGGATTCCACCTTAAGCAATCCCTAGGCTGTAAGTGTTCTGTGATGGGTAAGGGATTGCTTAAGGTGGTATGTAAGTGGAAAGGCAAGGTTGAGAACCACTGCTCTAGACCCAATTGTTACTGAAATATTTTGCTTGAGAAAAATTGTCATTGGTCCATTCCCTTTGGAGTTATGAAACCGTGCACATAACGAGTCAATTAGGTACGATTAAAACAATGGGTTTCAAACCTTTTTCTTTCCACTCACATACCACCTTAAGCAATCCCTTACTAATCACAGAGCAGTTATGGCATAGGGATTGCTTAAGGTAGAATGTGGTTTTGGGGGAAGTTTGAAAACTACTGCTCTATATTGATGATAATTTGGCATTCAATACTATCATCCCCTCAAAACTGATCAGCAAACTCCAAGACCAGGGCCTTAGTATCCCACTGTGTAATTGGATCCTGGATTTCCTCACCTCTAGACCCCAATCCGTGCAGATTGGTAAGAGCATCTCCTTTGCAATCTCCTTTAGCAGAGCACCACAGGGCTGTGTACTTACCTATGGGCTCTGTAGAACAACATCAGCAGATACAAATTTGTTGATAAGGAGGGTGATTGAAAGCTTGGCTTAAGATGGCACCTTACAGTGGCGACTCTTTGCGTGCAGATCTAATGGGAATTATCAAAATTCCTGTTCGGAACTATTAAAATTCAACCATAAAATCAAACTTACCCTTGAATAAGGCTGTCCTAAGGTTGCCAGCAGACCTTGCAATTTGGCAGAAATGGCAGTCTCCTTCAGACTGTGGGACCTTTAAACATCCGGTGCTCAGGCAAGTTCAACACCACGGGAGTTTCAAGCAGCCAGTGAACGGGCCATTTAAACTTCATGGAAGTCGCAAACAGCAGATGCTCAGTCCATTTAAACATTGCGAAAGATTTAAAGAGAAATTGCACGGACTATTTCAACACTACGAAAGTGACCAATAGCGGACCCATGGGCCATTTAAAGAAGACCCGACCATGTGGATGCAGAGGGTGGGGGCTATAGGTTAAGCTAAGCCACTGGGCCCTTAAGCCTCCGCTCCCTACCATCCTCCTGTCCTACCATCATCCTACCATCCTACCATTCTTGGAGAACAAACTCGATGAACTCCGAGCCAGATTACAACATCAGAGAAACATCAGGGAGTGCTGAATAACTAGGACATTCCAGACATGGCGCTTCAGCCCGTGGGCTACACCCTCCACCACACTGACTGGACGCAGGCGTCAGGAAAAACCAGGGGAGGCAGGGTTTGTTCCATCATCAATTCATCGTGGTGCACAAATATGACAGTTATCTCCCAGTCCTGCTTACCTGATTATGGAACATCTGGCAATAAATTGCTGCCCATTCTACCTGCTGAGTGACTTCACCACCATCACCCTGATTGCAATGTAGATTCCGCCCCAGGCTAACGTCAGGGTGCCAATGGAGGGACTGAGCACGGTGATTAGCATCCATGAAACAGTACATCCTGATGCCTTCCTGATCATTGTAGGGGGCTTCAATCAGGCCAACCTGAAGAAGACTGGAACAATCTACATACCAACATATCACGTGTGAGCCCAGAGGTGCCAACGCACCCGACCACTGCTACACCACCATGAAGAACACCTACTTAGCCATACCAGGACTGCACTTCGACAAGTCTGATCACCTGGCTGTACTTCTACTCCCAGTGTACAAGCAGAGAATGAGGGCCACAGCACCAGCAGTGAAGATGGTGAAAGTATGGTTGAAGGAGGTAGAGGAACATTTGCAGGACAGCTTTGAATTGGTGGACTGGACCATATTCAGGAATTCTTCTATAGACGAATGAATATGCAACATGTGTCACCAATTTCATGAGGACGTGCGTGGACGAGTGTGTGCTAACGCACATATACTGAGTTTACCCCAACCAGAACCCTTGGATGAGTCAGAGGATTCACAACTTGCTGAGGAGGAGATCAAATGCATTTAAGGCTGGGGCACCAGATCTCTGTAAGAAGTCCAGTTACAACCTCTAAAGCAAAGTGGCAATTCTGGAGGAAGCTAGAGACTATCATGCCAGTTATGGCAGAGCGTGCATGCAATCACAGCCTACAAAGCAAGGGCAAGCACTAGATGGCTGTGATGCTTCATCACCCGATGAGCTGAACAGCTTCTTTGCCCGCTTCGAGAAGAAGAACCCAGCAGTGGCTATATTAATCCCTGCAAAGGCTGTAGACCCTGTGGTATCTGTCTCTGAGGCTGACGTCAGAATATCATTCAAGAGGGTGAACCCTTGCAAGGCATCAGGCCCTGGTGTTGTACCTTGCAAGGTACTGAAAATCTGTGCCAGCCAATTAGTTGGACATTTTCAACCTCTCCTTGCTGCATTTAGAGATTCCCACCTCCTTGAAAAGGGCATCAATCAGCCCAATGCCCAAGAAGAACAGGGTGAGCTGCCTCAACGAAGATTTCCCAGTAGCACCAACTCCTACTGTGATGAACTGTTTTGAGAGGCTGGTCATGGCCAGAATGACCTCAGCAAAGATCTGGACCCCCTGCAATTCTCCTTTCGTCACAACAGATGCATTATCACTGGTTCTCCACTCAGCTTTGGATTACCTCAAAAATAGCAACTCCTATTTTTCCCTCAGTGCTGGTCAAGAAACTGCAAACCTTGGGCCTCTGCACCCCACTCTGTAACTGGATCCTTGACTTCCTCATTGGAAGACTGCAGTCACTATGAATTGGAAGCAATGTTTCCTCTTTACTGACTTATCAAGACAGGAGCACCTCAAGGATGCGTGCATAGCCCACTGCACTGCACTGCACTATACGCCCATGACTGTGTGGCCAGGCACAATTCCAATGCTCTCTACAAATTTGCCGATGACACCACAGTTGTCGGCAGACTCACAAATGGCAATGAGGATGCATACAAGAGGGAGATAGATCAGCTTGTGAAGTCATGTCAGTCAATGTTAGCAAAACCAAGGAGACGATGTGGACTTCAGGAGGTAGTCGGGGGAACACGACCCAGTCCTCATCGAGGGGTCAGTAGTGGAGAGGATCATGAAATTCAAATTTCTGGGTGTCCATATCTCCGAGGATCTGTCTTGGACCCTCCATGTTGATGCAATCACAAAGAAGGCTTGGCAGTGGGTATACTTCGTGAAGTGTTTGAGGAGATTCGGTACATCACCGAAGACTCTCATAAACTTCTACAGGCATACCATGGAGAGCATTCTAGCTGGTTGCATCACTATCTGCTACGGAAGTGCCAACATTCGGGACAACAAAAATCTCCAGAGGATTGTTAACTTGGCCTGCAATATCACGGGCACCAGTCTTCACTCCATTGAGGACATCTACAAGAGGAGGTGTCTTAAGAAAACAGCCTCTATCCTCAAGGATCCTCACCACCCAGGCCATGCTACCATCACTCTGCTACCATCAGGAAAAAGGTACAGGAGCCAAAAAATGAGCACTAATTGGTACGACAGCTTCTTCCCCGCTGCCATTAGATTTCTGAATGATCAATGTACCTTTTCGTGCACTATTATTATTTATTTTTGAAAACTGGTTTATATGAATTCTTGCAGTCTGATGCTGCCACAAAACAATGCATTTTGGGACTTGTTTATGACAAAATTTCTGATTCTAATGGTCTATTAACAACAACGTCGCACTCAGTGTTACCAAGATGAAAGAGTTGATTGTAGACTTAAAGAAAGGAAAACAAGAGGTGTACAATCCAATGATCATTGGGAGATCAGAGGTGGAAATGCTGAGCAAATTTCAAATTCCTGAGAATCACAATATTGGAGGTCCTTTCCTGGATCCAACACACTATTGGCATCGTGAAGAAAGCATGTCAGCACCCCTACTTCCTCAGGAATTTGTGGAGGTTCGGTATGTCATCAGAAACCTTGGCAAACTTCTACAGATATGCTGCCCAACTCTATTATGGCCTGGTATGGGGGTATCAATACCTCTGAACAGAGAGCCCTGCAAAAGGTAGTGGACACAGGTTAGAAGATCTCAGGAAAAACCCTCCCCACCATTGAGAACATCTATAGGGGACAGTGCTGTCAGAGAGCAGCAGCCATCATCAAGGATCCACATCACCCAGCACATGCTCTGTTCTCACTGCTACCATCAGGAAAGAGGTACAGGTGCCACAAGACTCACATCCCCAGGTTCAGGAACAGTTGCTACCCCTCCACCATCAATAAAACTCATTTAAGGACTCTTACTTTGCTCATTATTTAGTACTGAATATTCATTTTCTGTCTTTGCACAGTCTATTTAGATTTCTTTCTTTTGTTTGCATCTCTTTCTTCTTGAGTACAGTTTACAGTTACCAGTAATTAGAAAGTCTGCCTGGCCCACAGGAGAAAGAATCTCAGGTTTGTATGTGATATCGTGTATGTACTCTAACAATAAATTTGAACTTTGATCTTTGATTTTGAACTTTAGAATCCAAAAAAGTGTTTGTAATAGTGACAGCTTAACATTAAAATCCTGCTTCTCTCAGTGAAAGGAACTGTATTTGGTCACAGTGATGGGCAGTATCTGCTAGGAATCACAAATGTATGTTAAACCCAATGCTTACTGCAAAAACTCTGAGCAAGTTGACATTATTCTATAATTGTAGCATTGGATGCACGATATCCTAATTAGTAGTGACTTCCAGCAGCTAATCTTCCAATACTTAACTATTTCTTCAGCTGTGGAAACATGTGGCTTTCAGCTGAGGGAAAGGCCTGCACAAGATACATTTCAATGTTCCACCCATCTTGATTATTTTGATGTGCTAATTTATCATCAGCTAGTCATTCATATTTAGTGTAAAGGACTTTTGGAATTAGATTGCAATTCCGGCTGTTACTTCAAATCCTATTTCTTTTAATTTGGAGGTTAAGTTTATATGAAAGCTGTTGTGCATAAACTGATATTCCTGTTCCAAATTCTGAAAAGTGAATTTAATCCAGTTTTGAATAAATTTTAATAAATTTAGTGTCCACTTGTAAAAGAGACAAATAATCTGAATGAATGCAGAATTTTCCTTCCAGATTCTCTAATACATTAAATTCTAATGCAGGAGGTGGAGTTGTGTCAAGTGGCAGGCCATGCATGTCTGAACATAACTTCTCTGATTTTCAATGCTGTCTTTCGTCGTTAATAACACAAGAATGCTTGTTTCAGCAGATGTTGAAAGGGACCTCACTGAGTAGATTCCTGGCAGAGATAACAGACTTTGGGTACATCCATTTCTGAATAAAAATATTCATCATAGCATTTCTTTTCTCATTATCTTCCTCCCACCCTTCTATCGCACCCTGTTTATCCTCTTTCCGTCACTCACTTGCATGCTCTCCCTTTCAGCATCTCTCTCTCTCCCTCTCTCTCTCTCTCCTTCACTTCTCCCATTCCACCCTTCTGACATCTCTGGCTTGCTCCTACCCATCACCTGCTCATTCCAACTCTTGCACCCATGCCGCGACCAACTTCCCCTGGCTCCTTTCTCTTCCCTCATACCCACTTGCCTCACTTCCCCTTCCTCACCTTGTTCCCTCCATTCATTACCTTCCTCCCTCTGTCCCTTGCCTCCCTTTGTTCAAAGAATATGGAACATTACAACTTAGTACAGGTCCTTCGGACCACAATGTTGTGGCAACCTACATAGAGCTTAAAAAAATCTTCTCTTAATTCCTTAGTCTTGTAAATACCCCTATTGTTCTATCCTCCCCCACCACCATCCAGCAATGTATTCCAGGAATCAAAAATCTCTGTTTAAAAAAAACACCCTGGTGTCTCCCATAAACCTTCCTCCCCTCATTTTGTGATGTCCTCTGGTGTTTTCTACTCCCACCCTGGGAAAAAGGTGCTGGCTGTCTTTCATATTGATGCCTGTTGCAAACCTATACTAAGTTATCTCTCATCTTTCTTTGCTCCAAAGAGCCCTTATTCAAGGGCTCAGGCCCAAAATGTTGGTAATATATCTTTATCTCCTATGGATGATATGAGACTGCCTGAGTTCTTGCAGCATTTACTGTGTTTCTACCTTTTCTCTGGTGAATACTGAAGCAAAGTATTCATTTTTAGGACCTCCTCTTCCTCCAGGCACATGCTATCTCCTTTATCCTTAAGTAGCCCTACCTTCACTCTCATCATCTTTTTGTTCATAGAATGCTTGAGGGTTTTCCATAATCCTACTTGCCAAAGAATTCTCATGCCCCCTTCTAGCTCTCATAAGTCCTTTAAGTTTCTTCCTGGCTACCATATAAATCTCATGAGCCCTTCCTGTTTTTTGCTTCCTAAATCTAATTTTTGCTTCCTTTTTCCTCTTAACCAGCTGCCTCTCCTGTCTTGTCAACCACGGTTCCCTTTTAATACCATCTTTTCCCTGTCTCAGTCGGACAAACCCATCCAGAACCCCACGCAAGTGGTCCCAAAACACCTTCCACGTTACTTCTGTGCTTTCTCCCGAGAACATTTGTTCCCCCATTCCTACCTGATCTCTCTGTAATTAGCCCTTCCCCAATTAAATACTTTATCATTTTGTCTGCTTTTATGTTTGTCCATAGCTATGCTAAAGCTCAAGGAGATGTGGTCACTCTCACCAAAATGTTCCTCCACCCAGAGGTCTGTCACCTGACCAGGTTCATTACTGTCACCTGACCAGGTTCATTACCAGGTACTAGATCCAGTACAGCCTCTCCACTAGTTGGCTGGTCCACATACTGTGTCAGGAATCCTTCTTGGACACATGGCAATAAAGAGTGGGAAGGTGGACTATGAAAAAAGATTGGCTCAGAATATCTAAGCGAACAGTAAAATTTTATAATTATATAAAGTGCAAAAGGTTAGCCAAAGTGAAGGTTGGTCCCTTGGAGGATGAAAAAGGGGAATTGATATTGGGTGGTGAGGAAATGGCTAAGACTTCAAAAAACTATTTTGTGTTGGTCTTCATGGTGGAGACACCATGAAGATATGTTATGGATGTGATGTTATCACTAAGAGGTAGTACTGAGAAAAGTTGTGTCTAATAATAGACAAGTCGCCTGGTCATGATGGAATGCATCCCAGGGTACTGTGGTGACCCACTTCTCAGCAAGTGAACCGGCTCCCAAAATGGCGGACGTGGTGTGGAAAACGTGGGAAATTGACCTACATCCAACACAGGGTTTTAATCTGGGTTGATGACATCATTGATGATGTCCCTTCCTGTCCATGTGACGGAAGCAGTGAGAGAGATATATATATATATATATATATATGCCCAGCATGCAAGCCTGGAGGTGTCAGTCTTCCACTAGACTCCATAGTGCGTACATCGATTTCCCTGCGCATACATCAACTTGACAACGTGTATAGCAATTCCACAATGTGTACACCTATGTCTATAGTAGCTCAATATAGAATACTTCACTACATACTGAAAGAAATGGCTGAAGTTATAGTCAAGGCTTTGATGATTATTGATCAAAATTCTCTGGATTTTAGGTAGGTCCCAGCAGATTGGAAGCCAGCAAATGTTATGCCACTATTCAAAAAAGGATGTAAGCTAAAGGCAGATAACTATAGGCCAGTTAGTTTAACATTTGTAGTTGGGAAAATGCTTGAAGCTATAATTAAAGAAGAAATAGTAAGGAATCTAGAGTGAAATGGATCCATCAGGCAGACGCAACATGGATTCAGCAAAGGCAGGTTCTGTTTGACAAATTTATTGGAGTTCTTTGAGGATATAATGTGGATGATAGAAGGGAGCAGTTGGATATTGATTTCCAGAAGGCATTCGATAAGGTGATAGACAAAAGACTTAAACGCAAGATAAGGATACATAGAATTGGGGCTGATTTATTAACATGGATAGAGGATTGGTTAACTAATAGAAAGCAGAGAGTTGTGGTATATAGGTATTTTTCAGGTTGACCATCTGTGGTGAGCAGGTTACCGCAGACATCAGTGCTGAGCCTGCAACAGTTCAGGATATACATTAACGATCTGGAAGGGGAGGCAGAGTGTAGTGTATCTAAGCTTGCTGATGACACTAAATTGAGTGGAAAAACAAATTGGGTTGAGAGATATAGAGAGGTTTCAGTGGGCAAGGGTCTGGCAGATGGAGTATGATGCTGGCGAATGCGAGGTTATCCACTTTGGAAAGAAAAATGGAAGATCGAGTTATTATTTAAATAGAAAACATTTGCAGCACGCTGCTGTGCAGAAGAACTGGGGAGTGCTTGTGCATAAATCGCAAAAGGTTGGTTTGAAGGAGCAGTAGGAAATTAAGAAGGCAAATGGAATATTGGCCTTCATTGCTAAGGAATGGAATTTAGAAGCAGGGAAGTAATGCTGTAACTGTACAAAGAACTGGAGAGGTGAATCTGGAATACTGTGTATAATTCTGTTCTTACTTGAGGAAGGATGTATTAGCTTTGGAGGCAGCACAAAGGAGGTTAACCAAATTGATTCCAGAGATGAGGAGAGATTGAGTTGTCTGGGACTATATTCACTGGAATGTAGAAGAATGAGAGAGAATCTTATAGAAACGAATAAAATTATGAAAGGTATAGATAAGATCAAGGTAGGTAACTTGTTTCCATTGGTAGGGGAGTCTAGAACTAGGGGACATAGGCTCAAGATTCAGGGTAGTAGGTTTAGGATGGAGTTGAGGAGGAAACTCTTTTTCTCAGAGTGTGGTAAAATTGAAATTTGCTGTCCATTGAAAGAGGAGGCTACCTCAGTAAATACATATATTTAAGATGTTTGGATGGATTTTTACATGATAGGGGATTTAAGAGATATGGGAAAAGGTAGGTAGATGAGCCCATCATCAGAACAGCCATGATCTCATTGGATGGTGGAGCAGGCTTGACGGGCTGGATGGCCAACTCTTGCTTCTATTTCTTACGTTTTTTTGTTTTTATGTAACAAATTCTGCCCCATCTGTCCCTCTTGCAGTACGGAGGTGCCAGTCAATATTTTGGAAGTTGAAGTCTCCCATAGCAACAACCCTGTAATTTCTGCACCATTCCAAAATCTGTTTACTTATCTGTTCCTCAGTGTCTCAAGGGCTATTTGGGGGCTTATAGACTACTCCCAAGAAAGTAATTGCTCCCTTCCTATTTCTGACTTCCACCCACACTGTCTCAGTGGACACTCCCTTCACAGCATCCTTCCTTTTTGCAGCTGTGGTACTGTCACTAACCAGAAATGCTACTCCACCCCCCTTTTTTTTTTAACTTCCCATCCTATCCCTTTTAAAACATCTAAATCATCAGCCAATCCTGTCCTTGCATCAGACAAGTCTCTGTAACAGCCATAACATCGTAATTTCACATCCTGATCCTTGCTCTTAAGTTTGTCTCCTTTATCCTAATACTCCTTGTATTGAAATGGACACATTCCAAACTATCAAACTGATTACATTTATGGTTCCTCCACGTCTGTCCTTCCTCACAAACCCACAACTCATTCCATCATCCTTTCCACCTTCTGCCCTATTCTCTGCCCTCACATTCGGGTTTCCACCCCGTTGCCAAACTAGTTTAAACACCAACACCACCACCCCTCCCCCCCCACCCCCAAAAGGTCTAGCAAGCCTGTCCAGTAGGATATTGGTTCCTTTCTAGTTCAGGTACAGCCTTTCCTTTTTGTACAGGTTATATCTTCCCCAGAAGAGATCCCAGTGATCCACAATCTGAACCCCTTGCCCCCTTCACCAACTCTTCAACCATACATTCATCTGCCACAACTTTCTATCCCTACCCTTGCTGGTGTGTGACACAGACAGCAATCCCCAGATTGCCACCCTTGAGGTTCTGCTTTTTCACTTACTTCCTAACTCCTTTTATTCCCTCTTCAGGACCTCATATCTGCCTCTTTGTACCAACATGGACCATGACATTTGGCAGCTCATCCTCTTGCTTGGGAATGCTATGGACTCAATCTGAGACATCCCTGACCCTGGCATCTGGGAAGCAAAATATCATCTGGGGGTCCTGAATGTGTTCGCAGAGCCTCTATCTATTCACCAAACTATCGTATCCCCAATCACTATAGCTCTCTTCTTCTCTCCCCTTCCCTTCTTAGTCAAAGGACCAGACTCTGTGCCAGAGGCTTGACCACTATGACTTTTTCCTGGTAGATCGTTTCCACCCACTCCACTCCATCTCCTCCCAACAACAGTATCCAAAACAGAATGTGTATTCTTGAGGGGAATGACCATAGTTTTGCTCTGCAAATTACTGACTCTTCCCCCTTCTTAACTATCACTCTCTGCCTCCTGAATGATCCAGAGTTCATCTAGCTCCAGTTCCAGATCCCTTACTTGGTCTGTCAGGAGCTGCAGCTGGATGCATCACTTGCTGGTGTAGTCATCCAGGACAATTGTGTTCTCCCATCATCAGGGACAATTGCATTCACCCATATTTCCCAAATCCTGCAATTTCCGTAGTTGCCATCTCATTACCTATTTGTTACTATGCAGAGATCTTACCTGGCCTCTGCTTGCCGAAGCCTTCTCCCTAGATCCTTCCCTTTCTCAACACCCCCTGCTACACTTATTCTCCCAAGCTTTGCTGTCTCCACACCTCACATTGTTCCTGACTATGCACCTTTTCTCGCTTTGTTCTCTCTTTCCCTCCCTCCCTTGTTCTCTCCTTCCCTCTTTCGTTCCCTCTTATTCCCACTCATTCTTTCCTCTCTCATTCCTTCCCTTCCTTAGTTTATCCCTCCTGTGTTTCTCTTGTTCCTTCTCTTACTTTGCTCTCTCCCTCTTGCTTCCTTTCCCATTCCTCTGTGCTCCCCTCGCCCCTCCTCTATGCTCACCTCTCTTTTTTGCATTCAGTTCTTCCCTTCCTCTCCCCCACACTTACATGGAACCTTCCTCACCACTTTCTCCTCTGAATTCATAGAACATATTCACAGCACAGTACAGGCCCTTTGGCCCTTGATGTTGTGGGGACCTATATATTCTTACTAAAAAAATACTAAACCCTTCCTTCCTTGTAACCTTCTACATTATTTTTCCTTCATCCATGTGCCTGTCTAAGAGTCTCTTAATGCCCCTAATGTTTCAACCTGCACCACCACCCCTGTCAAGGCATTGCAGGCACCCACAACTTACTCCTGATATCTCCCTTAAACTTTCCTCCCTTCAATTTGTACAGATACCCTTTGATGTTTGCTACTCTTGCCATGGAAAAAAAGGTGCTGGTTGTGTACCCTACCTATCTAGGCTTCTCAGAATCTTGTATACCTCAATTAAGTTATCTCTCATCCTTCTTTGTTCCAAAGAGAAAATTCCTAGCTCTGCTAACCTTGCTGCACAAGACTTATTTTACAAATCAGTCAACATCCTGGTCAATCTCTTCTGTACCCTCTCCATAGCTTCCATATCTTCCCTGCAATGAGGTGACCAGAACTGAACACAATATTCAAGTGTGGTCTTACCAGAGATTTGTAGAGTTGCAACATGACCTCTCAACTCTTGAATTCAGTCCCTCAACCCATTGGCCTTCTTAACTATCCTATCAACCTGTGCGGCAGTCTTGAGAGATAGATGGATTTGGATTCCAAGTTCCTCTGTTCCTCCATACTGTTAAGTATCTGACCATTAAACCTGCACTCAGCCTTCAGGTTTGACCTTCAAAATGAATCACCTTACACTTAGCCAGATTGAACTCCATCTGGTACTTTTCTGCCCATCTCTGCATCCTCTCGACATCCTTTTGTAACCTGTGGCAGCCTTCAGCACTATCCATAACTTCTCCAACCTTTATATCATCTGCAAACTTACTTACCCATCCTTCTGCTTCTTTATCTCAGTCATTTATAAAAATCTCGAAGTGCAGGGGACCCAGAACAGATCACCATGGAACTTAACCAGTCATTGACCTCCAGGCAGAATACTTTCCAACCATTACTGCTCTCTGCTTTCTACAGGCAAGATAATTCTGAATCTACACAGCCAAGGTTCCATGGATCCCATGCTTCATGACTTTCTGAATGAGTCTCTCATGGGGACCTTGTCAAATATCATACCGCCATACCTTCATCAGTTTATTTTTTTTACCTTCTCAAAAAACTCAATTAGGCTCGTGAGGCATGACCTTTCCTTCACAAAACCATGTTGACTATCCTTGAGTCGACTGTACTTCTCCAAATCCTCATAGATCCTGTTTTTAACTCCAGTAGTTTGCACAACACCGCTGACATAAGGCTCACGAACTACATTTGCCATTTTCCAATACACCAGCACAGCACCTTCCTTGAGGCTAAGGAGGATGCAAAGATGATTGTCAATGCCACAGATATCTCTTTTCTCCTTTCCACAAATACCTGGAGTATACCTTGCCCTGTCCCAGCAACTTATGAATCTTAATGTTTTTAGGAAGATCCAGCACTTCCTCTTTCCTAATGTCAACATCGTCCACCATACTTTGATGTTATCTTGATCAAGGTCCTTTTCTCTTGTGAATAATGTGGTAAATGTATTCATTTTGCACCTCCCCACCCTCCTCTGCCTCCAGGCACATGCTGCCTCATTTATCCTCAAGCAGCCCCACCATAGTTCTCGTTATCCTTCTATTCTGCATGTATGCATGGAACACCTTGGGGTTTTCCTTAATTCTACATGCCAGGGACTTCTCATGCCCCCTTTAAGTCCTTTCTTTAGTACTTTCCTGGCTACCATATAATTCACATGAACCTTTACTTTTTTTTTAACTTTGAAAATCTGATATATACTTCCTTCTTCCTTTTAACCAGCTGCTTCACTTGTTTTGTCAACCATGGTTCCCTTTTCTTACCATCTTTTCCTTGTCTCAGTGGGACAAACCTATTCAGAACCCTGAGCAAGTGGTCTTTAAACATCCTCCACAGTACTTCAGTGCTTTCTCCTGTGAACATCTGTTCCCAGTTTCCTCTCCCTAGTTCCTGCCTCATCCCATTGTAATTATCCTTCCCCAGTTAAACACATTCCCATTTTGTCTGCTTATATCCTTGTCCATAGCTATGCTAAAGCTCAAGGAGTTGTGGTCACTCTCACTGAAATGCTCTTCCAATGTGAGGTCGGTCAACAGACCAGCTTCGTTGCCCAGTACTAGATCCACTAGGCTCTCCTCTAGTCAGCTGGTCTAGAAACGGTTTCAGGAATCCTTCTTGGATATACCTGACAAATTCAGCCCCAGCTATCCTTCTTGCAGTAAGGAGGTGCCAGTCAATATTTGGGAAGTTGAAGTCGTGAACCCTGTAATTTCTGCACCATTCCAAAATCTGGCTACATATCTGTTCCTAAATGTCCCAAGGGTTATTTGGGGCCTATAGACTATTCCCTGTACAGTGATTGCTCCCTTCCTATTTCTGATTTCCACCCACACTGTATCAGGATACACTCCCTTCACAGTGTCCTCCCTTCCTGTACTTTGATACTATCCCTGATCAGTAATGCTATTACCCCCACCCTCTTATTTCCCATCCTATTTCTTTTAAAGCACCTAAACTCGTTACCTGCAACGACCAATCCTGTACTTCCACCAGCCAAGTATCTGCAACAGCTCAATATTGCATTTTCATGCTCTAAATTAATCTTCTTCATTCCTCATAATCCTTGCATTGAAATAGACACATTTTAAACCCTCCAACTGACTATATTTATGCTTCCTCCCCTGCCTGACCTTCTTCACAAACCCCAACACATAGCATCATCCTTTCCACCTTCTGCCCTATTCTCATGATACACATTCTGGTTCCTAGACCCCTGCCAAACTTGTTTAACTTTTCCCCAATCACTCTAACAAACCAACCCACCAGAAAATTGGTTCCTCTCCAGTTCAGGTGCAGTCTGTCAATTTTGTACAGGTCATCTCTTCCCCAAAAGAGATCCCAATGATCCACTAATTGGAGCCCCTGATTCCTGCACAAACTCTTCAGACATGCAACAAATCCAGATTATCAATCTTGAGGTCCTGCTTTTCAGCTTCCTTCCTAATTCCTTTTATCCCCTCTTTAGGAACTCATCCCTACTCCTATCTATGTTATTGGTACCAATGTGGACCACAACATCTGGCTTCTCACCCTCCCACTTGAGAATGCTGTGGATGCATTCCTTCTCTGCCTCCCCATGGATGCAAATGACCATCACTTCCATAACCTTCTGGCCATTTGCTCATCTGCAATGGCCTTTGAATACAATTGTTCACACACCGCCTGCTCGATGAATGCACTTTTCCAGATAATGAATAATTTTGAGGCAAATGTATCATTACTGTTGTAAATTTTATCTTTCTATCATTGATGGAATGGAGAGAAAAGTATCCATTGGTTTTGTTCAATGTTAATGGCATATTATGGGATATATTGATGAGGGGCTTAAGCCCAAAACATGGTTATTTATTTTTACCTTTGCTATATAAAGTGCACCGTTTGACCTGCTGAGTCTCTCCAGCATTGTATTTTCACTTCGACCATGGAGTCTGCAGATATTCATGTCCGGGTGTGTGTGTGTTTTGTATATTATTTACATTATTATAGCAAGTAAGTATTTTGAGGTAATGTAGCCTGAATTTAATCATGGTTTACAGGCATGGAATTTCTCATATTGGAGTGATTCTTTAAAAATTGTAATGCCAAGAATGTAAATTGTGGAAACAACCTTAAGAGAACATGATTTATTATCCAGAAATTAAGTTTTTAAAAATCAAATAGATCCTCAATATTTTCCATGTTGTGTGGTTTGAAAGTAATCGGCACTCCATGCTTGGGTAATGAATTTGCTAAGTTGGCAATATTATTGCAAAAACAAAGGATTTTTAAAAATCATTCATAGGCACTTTTGATCAATCTAACATTTGAATAATTTCAGAAATGTTTTGATTGAACTACAATAGTTAATTGTAGTTAAACAGTGATTAATAAGATATTTATTTAATATATGCCGTTACATTCAGGGCAGAATTACTCATTGTTACTATCATCTTTGAAAAGAAGATACACTTGAATTGGGCAAGTGTCCCTTGGCGCTCTTTTTGGGAGAATTTATATGTGCTTCTTCAGAACGAAACAACAGTGACTTGTTGTATAAGACTGCAGCTGGTGTGTGGAGAAATCCAACAGGATAGAGAGGAGAAGGAGCAGGTGGACCAACAAACAAGACTGTTCTTTTCCATAAATATCAAACTCTACTTTGGGCCTGGGGGAAACTACATTAAGTGTCATTAGGCCACCAGTTCTCTATGGGACCAGGCTCTTCCACCGAATGCTATTGGTGTTATCAGATTTCAACTGGTTGCAGGAGTTTTGCTGATGGGTTTTATCATAAGGATTTTTTGTATTGGGGTTTCCCAGGGGAATGTTCCTTTGCTTCCTTAAAAAGCGAATGAGAAGTTTTGAACTTCAGTTGGACCATAAACCTTTCATGTTGTGTGGGGGCTACTCAGCAAAGGGTGTGATTTCTTGAAGTAGAAAATATTTGTGGGAATGGTATTTTTTTGCAAATGTATTTTACTGTTTGTTGCACAGTTTTATTGTAGCAAAATGTTTTTTATAGCAAGTTTCCCTTTTTTTTGCAGTTAAATAACTTTTTTGATTAAGATGTCACATAATTCCTTGAATTAGATGACATGTGTTGTGAGAATGAAAAATTTGATGGCTGTTTTCCAAGCTAATAGTACAGCAGCGGTTAGAATTTTAAAAAAACACAAGGCAGCAGCTAAAAGCTGATGGGAGGAAGAAGCTGATTAGAGTAAGAGAGGTCGGGTGACCTGAGGAGCAGCGGCAGCCAGGATCAACTAAATATGAAATGCAAGCTCATTAACAATTAAAGAATAACTTGTAATATTACATTCTTTCCTCCTTAAAAAAAAATCACTAGTAGTATCAAACAACATTTTACATGAATGCTCCCATCCATTTTAATTAGTAGGTTTTGGTACATGACCGGATCTCCTTAGTTCTTGCAGAGCTACTATTTCATCAACTTCCACACTATGGCAGGTCTTATCCTCCTCCTCCTCCAGTATTGGTTCCACCAGATTCCTTTTATCTTGTTCCACAATAGGAGATGTGAGGATTGCCTCGGCTTCTGGTCAAGGTGCCAAGTCTTGAACAGACTCGAATGACCTCCTGTCCATCTGGGTATCTGATGTTTGCATATGTTGGATTACTGTCAAGGAGTTCTTGTTACTCCCCACAAACCTTAGTAGTATAGGTCCAGGGGCCATTAGACGGGAGAGCAGTGAATTTCTGTGGGACGAGCGGTGTTGGAATGCCAGAAAAGTTCATGGGGTGTAGTATTTGTTGCTGTACACAACAGCAGTCTTTGGGAGTGAAGTACCTCAGTTCCCAATGCTTCTTGGGCAGGTTACATGATCTAAGGGCCAAATGGCCATATGATGCCATTGAACCTCTCTACCTGTCCATTCCTGACTGGGTGGTATGGAGTAGTATGACTTATGGCAACCCCCTTCTGGGAGAGCTAATCTTTAAGTTCCTTAGACATGAAGGTGGTGCTTTGATCAGATTGTATTGTAACGGACAAACTCAAAACGGTCAACCAGTTTACCTGTCTCGGCTGCACCATTTCATCGGATGCAAGGATCGACAACGAAATAGACAACAGACTCGCCAAGGCAAATAGTGCCTTTGGAAGACTACACAAAAGAGTCTGGAAAAACAACCAACTGAAAAACCTCACAAAGATTAGCGTATACAGAACCGTTGTCATACCCACACTCCTCTTCGGCTCCGAATCATGGGTCCTCTACAGGCATCACCTACGGCTCCTAGAATGCTTCCAACAGCGTTGTCTCCGCTCCATCCTCAACATTCATTGGAGCGACTTCATCACCAACATTGAAGTACTTGAGATGGCAGAGGCCGACAGCATCGAATCCATGCTGCTGAAGATCAAACTGCGCTGGGTAGGTCACGTCTGCAGAATGGAGGACCATCGCCTTCCCAAGATCATGTTATATGGCGAGCTCTCCACTGGCCACCAAGACAGAGGTGCACCAAAGAAGAGGTACAAGGACTGCCTAAAGAATTCTCTTGGTGCCTGCCACATTGACCACCGCCAGTGGGCTGATCTCGCCTCAAACCGTGCATCTTGGTGCCTCACAGTTCGGCGGGCAGCAACCTCCTTTGAAGAAGACCGCAGAGCCCACCTCACTGACAAAAGACAAAGGAGGAAAAACCCAACACCCAACCCCAACCAACCAATTTTCCCTTGCAACCGCTGAAACGTGTCTGCCTGTCCCGCATCGGACTTGTCAGCCACAAACGAGCCTGCAGCTGACGTGGACATACCCCTCCATAAATCTTCATCCGCGACGCCAAGCCAAAGAAAGAAAGAAAGAAGAATTGTAATGGAATGAGTTAATAAAATATATGTTTAAAAAGGGGGATAAGATTGGGTAGTTTAGGTCACTTTTCACAAACAAACATCACATTTCAAACACAAGCAAAAAGAGAAACAGAAAGAGAAACTAAAAGAGAGAGGGGGAGATAAAAGGTGCAGCAGTTACTGAAAGGCTGGCAAAGTGAAAAGCCTGCTAAAGACCCCATTTCAAAATGGGTTTTGAGTTCCAAGTTCAGCCTATTTGAAATCTCTCTACTGGATAGTTGTGTTTCTCTTGAAACGGGGAGAAGAAGAACTCTGCAGTAACCTGGAAGAAGGCACGTTTCTTTGGAAAGGCACTTTGGTTGCTGATTGAAAGAAAGCAGTGTGCATGTCCAACGAACATCTCTCTGCACCTACCAAAGACATTCCTGACTGGTCACAATTTAAGTTAAGGCACCAGAGCCTGTTGAATGTAATGACTGTTTAATTCTGTGCACAGTACTGAAAGCTGCCTAAATCCAGTGAATTTGGAGAAGTGAACAGTAAATGACAGTTTAAAAATACCATCTTGAAAACACACACACACGTAAAATAATGATAAGTAAAATATTGATTATATTAAGAAAATAAAATCAAATTTTTTAACTAGCTACTGTCTCGGTGAATTTCTGTTGCTGCTGGTTCTTGAGTCCTTAAAACAGTTTGTAATTTGCCATTCCACATAGGCTAAATATCAGATGCCTGGATCTGCTTATTATTGTAGTATGTATATTGGGACATGGAAAGACAAAGGGGTAACGTGAGAATTTATCAACTATTGTAGGTAGATATGGGTTATGCGAAGCTATAGGCAAAGGTCCCTTGAAATTAATACTAAGCCGTTCCATAGGTTTTGTTGCTTTGAGAAGAGTCCCTCCTGGTGGGTGGTAGAACTGAGACTTTAGTTCAACACAGAGCCTGAATGAAGCACAAGTGTTCTTGGCATCTTCTATAGAAAAGGGGAGATTCTTTGCTCTAACAAAATGCAGCAGCCGAATTATTCCTGGATAATGAAGTCTGTTGTGAATGTCAGTGAGTGTGAGGGTAATAAAGGATGAATAAGTGTACACCCGACTAAATGCGTCAGGGACCACATTCTCTTTCCCAGGATAGTATTTCATTGTGTATCTAAATGTTGCAAGTTCCAGCCTCCATTCTTGAATATTTGTGTTCTTTATCTTTGTATGATCAGTAACCAAGCTAAAGTGGTGCCGTTCCAGGTAGTGGCCTCGATGATGGTAGTTGCTTCTTTCTTTACAATGTGGTAATGCAATTCACTTCCTTGTAGCATCTTTGACGTGCTTGTGCCATGTGCCAGAGGGGTAGGAATATAAGTTGTTGCAGATGAATGTGTGGCTGAAGAATTGGTGCAGAGGTTCTGATTTGTGGATCATTGGGATATCTTTTGGAGGAAAAAACACCAGGCTGCACCTGAACTAGGGGTGGACCTGTTGAGTAGAATTGCTAGAGCTGTTGTGGAGAGCAGGCAGGGGGATGAGAACTGAAGGTGAGGCAGAGAATCGGACAGAAAGTAGAGAGTGTGATGCAATGAGGTATGGGCTTGTGAGGTACGACAAGCAGGAAAGGAAGCATAAATGTTGTCAGTTGGATGGTATGAAATGTATCTGTTTCAATGCCAGGAGTATTGGCAATAGAGGAGATGAACTCAGATCATGGATCAGTATGTGGAATTACTTTGACGTTGTGGCTGTAACATAGACTTGACTGACACAAGGACTGGATTGGCTGATGCAAGTACTGGGGTTTAGATGTTTTAAAAAAGGATAGGATAGGAGGTAAAAGGTGGACAGGGGGAGGGGGGTGTTGCATTATTGGTCAGGGATAGTATGCAGAAAGGGAAAACACTGTGGAGAAAGTGTCGACTGAGTCAGTGTAGGTAGAAGTCAGAAATAGTAAGGGAGCAATCATTGTATTAGGAGTAGATAATATGCCCCAAAATAGCCCTCAGGACACTGAGGAACAGTTAAGTAGGCAGATTTTGGAATGGTGCAGAAATAACAGAGTTGTTATGGGAGATTTCAACTTCCCAAATTTTGACTGGCACCCCCTTACCGCAAGAGGGTTAAATTGGGCAGAATTTGGCAGACATAACCAAGAAGGATTCCTGATACAGTATGTGGACCAGCCGACTAGAGAAGAGGCCATACTGTATCTAGAACTGGGAAATTCATCTGGTCATGTGGCAGGCCTGTTGGGGAACATTTTGGTTATAGCGACAACAACTCACTGACTTTAGCATAGCTGTGGACAAGGATAAATGCAGACAAAATGGTAAAATGTTAAATTTGGAAAAGTGCTAAATACGAAGGGATGAGGTAGGAATTAGGGAGAGTAAATTGGAAACAAATTTTCTAAGGAGAGAGCATAGACGTAAAGTAGAGGATGTTTAGAGACCACTTGTGTTGGGGTTCAGGATAGGTTTCTCCCACTGAGGCAGATAAAAAATGCGAGGAAAATGGGACTGTGGTTGATAAAACAGGTGAGGCATCTAGTTAAGAAGAAGGAAGCATACATTAGATTTCAGAAGCAAAAACAGAAAAGGCTTAAAAGATTTATATGGTAGCCAGGAAAAAACTTAAGAAAGGAATTAGGAGAGCTAGGAGGAGACATGAGAAGGCCTTGGCAAATTGGATTAAGGAAAACCCAAAGCATTTCCCTGCTTACATGAAGAACAGAAGGATGACAAGAGTGAAGGTAGAACCACTTAAGGATAAAGGAGACAACATGGGCCTGGAGGCGGAGGAGGTTACGGAGGTCCAAAATGAATACTTTGTTTTAGGATTCACCAGATAAAAGTACCTTGGTCAAGAAGAGATCGGAATAGAATAAGCGTATATGGTGGACGACGTTGAGATTAAAAAAGAGGAGGTGCTGGATATGCTTAAAAACATTAAGATTGTTAGGTCCCCGGGACTGGATGAGGTATACACCAGGTTGCTATGGGAAGGGAGGGAAGAGATTGCTGGATCACTAGCAATAATCTTTGCACAGGGGAAGTAGCAGAGGATTGGAAGATGGCATTTTTTTCCTTATTTAAAAAAGGTAATAGGGAGAATCCTGGGTATTATAGACTAGTGAGTTTTATATCAGTGATGGGGAGGATTCTTAAGAGCATGATTTCTGAGCATTTAGAGATGTACCTTCTTTTCAGGGATAGTCATCAACTTTATTTATTCATTCAAAATACAAATAGTAAATAACATATACAACAATTAACCATAAACATGAACGTTATATTTTATAGAAAAAAAAAGAAAAGAAAAGAAAAGGACCCAACCCCTCCTTCAGCCAACTCTCCTAAGGAGAGCCATAAAGAAAGAAAAAAAAATTAAAGAAAAATTAAACATACATATTGAGATCTAATCAACTTAAATCAAAATGTAAATATTCTGAATATAACAACCACTTATTAATAAAAAAACTATAGTTATCATGCAAAACATATGTAATTTTCTCCATTATTAAACAATATTTCATCTCATTATGCCATCTATTAATATCAATCATATTTGTATCTTTCCATGTACTAGCAATACATTTTTTCGCTACAGATAATGCTAAATATACAAAAGCAAGTTGAAATTTATCTAATCCCAAACCTTTCAGAGGTTGCAGACTGCCCTTATACTGGTATCCTAAAAACAATTGAATTTTCTTCCAAAAAGATTGTATATATATATATATATATATATATATATACATGACCAGACAGCATGAAAAAAAGTTCCAACAGAATTGCCACATCTAAAACACAAATCTGATTCATGAAAACCATACTTTTTTATTTTTTCAGGTGTTAAGTATAATTGATGTAAAAAATTATAATTAATCATTGCATAGCGTGCATTTATCAATCTAGTTACACTATCATAAAAGATATCTAACCAATCATCCTCAGAAAAAATAAATCCAATATCCACTTCCCATTTACTTTTGGATTTATCCCAACCCTTTTTATCCATACCATCCTGTAATATTTGATAGATAGATGAAATATAACCCTTCTCTGGTACCTTCATAAGAAAAGTCTCAAATTTAGTCATTTCAGGTAAAATCATATCTCTACCAAACACATGTTTTACCAAAGATCGAATTTGATAATAAAGAAACAAAGAGTTCTTATCAATATCATAACTGTCCCTCATCTGATTAAAAGATAAAAATTTACCTTTTTTAAAACAATCTCCCAAATTTTCCACACCTTTAAATCTCTATTGTAATAAACTTCGATTGTGTATTGAAAAAGAAATAAGTTGATTATTATACAATGGAGTCAAAGCCGATAATTCACTCCTAGAACCTATCATTTTCTTTTTCTTTATCCATAACTTCATTAAATGTTTTAATATAGGCACATTATGTTGCTGTAACAAATTTATATTCCATCTAAACAAAAATTGATGTATTTCAAATTCAGAAATATTTGGCATCTCAATTTTGGCCCAACTAGGGGGCTGTTCCAAATCCATCAATGAACTAATAAATTTAAGTTGGGCTGCTTCATAATAATTTCAAAAATGTGGTAAACGTAATCCCCCTAACTTATATTTCCAAGTTAATTTATTCAAGGCTACTCTTGAAAATTTACCTCTCCATAAAAACTCCCCAACCATTTTATTCAAATCTCGAAAAAAAAATTATCAAGTAAATACAGAATAGATTGAAACAAATATTGCATACACGGAAAAATATTCATCTTAATTGTATTTACCCTACCCAATAAATTAATAGGTAAATCTTTCCATTTAATCAAATCAGTTTTAATTTTTTTATTAATGGAACATAATTTAATTTATATAAAGATTGATAATTAACATTCAAAATTATACACAAATATTTAATTCGATCAGTCCATTTCAAATTAATAATATTCTTATAAACTGAATAATCTCCTTCACTTACTGGTAATATTTCACTTTTTTCCCAATTAACTTTATATCCAGAAAGACATCCATATTGTATCAGACACTCCTTCAAGTGCAAAAGTGATTGAGCTGGATTTGTTAAATACACCAATACATCATCGGCAAATAAATTAATTTTATATTCCTCATCTAAAACTTTCATACCCTGTATCTGTATATTTTGTCTTATCAGCTGTGCTAAAGGTTCAATCACTAACGCAAACAAAGCTGGTGATAAAGGACAACCTTGATGAGTTGATCGAGTCAATTTAAATGGTTCCGAAATCAAGCCATTCATCAATACTCTAGCTACCGGTTTACTATATAAAGCCTTAATCCAACAAATAAAGATAAGACCAAACTTAAATTTCTCCAGAACTTTAAACAAAAAATTCCACTCAACTCTACAAATGCTTTTTCTGCATCTAAAGATATCATCATCGGGTGATCTAAAGATTGTCGAAACCTATTAATCAAACTAATCACACGCAGGATATTATCTGAGGCATATCAATTCTTTATGAAACCTGTCTGATCCATATGAATCAACTTAGGTAAAACTTTAGCCAATCTATTCGCTAAAATTTTAGATATTATTTTATAATCTACATTTAACAACGAAATTGGTCTAGAAAAGATGCTTTCAAAGGATCTCTATCTTTTTTTGGGATTACTGAACAAGACTCCGGCAATTCATAATGTTCTCCAACTTGACGTAATACATCTCCAAACACTGTAGAAAAATCATCATTAAAAATTTTATAAAATTCAACCGAAAATCCATCGTCACCAGGCGATTTACCGTTAGGCATTTCCATCATAGCCGTTTTAATTTCCGAATCAGTAAATGGTTCTTCCAACTCCTGTATATCTGCATCCTCTAATGTCGGTAAATTCAACTGTGATAAAAAAAGATCAATCGATCCATTTTCTTGTTTTCCTTCAGATGTATATAACTTTTTATAAAATGAACAAAATTCATCATTAATCTCAAGAGGTTTATAAGTGATAAGATAATTCCATCTAACAGCATTAATAGTCCTCGAAACCTGTTCTTTCTTTAATTGCCATGCCAATACCTTATGTGCTTTCTCTCCCCATTCATAATACCGTTGTTTAGTCCTATTAATCATACATTCAAATTGATAAGATTGCAAAGTATTATATTCCAGTTTCAACCTAGATAATTCTATTTTCTGATCTTCTGTAGCATCTTTCTGAAATTCCTTTTCTAACTCATCAATCTGTTTCTCTAATTCAAGACTCTGATTTAATCGACTCTTTTTTATTTTAGAAGTATAACTAATTATTTGTCCTCTCAAATAAGCTTTCATAGCATCCCATAATACAAACTTACTTTGAACAGAATTAGAATTTTCTTTAAAAAAAATAATTTGTTTTTTCAAAAAATCAATAAATTCCATATTTTTTAATAACATTGTATTAAACCTCCAACGATAGGCCACTTGAATTTTCTCAGAGGTTGCATATGTAAAGTATAACAAAGAATGATCTGAAATCACCCTACTTTTGTATTCTGCTTGTATTTTCCCTTATAAATGTGCCGATAATAAAAAAAAAGTCAATTCTTGAAAACGATTCATGTCAAGATGAATAAAAGGAGAAATATTTCTCTGTCGGATTAAGATGTCTCCAAATATCTACTAAATTAAGATCTTTCATCAACGCTTGAACCTGAACTGCCATTTTAGATTTCTTAACTTTCTTCGGAGATTTATCTAATAAAGGTTCCAAAACACAATTTTCATCATCTACATTTGGGGCATAAATATTAAGTAAAGTCCAAAATTCACTAAAAATCTTACAATTCAATTTAAGAATACATCCTGCCTTTTCCTCCATTGATTGTAATTCAAAAGATAAATTTTTATGTATCAAAATTGCTACACCTTTAGCTCTAGAATTAAATGAAGAAGAATATACATGCCCTACCCAGTCCCTCTTCAATTTCATACTTTCTTTGACATTCAAATGTGTTTCTTGTAAAAACGCAACATCAATTTTCATTTTCTTAATATACGCCAAAATTCACTTACGCTTAATCGGACTGTTTAAACCTCGAACATTAGCAAATCTCAACTTTGACACATCTACTAATATTACTAAAGACCAATAATATCTTTATATGAAAACTCAAATCAACGTATATAGGCCCTCCAATAGGAGAAAAAAAATCACAAATTAAAAGCTAGATAAAATGAAAATAAAAAAAAAATTAAAAAAAATTAAACCCCCCCAAAAAAACTACCAAAAGGTAGTAATCCCTAAACAAAATTTGGGTGTGGATCACCCACCAGTGGCTGATGACTAATAGAACTTAGAGCAAATCTCTCCCTCCCCAGCCGAACAAAGAATAACATCAAAATATCATAATAACATAAAAAGTAAAATAAGAATAAGAAAATTCTTCTATTCATCCAAGAGATTCCAAACTCGGAGATCCCATTTCAAAAGAAGTTGGACTCTTTCCATTCCCGTTTTTCCCATTTCTGCCATTTCTTCCATTTTCAGAACAACCAGATTTTTCTTTAGGAGACAATGGTGGACTGCCTCTTTGTCCTCTTATATCTGGCAATGAATCAGCAAAAATCATTGCTTCACGATCATTCTCAAAAAACCGAGATTGATAGTCTCCTTAAAACACCTTCAACACTGCCGGATAGCGAAAAGTAGACTTATAAAACCTTTACGCCACAAAACTTCTTTAACTGGATTAAATCGACGTCGACGTTGAATGACCTCTTGACTCAAATCAGGATTTAAAAAAACGCTGCTATTCTGAATCAATAATGGAGTTTGTCGTTGTCTCGCATTTTGCACTGCTAATCGAAGTATTGCTTCTCCGTCCAAATAATTCAAACATCGAATTATTACAGGTCTCGGTAGTTGACCAGGTAAAGGTGTTCTTCTTAAAGCTCTATGAGCTCTTTCCAGTACCAAGCCTCCAGAAAAAAAATTCTTGCCCTAGTACTTGTGGGATCCAGTCTTTAAAAATCGAAGAGGATCTTGTCCTTCCATACCTTCTGGCAAACCAACGATTTTCACATTATTCCTTCTACTTTGATTCTCCAAGTAGTCTATTTTCCTCTCTAACTCCTTCGCATGTTCTCGCAATTCTATAACAGATTTTTCAACCTTCAACACTTTTTCTGTATTAGAAGCCACTTGCTGTTTACATTCCAAAAAAGCAGACTGAAATTTTAAAAAATCTCCACAAGATGCTTCCACACATGTTTTACAATATGGATGTCATTCATTTGAGCCAGCTCATTCATTATAGGCTGGATGACAGCATTTAACTGGTTACATTGTTGCTCAGAAAAGCTCAGCCTTGCTTTCTCTGACATAGTGGCAGAACCAGGTAACTGCAGCTCCTGCTGCAACTCAACAAAAGGCATTTTAACGGTTTTACTGCGGGTCTGGACTCCCAGCGACGGCACCCCAACTTCCTCAGGGGGTCGACGCTGGTCTCCCCCCGCAGCTCGTTGTTTTTCCGCAAAATCATGGAGGAAATCGATATCTTCAGGTTGGAATACTGCCTGAAGCATTTCAGACAATGGAGTCATCTTCCTGCATGCTCCCTCCGTTAAAATCGAAAGGCTTCCAGAATCAGGATCCACTTCTTGGGCACATTCACCTTCCTCCAGAGAACGGGTAATTCCAGCGCCATCCTTCACTTTGTGAGTAGTAGATTTTTTTTTCAGCTCCCACAGGCAGTCTTTGTGGTTTAGGCACTAAGGAAGTTAAACCTGAAGCTGTAGCAAGTTGTTTAGGCCCCAAATCTTCTACACTTCGAAAATGTAACTTATTCTGCACTTGAGGTTTAATCTTCTTACCATTAATGGCCATAACAGTTCCTTAATACTTTAAACTAAAATTTAAAAAGTTTAAACTTGAAAACAAAGGGTTAAAATCGGGTACTTAAAAGTCCGGCCAGAGAGGTCGAGATCACACATCTAGACTCTACGCCATCTTGCCACACCCACCAATCATCATACTTTGTGAGGGGAAGGGGGAAGGTCATGTCTCACGAGCCTAATTGAGTGGACCTTGGGGTCCAAATCCATAGATCTCTCAAAGTTGCCGCACAGGTTTCTAGGATAGTTTTTTTTTAAAAAGCCTGTAGTATGCTGATCTTCATTTGTCAGGGGATTGAGTTCACGATTCTTGAGGTAATGTTGCAGTATTATAAATCTCTGGTGAGACCACATTCAACATTCAGTTCCGGTCACGTCATTACAGGAAGGATGTGAAAGCTATGGATAAGGTGCAGAGGAGATTTACCAGGATGTTGCCTGGATTGGGAAATATGTCTTGAGAGACAAGGGTAGCAGAGCTTTTCTTTTTGGAGGAAAGAAGGATGAGAGGTGACTTACTAGAGGTCTGCAAGATTGAGAGGCATAAATAAGATAGACAGCCAGCACCTTTTTCTCAGATTAGGAGTAGCAATCACCAGAGGATATCTGTACAAAGTGAAGGGAGGAAAGTTAAGTGGAGACATCAGGGGTGCCAACCCTGCCATGATCATGCTTATACAATGGAACCCCGATTTAGCGTGACCCTGCTTGTTTCGTGATGTGATTTTATTAAAACCCAAACCATCACATTATATTGCGTTCCATTGTTTATTAAAAATTTGCAGTGATTATTTTTCAACATTTTGCTTTTGGATTTGAACAATCCTCCCAACGTTAGTGGAAGTTCATAAATTTTGTGAAGGTAAATTCCTGAAAGAATTATAATGTTTGAAACTATGTGCCAGTCATGTGGTTGGAGTGGGTTGAGCCAGCATGCTGGTTTAATCTGTGATACTGCAGTTGAAAACAGATCAATGATCTAGTGTACCAAACTGGAAATATGAAAAACTTGGTATTATTAGAACAGAGAATATGGATAAAATTTCCATATGAAAAGTTCAGTGACAGAGATATGATTGTTGTGTTGAGGCTGTTTACAATTTAAGCTTGTGATATGCATAACCATCTTGTTGTCATTTCACCAGTTCATTTAACCTCTGACATGCCATTTCTTTGAAGAATTTCCTTCCTGCAGCAAGCTTACGCCACTACATGGCAAGTATCTGTTGATCAGCTGGTGCTAGGCTGCCCAAATTCTCAATGAACAATAAGGTTGTTATGTGACAGTGAGGGGAAGAGAATGGGCCTCTTGGTTCTCAATAAAGCATCTGGACCTGAAATATTGACTGACTATTTCTATGCATGGATGATGTTTGACCTGCTGAGTTTCTCCAGCAATTCTTTTGTTTGCTCAAGGTTCCAGCATCCGCATTCTTTGTGTTTCTCTGCATAAACAATGCTCCTGGTGTAATGGGGAATATTTCTGAGTTTGGTATGAGTAAACTAAAAAGATAAAAACATTTCACAACAAACTAAGTAGTCCCATTCTAACCTGTTTGCCTCTTGTCAGCTTGAGGAATACTGATTTAATTTGATGCTCATCTTTTACCTTTGATTATTACTAATGGCAGTGCCTCCAGTGTCATCTTTGGGGATATTTCTCACAAATAATTTTTAAAGCATTCTTTTTTAGAATTTAGTTAGCCTTTGCCAAAAGAGGTACTGAAAGAAATAGCAAAGTTAAAACAGTTGCATTTGTGATAATTTACCAAAATTCTCGGGATTCTGGGCAGATTCCTGTGGTTTGAAAGTCAGTAATATAATGCCATTGTTTAAAAAGGAGAGCAACAAAAGCCAAGCAATAATCAGAAGTTAGGAAAATGATCGAAGTGATCACTCAGGATGGAATAGTGAGACATTTGTGTGGAAATTGTTACATCAGGTAGATTCAGGAAGGGCAGTTCAGGTTTAACTAATTAATAGGATGAGTTCTTTGAGCAATAATGAGTGCAGTGAATAGAAGGGAGCAAATGGTTTTGGTAGACTTAGATTCCAGTAGGAGTTCAATCAAGTACCACACACAAGTCCTGCATACGATAAGGATGCACTGAGTTGAGGAAGTATTGGATGAAGGATTGGTTAACCAATAGAAGGCAGAGATTTGGAATAAATGGGTGTTTCTCTGGTTGGCAATCAGTGGGATGCCTCGGGGATCAGTCTGGGCCCTCAACTGTTCACAATGTATCTTTGGAGGAGGAACCAAGTTCAATACATCTTAAGTTTGATGATGATATTAAATTGAGTGTAAAAGCAAGCAGAATATTTAAAGAGATACAGATAGGTTAAATGAATGGGCAAAGCTTTTGTGGATAGAATACAATGTTGGTAAATGTGAAGTCATCCACTTTGGAAGAAAAAAGAGTAAATTGTACCATTATGTAAATAGTGAAAGATTGCATCATGCTCTGGTGCAGAGGGACCTGGGAAATAATCGTAAAAGGTTAGTTTGCAGGTGAAACGTGATCAACAAGGCAAATGATGAGGGCGGGGCTTGATGGCATGAATGAGGGACATGGTAATGTGCATCCCCCTGGGAGAATTAATTAATAACTGAACAAAAATGTTTAAAAAAAATTTGTTAGTCAAATTTAGTGTGGAACCTGCCTGCACAGTTTTAGAACTATGGCTGCAAGAAAGGGAAACCCCCAACAACTAGAAAATAGTGTTAAAATAAGTTGCAAGCTTTGAAAGAATTGGGCCTATGTTGACGTTGGAGCCTCGGGCTGGTTTTTCTCCTCCTCCATGGGTGATGAGAGTGACGGCTGCTTGAGTACAAATGATCCCGGCACCACTTCTCCGGGGAGCCGTAGAGGATGGTGCCAGCATCCAGAAGAAGACTATTGAATTCCAAAAATTACAAGAGCAAGTGCATATGCGTGAACCTCTGTGCATGCACAAAAAGGATCAAGCAGAACTACAGTGAGAAACTGATAAGTCAGCTCTTCCTAGCATTGAAGTACAAGATCTGGCTCCTTTGGACTCTGAGGCAGAGCTAGAGACAATATTTTCATCTATTAGCGATGTGGAGAAGGAAGAAGATGACCAAAGAAAGCAAGTGGAGGAGGTAGAAGAAGAATATCAACAGGCTCATTTGCAGGAAGAAACTGCAGGTAAATGTACCTGAAGTTAAGGGGCAAGGTATATGCAGGCAATTGATGAACCAGTTGCAAGTAATGAGTCAGAAAATGGACTTACAATATGGATCTATTAGACGTGGTTAATGCTCAATTTCAATATGTTAAAGGAGAAATGAAGATTATTAAGGAGGAGATGAAGAGATATATTAATGATTGATAAAGTTAAAACACAAGTTCATAAAGATGAAGAAAATTTACAGGAATATCATTATGAAGTGGATCAGTGTAAAGATGTGGTCAATAAGTTGGAAGATTCAGTAATGGAATGGAGTGTCGAGAAGAAAGGACTTTTACAAAAAAATTGAAATATTAGAGAATCATAGTTGAAGAAATAACATGAAAATTATTGGATTACCAGAAGGCTTTGAAGGTCCCAATTCAATGCAAATTAAAAAAAAAATGGATTCTGGAGATTTTGAGACTGGAAAATTTTCTGAATGGATTTGAATTGGATGGAGCACATAAGTTTAGAAAGCTCACCAATTTCAAGGTCCTTTGATAGTGGCTGATTTTAAAAAAAATGTTTTTTTATCCAGACCTATGTGGCTATGGTGAAAAGAAGAAAGGAATTCAATCCTGCAAAATCTGTGCTTTGGAAAAAGGAATATGCTTTCTTTCCATCACCCCGCAATACTCAATGTTTTTGGGAAATAATCAGGCAAATTTTTTGTTGTTGATATGGAACCTTTGGACTTCGTGAATTCTCTTCAAAATAATAAAATAGATCAACAAGTTGATTTATTAACAGCAGATATTCAACAAATTGAGAAGATGCAAATAACAGATAAGGAAATGATGCAGCAAAAAGTTGCTGACCTTGATTAATGATGACGAAGTTAACAGAGAGCTTGAAGCAGTCGCCTTTACCTGAAGATGATAATGACTATTCTGAAGTTGTATGATTTTTCTCTCTCTCTCCTTCGCTAGCTATGTTCCACCTAGCACGATAGAGGCTGGTAGTACTTGTCCTTTTTTGACAGTACTTTTTTTTGGGGGGGGATTTATATTTTTTTCTTTCTTTTGATGGAGATGCCAAGTATGGTTCATGATTTTGAGATGTGGGAGGTCCAAGAGGAGAAGCAGATACTATGGGGGGGTTGGGAAGGGAAAGAATTATATAAACCAACTCAAAGATGGGAAAAGGATTTAAAACTGCAAATTCAAGAAGGACTTTGGTCAAGGTTGTGCCAGGAGAGTGTAACAAATACAATTAATGTTCGATATCAAATGGTACAGTATAATTTTTTTACATCAATTGGACTATACTCCGTATAAATTAAACAGACTTAACTCAAATTATTCCGATAAATGTTTTAGATGTAACAAGGAAGTAGGGACGTTTATATTCAGTTTAGTCCTGTGTTAAAGTGGAAAAATTTTGGAAAGATTTAAGCATATTATTAGGACAAATTATGAAGATAAAAATACAAAATCCCTGAGAATATTTTACTTGGTAATATATATGAGGCTGATATAAAATTGAAGTTAGATAAATGACAAGTTCAATTTTTGAGTATAGCAATGGCGGTAGCAAAAGAATGTGTGGCGGTAATGTGGAAAACAGAAATTTTATAACGATGGATAGATGGAACACTGAAATACAAAACTGTATACCATTAGAAAAATATCACTTATAATTTAAGGAATGAGATTGGTTCCCAAATCTTATAAAAGTTCCCAGAAATGGAATTCGTTAATAAAAGTCTATCCACATCATCTACGTCACCAATTCTTCTCAATTAATAATTAGAAGATGCAAAATTATGTTAGGAAAATATGAATAGTGAATTTAGGTGGTTTATTGCTCTTTCTCTTCTCTTTCTCTTTTGGGGAGGGAAAGGGAGTTGGGGAGAAAAATATTTTTTTAATCATCTTGTATTGAATAGCATTATAATGTATTATTTATATATAATTGAATAATTGTTTGTCATTGATACAAGAGTAAAATAAAATTTTCAAAAATAACCTCCTCAGGTGAGTTAGACTATGGGCGAAACCCTTGCAGTCCTGGACCAATTTCTCCTTTCATCGCCAGGCCAATTTTCTGACACCACCATTGTATTGGAAGGACTGAAGGCCAAATTTGGATCACTTGCACCATCTCTGCCATTGCGACACTGTCACCCACCCTCCAATTACCCCACCGAGTTAAACTCCTGCAACTATGTGTTTGTTCGAAGGGGGGGGGCCACAGGCCACTCCTCCAGCGTCCATATTAGGGACCCAACAAGGTGCTCCAGAGAAATGCATCTACTTTCACTCTCGACACTGGGGGAAGAGAGGAACTTTTCACACTGGACTTCCTCAAATCAGCCCACTTGGACTTGTCAGAGCTGGTAAAGATGTGTAGAGGTTGGCCATCAAAGCAGCAGGTCATGCCCATAACGTACCCTGAGACCACCGGCGCCGGTTCTGAGGGGAAGGGGTTGTATGACAACGCACATAATTGCTGTGGTGAACTAGCCCCGCTTATCGTGCGGTCAGTGGAGCAGCTACAGCAAAGATGGTGTCGTGGTCCTTCTTTTCCTGCGCAGAAGTGCTGACCTTCACCTTGTCTCAACCCGTGCATTTAGTAGACCTGTCCTTCCCAGTTACCCTCCTCCAATCAATCTGCTACAGTTAGAAGTTATGAGCTGCTTTCTCTTAGAAGAGGGAGGGAATATGTGAGTATCTATGCAATGTGTGTGCCATGGCTGAAAGTGTGTAACGTGTGTTTATTGAACTGCCTTTGAATCCACAAAGCTAATTGTTACATAGCCCTGAGGGAGGGAAACCTGTTGATTTACTGTCCAAAATCCTTGTGTCATATAAGGCCATTTCATGTCAGGCCTCTGCCTGGAGGCCAGCTACAAGAACTGACCGAAAACTTAAAAATGACCTTTCAGACAGCGGGCCTAAAAGGCTGCTCAAGCGTCCCATTCATATCCAGAGGCACCTCGTAGCACTGTCTGGAGCTGATGGAGGCGGGATGACTGGTGCAGTAGTACCACCCATCATAAATACGTAGCAGAGTAATGGCTGTCTTCCCTACCCATAATCCCCCACGCAGCTGGTAGTGTTCTGGGAACCACAGAGCGATCGGTGCCAGCTGCAAGGGGCATTATGGGTAGGGAAGACGGCCATTACTCTGCCGCATTTTGAGTTGCAGAGAGCGGTCCCGAAGGCTGAAGCAGCCCGATATGGCTGTCTCTACCGCACAGGCCGGCCCCTGCTGATGGCTTCCACTGCCCCAACGGTCCCTGCCGCCCCTGCCTTGGAGGGAGAGGGGTGAGTGGGGAGATGGGTCGTGGGCTGACAGCATCATCAGCTCACCCCTAACCAGCTGCTTGCAGCAGCTATACATTCAGGTCAGGTGGTGGAGGAGCGCAGCGCTCAGCTGATTATCCTTCCCCAACAATCTGGAGAAAATGTCCATGAAGTTGGGGAAGTAGTGTGAGAATGACATTGCCGGTAGAGATGGAGAGCACAACCTGGACATTGTCTGCAATGGTCTGCACTATTGCAAAGCCACTTTTTTGCACTCGGGCAACTGAATTTTTGAAAATCTATTTTTGTATTGATTGCCTCTTTATAATTCAATTGATTTTTCTTGTTGCCTTTTTTTTATAGTTTGGCTGCAACAAACTCATTATCATTCATCTCACAACTAAATGATTTCCCCCTTGTTATGGTGCTTTATTTAGTGTTGTTATAAATTCCAAAATCTGTCTCAACTACAACTGATAAGGCCCCAACATTGCGAAGGGATCAATATGGTTTCTAATCAGACAATACGATTTAAGAATCAGCTTGTGTCATGTTAATCAGAAGATTGTTGATTAATTTGCTCACCCAAAGAATTTATGCAGAGCTACAAGAAAAATTCAGTGGAATGAATTTCAAAGTGTAAACAATCAAAATAAAGTTATCGGTAAATAATTTCATGCCTCTAAATATATATTTTACATTTTCATTTTTCATTTCTCTGCAGGCTGGGAGTCTCAGTTGCTGGAAACTGGGTTCCTTGGAATTTTCCTGTGCCCTGTGCTGACTCTCCGTTCCATTCCACACCATACACCACCATCCAAAATTGTCATCTGGTCTTTCCGTTGGCTCATTTTCCGCATTATGCTGGGAGCGGTAAGGGATTTTTATTTCTATTACATAAGTATTGGATTTCACAATTCTATTTGTTTTTCATACATCAATAACTAGCTGATCAAATTCAGAAAGGCACAATTAAAACTGTGGTTAGGTGATGAAGAGCAATTGTAAACTAGCTCTTCTGTAGCAGAATCATTAATTAGTGTGAAAAGTAAGATGCTAAATCAAATGAAAACATCTTACTGATACATATTACTGATACATATTGATTACATCAAATGAAAACATTACTGGTACATCTTACTGATACATATTGATTAAAATTTTAAAGAACTCAAAAGTATCCTTTGAAATTTTTAAATTAACACATGAAAATTGGCTAATATTTTTTATTGATCTCATCCCCTGTGTTACCTTCCCTCTTTGAGATCTACGTACGTTACTGTGGGCAGCAAGCCATGCATTCAACTGAAATGACGAACACAAAAAAATAAGAAGTGTTTAGGATATTTCACTTTTCACAGAATGGAGTAATTGAGATAAATTACATAATTTAAGGGGCAGCTTGGTAGACACGTTGAAATATCCAATAGGTAATGCTGTTAATGTTAGCTCAGTTGGAAAAGGAAGCAATTTGTTTGAAGTGGAAGTGTAGTTTTATGGAATAGCCCAGGAAATAAACTCCATTCAATTCCATGCAAAAAGATCTCAAAGATATATTTGAAATAATTTTGCTTTTCACTTCAATATGGTTTATTCCTTCTGGCCTTTCAATAGAGAATTAATTGAATGCTGTCAACCAAATATGAGATGGATTGGTTGGTCAGTTAATTATGTATGATAAAATGTTCTTGGTAAGTAATTTGCATGGAGTGGTAGTTTTAGTTGTAAGTTATTCACAGGAAAAGACCCACCTAAAATGATAAAGTTTTCAAGGACAAGAATTTATTTGTGAAAATGGAAGACCTGTTTTTATATGTTTAACTGTAATGATAATCTTTGATGTTCAGTCTCTCATATACTTCTGAATAAATTATATGTTGGAGGTTAAAGTTATGTCATCGATCAATTTTTGTTGTCAATCGCAGTTAGTAAATGGAAATGACAAGGTGCTAACTAACTAACTGGAAGTGATTGTCGCATTGACAAATTGAAATCAGTCATGTATGCTGGTGAGGAATGAACAGAGCAAAATTCTACTTTTAAGAAGATGGGTAATCGTACAATTTAATCCTGCATAAAAATCTGAGCTATTAATACACATTCCCAATTAACTGGGTTGATGACTAAAATCCTGGTGTGGATTTTTTTTAACGAAGAACTGTAAACTGTATTGCAAAGAAGGGTTTCTGCATGTGTTTAATAGGAATATTTCTTCATTATATTTTAAGATGCTTTCAGCTAAACAAAAATGTGTTTTAATTGTTGATTTTAGGTTACCTATTCTTTAAGAATTGTGATAAAGGGTCCCAGACTTAAAACATCCAGTTTTTCTTTCCACAGTTGCTACTTGACCTGCTGTGTGTTCCCAGCATTTTCTGTTTTGTTTTAGATTTCTAGCATCTGCAGTTTATTTTTAATTTTAATTTTGGCCTATAATAATTTTCACTTCATTTTTCCAGATTCAACTACAGTACAATAAGAGGTCTGGTTTCCTGCTCAGAGATACTGTTTTTAAAACATATTGACAGGAATTATTAAAGATTTTCTGTATTTACTTTTTAAAAAGTATTTGTATTACAAACATATTTCAGTGGTTTCCCATTCCTTTGATGCTGCGTGTGAATCATTTTTCTCTTCACAATTTTCTGAATGTGACTGTTACAAATGAATGGTGTTTAATGAGAATTGAAGTTGCAATGAACTGTATTAATTGAGAACAGTAATTGTTTCATAATATTTTAATGCAGCTGAAAGTAGATATGCAAAATAATTTCCAGAAAGAATGCAAAAAATAATCTTTTGGTGTGGTATGTTTTTCAAGACAGTGTGTGTAATGGAGTAAGCTCAGGATCATTTTTCATTGAATCAAAACTTATGAGTGAATGGATAATATGTTTATGTTAGCAATTGTTCTTACAGCAGAGGCTTCCATCCATCCACTATGAGTCTTTGCTGTAGGTAAAGTGGTGTATGAAGGATGTGCATTATATTACTCAGGGTGTAATCTTGAAAATCATTTATTTCATTTAATTTCAAGTTAAATTTCTGATGATAGACTGTAAATGATTTAAAAAAACTGGTGTCAAATTTTGGTCTGGTCATAGTTCAGGTGTCATACATTTGTCTTCATGATAGTGGAGTAGATTTCAAATGCAAATGAGTAAATTTACATTGTAGTGTTTGGAGCACCTGATGTTAATCCCCATCCATTTCTTTAAAGAAAAACACTTAGTTCATGTGCCAAGTTATTATTTTAAAATAGACTTTGCCCATAAAACAATAGTTTTTATGTGTAAATCATGGGGGATTTGTATTCAGTTTAGAATGCTATGCTCTACAGTGTGTTGTATTTAGAGCTTTCATTGTTCATTGGTGACGTGACAAAGGAGAGGATAGAACCACTTGAAGACAAAGGGGGGAATTTATGTCTGGAGTCCTGAGGAAGTTGATTGAAGTGCAAATTGAGTATTTTGCATTGGTATTTGCCAAGGAGAATGAAATAAGAGCATAATGTGGAATGAGAAAGGAAACAGTTACATTCAATGGATGTAAATGGTAGTTTCTTATACAGAAATTTAGAGGTATAATGAATTTTGATGAATTTATGTTGATTTTAGATTCCAACATTGGCATGATGACCAATTTTTTTTGTGTATTCTATTGTGCAGCTACATTTTAAATTAGCAATCCTTTCACGTAAGAGTTTGTGTCTGCACTCAGATTTCGAACTTTCTTACTTGAGATCTCGGAAATGAGGAAAGATTGGAGAAAGTTAGGAAGAGGTTCTTAATCATATTGGAATCCATTTTGGGCGAATGTAGGGCACGTTAGAATGTGTGATGCACCATAACTACTTTGTAACCTGTCAAATTTCAACATTAAATTCAAGAGTGCAGTCGAGTAGAGTTGTGCAAACTATGAGTTTATGGGCCACTAAAACTCAGGAAGGATGCTCTAATCTTCTACTATGTACAATTCCCAAGGCATTGTGAATGGCTGAATAGGTTCTTCCTCCACAATCTCCTTCTGTAATGGTGAGTGCAGAGGGAGTGATTTGGGCGATTGTGGTTGGGGTTGAAATCTGATGCAACAAAATGTGAAATATTGCAGAGCTTGAATAATTGCAATCTACATTTCATGTCAATGAGATTAGGTTGAAAATATACATTTAGTTAAATGCTTTAGATATAAAACTATAATGATCAATAGCCATTGTAGTTTGGTCTGGTCTTCCAGTGAAAAAATTGGCTGTTTGGTTCACTGTGCTTGTGTCAGCTCTTTGATATAATTTTGTTTTTTAGTGGTGTCCCTCCACTGTCTCTCTCTCTCTCTCTCTCTAACTATTTGACCTCTTGTCTTCCAGTCATCTCCCTCCCACAGCTTCTAACTTCATTTTCTCAACCACACACTGCCCAGTTCTATCTCCTACCCGAGATCCACAAACCCAGTTGTCCCAGTAGACCCATTGTTTCTGCGTGCTCCTGCCCAACTGAACTAGTATCATCTTAACATTTTGTCATCCCATGACCTGTCCTTTCGTACCCTCATCCGCAATACCTCACATGCCCCCTATCACTTCAACATCTTCCAGTTCCCTCTGGACATCCAATCTCTATACACCTCCACTCCCACCTACTGAAGGTCTCAAAGCCTCTTTGTTTCTTTCTCAACAACAGGCCCAACCAGTCCCCCTCCACCATCACCCTCCTCCACCTGGCTCTCACTCTCAACAACTTCTCCTTTGCCTTATCTCACCTTCTCCAAGTCAAATGAATAATCACATGGGTGAAGCCTGCCCTTTTGTTGGTTATGTGGAGCAATGTATGCTATAAGCCTACACAGGCAAAGGCTCCTCAACTCTTCCTCTGCAACATTGACAACTATGTGGGTGCTGCATCCTGAATCCATGATGCGCTTGTTAATTTTATCCACTTTCACCCCGATCTCAAATTCACTTGTAAAAACACAGAAATGCTGAAAGAACTCAGCAGGTCTCGCAGAGTCATAGGAGGTAACAATAAATTATCAATGTTTTGGGCCTGAGCCCTTCCTCAAGGTATGAGCAAAAAATAGATATGTCTTTATTAAAACACTAGTGAAAAGAGAATATTGGCAGAGAAGGAGTACAGACCAACAGACAAAAGGTGAATATAATGAGAGGAAAGGTGACAATTGACTGGGGGAGAGGGTTGCTTTTGGCTCTGTGAAAGGACACAGAGGGAAAAGGGAAGAGAGGGAGAGAGAATAAAGGAGAAAAAAGATGAAGGGGTGTGTGAATTGAAACTGGGAAGTCAATGATAATGCCATTTGATTTGAGGGTGCTCAGAAAGAATTAGGTTTTTTTATTCCTCCAGTTTTCTGGTGGTCTCAGTCTAGCAGAGAACATGGAGAGACATATCGGCAAGGGAATAGGGTGGGAAATTGAAAAGTATGGCCACTGGGAATACTGTCCATCTCTAGCAAGACTCTCCCTTTTCTTCATCTAGGGAGACAAACTCTCAAATGACATCTTCTACAAGCCTACCTACTTCCACAGTTAACTCAACTATACCTTTTCATACCTTTTCCCCTTTAAGGGTTTCAAAGCCTACCTACTCCCACAGCTACCTCGACTATCCCTTTTCCCCTTTAAGGATTTAATTCCTTTCTCTCAATCCCCCTGTCTTTGTTGCATCTGCTCCCAGGTCGAGATTTTCCATGCCAGATCATCAGAGATGACCTCCTTTCTCAACAACATGACTTTACCTCTACCATCATCAACTTGGCCCTCTCCCACATATCCTCCTGGCTCCCTCCACCCCCATGCGCAACAATGACAGGATTCTGCTTGTCCTCACCTACCATCCCACCAGTCTCCTCATCCAACATATCATCCTCTGCCATTCCACCACCAGATACATATTCCCCTCTCCTCCCACATTGTCTTCTGCAGGATTGCTCATCCATGACTCCCTCATCCATTCCTCCCTTCCCACCAATCCTCCTCTTGGCACCTACCTCTTTGACCACAAGAGGTGCTCTGTTTGCACCCACATCAGCTCTCTCATCACCATTCAGAGCCCCAAACAGTCCTTTTAAGTGAAGCAGCATTTGACTTGTGAATCTGCAGGGGTCATCTATTGCATTCTGTATGACTGCCCTCGACATCAGAGCGACTGGACGCTGACTGGGAGATCAATGGATCACTTGGCTCTGGTTCTCCACAATAGCGGGGACAGACATCTCTCTGTTTTTGCTCATACCCTGAGGAAGGGCTCACGCCTAAAATGTCGATAATAAATCTTTAGATGGAGGAACTCAGCGGGTCTCACATCATATTATCTGGTGGATGCAGAGTCTGATGGGGTAGTAGGTGAGGACAAGGGGGTGTGAGACCCGCTGAGCTCCTCCAGCATTTCTGTGTTTTTGCTATATACACATCGTCTACAGTCATCCGTGTTTCACTCAAATTTCATTTGGTCATCTCTGGCAACCCTCTCCATTTTCTTGATCTCTCTGTCTCTATCTTTTGAGACAAACTCCCCACAGATATTTTCTGCAAACCTACCACCTTCCACAGATACCACGACAGCATCTCTTCACATATTGTCCCCTGTAAGGATTCTATTCCTTTCAATTCCTCCTCCGCCACAACATCTCCTCCCATGATGATGCCCATATCCACCTCCAACCTCTTACTAGTTAACCTGTACTCCCCTCTACCCCACTACCTTTTTATTTAGATACCTGTTTTTTGCTCTTACCTTGGCAAAGGGCTCAGGTCTGAAATGTTGGTTACCTTTTACTTCCTATAGAAACTGCGTAACCTCATGAGTTTCCCCAGCACTTTTGTGTATTGCAGTGCAGAGTCCTGCATTTACCTGTTTAACTCCATCTATAGATAAATGTTTGTGAGTGAATGATTTGGAAGTTGGTTTACCTCAATGATTCTATAATTGTATAACTCAATGTTGTGATTATTGAACTATTGTAATAATAGCTGATATTTGTAAGTCTTATAGTAGGAAGATACTCCAACAACCTGCAGTACCTGTTCCCCTCTACTTTTGTATAAGTTCTACATCTTACAAAATCTAGTGTTGGATAAACAGAAGGTTTAATCTAACTAAATATGGAGAAGACCAGTAATTGCTTTTAATCACTTTCACAATTCTTTGTTCCCCTTGCCAATGGCTTCATTCTCCAAACAACATAGGATTATGATGAACTTCTAAACACATTTTCAGTCTTTACTGTGACAGAGTATTTAGAAGTGGTTTGGGAGGAATTGTTAGAGCAGGTTGCACACAAACATTTTAAAACACAGAATATTTGCAGGACTTTTGCAGAGTGCTTTTTGCAAGAGGCAACTAAGTATCGTCATTCAGCTTGCCTGGAAACATGTGATCTTTGCAGGCAGAGGAGAAGAGTTTTGCTCTCAGAGAGGGAGGGTGTGAAACAGAGAGGAGAGAGACAGAAATCCATTCCAGAGGGACAAAATGGCAAACTTTGGAAGGCAGCCTGGTCAAAGTGGTGTGAAAGGTGACCTGAAGGAAAGAAGATCATCTGGAGAACCCTGAAAGGGGTTAGTTTCATCAGTAAGACTGATTGAGAAGGAATCAGTTGCGGATGTCCTGGAAAAAGAATCTCTCTCTGAAAACCAGCAAGAACCCTCCTGAGTGGTAATCATTTGCCTGTTAAGCACCAAAGACTGGTGAACTTTGTTAATGCGAACTTCTTTGCACAGTACATGAATTTCCTGCAACCAGTGAGATTGGACCGTGATCCAAAGAACTTTTCTAATCTTAAATATACATTACACACATCTGCCCTTAGTATTAGAGGGGGGGATTAAGTAGTTAGGTAGGCTAAGTAATAAGTTAAAGTTCAATTTTGTTTGCTTGTTCAAATATAATTAAAAACTACTTTTGTTTAAGTAACCCTGTGTTGTGGTGCATATCTATTGCTGCTAGTTTTTGGGGTCCTCCGGACTCTGTAACATTACCATGAAGGCTGTTTGCTTACAGTTCTATAACAGTGTCTGGATCCATCCTGACCCTGTAAACCCTCAACCATTCCTTTGTTGTCTACATAATTGTATGACAGTTTCATTGGTCTTATCTCTGGTCTCCCAACTTTCATTCTGCATAAATTTTAGTTCTTTTGCTTGTATTTAACTTGTGACCATCCCCTTCACCTAATACACGTGCTCACTGCTCCCTATTGGCAACATTTAATTTGGAAAAAATATCTTTTAATTGTAGTCAGATTTTCTCCCCATGCATTTCTCCATTCCTTTGAATTCTCTGTTTCTCTAATCCTGATGTTGGTTCATCCATACTTTTAACCTTAGTGATGACTGCACTTTCTGCTGCTTGGCCCTTGACCTGAAGAATCCCTTTTCTACATCGACATCTCTCTCCTTTCACTTCACAAAACCTTTGTCTTTAGACCATAAGACAAAGAAGAAATAGGATATTCAGCCTATTGAGTTTGACCTGCCATTCAATCATGAGCTGATTAATTTCCCCACCCAGCCTCCACTGCCTGGCCTTTTCCCCATAATCTCTGATGCCCTGACTAATTAAGAATCAATCACTCTGTCTTAAATACCTATTGATGTGGCATTCACAACCGCCTATGGCAACTAATTTCACAGATTTAGCATCCGCTGGCTGAAGAAATTCCTCCGCATCTCTGTTCTAAGCAGATGACCTTCAGTCCTGAAGTTGTGCCCTCTTGTCCAAGTTTCTCCCACCATGGGAAACAACCTTTTTACATCTATTCCGTCCACGCCTTTCAACATTCAAAATATTTCAATTAGTTCCCCCCATATTCTTGTAAATGGTGTCAAATGCTCCTCATATGATAACACTCCCATTCCTGGAATCATCCTAGTGAACCTCTCGTGAACCCTCTCCAATGTCACCACACCTTTTCTTAAATGAGTAGCTCAAAACTGCTCACAATACTCCAAGTGAGGTCGCACCAGAGCCTTATAAAACCTCAACATCACACTCCTGCTCTTATATTCTATTCCTCTCAACGTGCAGGTTTACCTTCAGGCTATCGTGCACTAGGACTCCCTTTGCATTTGGGTATTTTCAATTTTTTAGCCATTTAAAAACTAATTTGGCATTTATTTTTTTCTACCAATGTGCATGACCCTGCAATTTCCGCCATTAAATTTTATTTGCCACTTCTCTGCCCATTCTCCTAATCTGTCTAAGTCTTTCTGCAGCCTTCTCTACACTACCCACTCCTCCACCTGCCTTTATCATATCTAAACTTGGCCACAAAGCCATTCACTCCATACCCCAAATCATTAATATACAACATTAAAAGAAGCAGCCCCTGTCCACGCCTATCAACATTCAAAACATTTCAATTAGATCCCCCCCCATATTCTTGTAAATGGTGTCAAATGCTCCTCATATGATAACACTTCCATTCCTGGAATCATCCTAGTGAACCTCCCTTGAACCCTGTGGAACCACTAGCAACTGGCAGCCAACTAGAATATGATCTTTGTATTCTAACTTTCTTCTTCCTGCCAATCAGCCAATACTCTACCTACGCTATGTTGGCTTTGGCCTATCCTGTCATGTGTCTCCAAGTATTCTGTAACCTCATCCTTTAGAATCAACTCCAACATCTTCCCAATCACTGACGTCAGGCTAACCAGTCTATAATTTATTTTCTTCTGCCTCCATCCCTTCTTATATAGTTGGGTGACATTTGCAATTTTCCATTCCTCTAGAACCCTGCTAGAACCCATTGATTCTAAAAGATCATTCCCAATCCCTCCACAATCTCGACCACTACTTCTTTCTGAACCCAAGGGTGCAATCCATCTGGTCCAGGAGACTGATCCACCCATAGATCATTCAGCTTTCTGAACACCTTCTACCTTGTACTAACTGCACTTATTTCCCTTTGCTGATACCCTTCAACATCTGGCACACTGTTAATGTCTTCTACAGGGAAGACTGATGCAAAATATTCATTGAGTTCCTCTGCCTTGCATCTCCTTGACTTCCATTATTTCTCTAGCATCATTTTCTAGTGGTCCTATATCTCCGCTCACCTTTTTTTTAAAACTCTTTATATACATGAAGAAGCTTTTTGTGTCCTCTTCAATATTATTAGCTTGAGTACTTTCAAACTTCATCTTTTCCCTCCTTATGAGTTTTTAAGTTACCTTCTGCAACTTTAAAAAAACATTCCAATCCTCTATTACCACTAATTTTTGCTTCCTTGTATGCCCTCTCTTTTGGCTTTGACTTCCTGAGTCAGACACGGTTGACATTTTTTCCATTTGAGTAGTTTCTTTTTTTTCCGAATGTATTTATCCTGACCGTTCTCATTCATTGCAGAAACTCCATGTTGCTGTTCTGCCATCTTCTGTATTAGTGCCCCCTTCCAATCTATTTTGGCCAGTTGCTCTCTTGTGCCATTATAATCCCTTTTACTCCACTGAAATACTGACTTACTTTCATCTTACTTTAATCTCATTTTGAACTCATTCATACTGTGATCACTGCCCCCTAGTGGTTCCTTTACTTTCAGTTCTCTTATCGCCTCTGGTGCATTGTTCAACACCTAATCCAGTGCAGCTGATCCCCTTGTGGGCTCATCAGCAAGCTGCTCTAAAAAGTCATCTCATAGGCTTTCTACAAAATCTCTCGAGATCCAGTCCCAACCTTGTTTTTCCAATCTATTTGCATGTTAAAATCCCCCATAACTACAATAACATTGCCCATCTGACACACCGTTTCTAAAATTTTTGAAATTTAGACAGGCAGCATGATAACAGGCCCTTTTGGCCCATGAGTCCTTGCTGGACCTACACTTCTGATATGTTTTGAATGGTGGGAGGAAACTGGAGCCCCTGTGGGGAAAACCCATGCAAACATGGGGAGAATGTACAAACTCCTTACGGACAATGCCGGATTTGAACTCCAGTCACTGGCATTGTAATAATGTTGTGGTAACTGCTACGACAACTGTGCTGCCTTCATTTATTTGCTGTTGCAATTTGTTGTCCACATCCAGACTACTGTTTGGAGGTCTGTATATTCTTTGTGTGAAAATAAAGAAAAACAGCAGATGTTGGCAATCTAAAATAAAAAAAAAGAGTTCTGGAATAGCTTAGCAAGGCTGGCAGCATAGGAAAGAAGAGCAGTTAATCTTTCACATCCTCAGGATCAGTGCAAGGACTTTTACCAAGTGACGTGGGGTAAAAATTCAAAATGTGCAGAGGTTGGAGATGTGAAAAATTAATAGAATCATTCAGAGATTTTATTTTGGAGAGCAGTGTTAAAGAAGAAGGGGCTTGGGTTTATTGGTTGGTCTGAAAGAAGCCAGCATTGAGTTTATGGGCTCAATGCTTCTCTTCAGTCTTCTGAAATGTTGTGGTTCTTTGTGTCAATGAAAACAGGAAGAGACTGGAAATTTGCCAGTTCCATTGAGTCTACATGCAGTAATTATGTCTATGTACATCTCTTCGTACCAGTTATCCATTGCAATGCTTGGTTGTTGATACATCATTTTTCATGCAAATGTGGCCTTTCTCTGTTCAAACTTGGCAGCTCAGAGTCAACAAATGTCAGCCAGTTTATCCATATTCTCATGTTAATTATTACTTGAACTCTTGGAAAAACTAAGCATGATATTTGTGAAATACTTTTTTTTAACCATATCAGGGCTAGTACTTAGCTGAGGGTGTTTTGGTTTAACAGAATTTACAAGTCCTTACTTTTGAAGAACATTTGACATGATTTTTAACGAAAATTTCAACCAAGTTATCAAATGTTTGTTTTTAAATGAAGAGGTTTGGAAAGTGTTTAGAAGTAGCTATTTGTGATGAATTAAAAAAATCCTCCTTTCCTTTTTCTGTTTGTCTTTTTTCTTTTCACCTTCTTGATGAGTGTTTGAGAAACAAACCCTTTCTATGAAGCTGAATGGAGAATAGCAGGAAGGCAGGAGAGAAAAGCCGAGAATTGATTGGGGTCCACCTATGGCCTTTTGGCTGTTGGCCTGTTCCTTTGCCCTTTTTCCCATCTTTTATTCAGGCACCTGCCTTCTGTTTGCTCATACATTGACGAAGGGCTCACATCTGAAACATTGGTTATATACAGCATCTTTGCCTGCTATGGATGCTGCAGGACCTGCTGAGTTTCTCCAGCACTTTAAAATATTAACTGCGTCTGCATATTTTCTCACTATCTTGTTTTTTTATTAACATATCTTGTAGCAGTTACCACATCATTGTTTTATTAACATATCCCTCATGGAATCCCTTTCTTCCAAATCCACTTGGAATTGTGTCCGCCAAATTGCTGCAAAGCAAAGATGTGGACTTTATTCATTTACTGAATAAAGTTTTAATGCATTGTATCGATTTCTTTCATCCTTGAGGGTTGGCCAGAAGTTCATGGCATCGTGAAGTCAATAATTACTACCTGATGCATGGTAGTTGTTGAAAGGTATAACAGATGAAGAATTCTTGAAAATAAACTGTTTAGATGTATTTCACTTAAAGTATGGTATGTTGTCTGAGGAAGAAAAGGTCCTTGGAGATCATTTAAATAGTTAATCTGTAAAAGGAGAGAAAACTGTGATTTTGGGTGATTGATAAGGTACGATTCCTCCTGTGTAAGTATAAAGTGTTTGACTTGCACGATGACGTTATGTTCCCGAAACCCCCTCCCCCTCCCATTTCCTTTGGAAAAGGGAGTGTTCAAGTTTAGATGCAGTTCTGAATATCGATCTGTCTAGCAGGAGATAGCACAATCACCTTGTGAGAAACTTCCCAACATTGTGGCGGTACAGTTAGCAGAATGTATAACTCTGGTTCAGAGTCATGCTATCTCTTTTGCTTCTCTTTTGGCGAGGCGTGCGATTTTACTTAAATGGAAGGATGCTGTCCTGCCTCCCCATGATCAGTGGGTGTGCGACATTACGTCCTGTATGAACAGGAAAAAGATTTGTTATTCAATCGTTACGTACCAGACAGCAGTGATTATATAAAAAAAAAAGTTAACCCAGTGTTATATTTAAAATAATATTTTTAATTATTCATCAACAATTAACACCTGATCTAATTTAACTAACTTATCTAAACTTGTCTACACTTAACTAAATCAACTCCCAACTATGCGCAAATATACTGGTTTGTGTGTGGAATAGCCCAAGCCACTATAGCACAAGGCCCAATTCTCAAAAGATAGTTCCAAGTTCAGTTTTCAGAAATTCAGTGATGTTGACATGTGGGTTTGAAATTGGTGTGACATGCAGGCTTTAAGATGGATAAGACACGCAGGCCTTAGATGAAATTAGCAGTTCATGAAGTGGGTGAAAGAAAAGGGGTGACAAAAGGTTGATTGACTCACGAAATCCTTGTTGAATGCTTAAATGAAATGTCCTTTTCAACCAAAACTTTGGCTTAGGGGACACAAAGCAAGTAATGCTCACAAAGCTTCCAGAACCCTTTTCATGAGTCATCCGAACTCAAGTGAGCCTCACTCTGGTCATTATCTAAATGCAGTATTTCTTCTGCCTTCAGAACCCTTTTTGTGGGTCAGCTGAACAAAAGTGACTTTCACTTTTTTGGTCATGGAGTGGTCTTCTCATTCTACTATAACTAACAGTAGGAAATCAGACAGATTGTCTATAACCACATGAGGCCAATCCAGCACAGTATTTCTTTCAAGACGTCCTTGCTTTTGTGCTGTCTCCTTAAAATGGCCCCCAAGCAAAGCTGTACACTACTACTTCAATATGCTGGTCACATGGTCTCTGCACCTGGGATTTCTAGGGCTTCTTTCCTCACTCTACAAATGTATGCAATTTAGGAACATGCTGTTCAAAGCCTGCTGCCAGATCACAGTCACTTTCCAAAAACCTGCAGGCCTGTGGAAAATTTATTCTCTTAAAGTGAGAATTTTTTAAAAAACTGAAAAATGGGAGCACATACATATGGAAAATGTTAACAGACTTCATTCTGATGTCTTTGTTTTCTCTTTGTCTTTCTGTAACATTTTCATTCAGGTGAATTAAATGATTCTTGTTCTGAATTCTAGTCAGATATAAGAGCCTGCCACAGTGGCAGATTAACCATTAGGCTGAGTAGGCTTAAGCCTAGGTCACTGGAAGGGAGGGGGGCCTAGCAAGAGCGGGGAATGTTGGGCTCGCAGCAAGTGATGCTCACGAGGCTTCCTAAACCTTTTGTGGGTCAGCCGAACTGAAGTGACTCTCACTCTGGTCACCATCCAAACGCAGTATTTCTTTTGTAAGTAGAATCTTTGCTCTTTTTGGTCACAAAGTGGACTTCTCCTCATTACTCAATAACTAACAGGAGTAAATCTGTCTAGAGCCACACAATGAAGCTAAGTGAGTTTCTCATTCCCACAAGGAGGTCGAAGAACTTTTTACTCTTGTGCTGCCTTCTTAAAATGGCTTCCTGAGCAAACTGTTAACTGTCTTTTCACTAAGCTGGTCACATGGTCTCTGCTGCTGGCTTCTTCCCTTCCCTCTGCAAATGTATCAACTTTCAGAACATGCTATCTTCGAAGCCCGCTGCTAGTTAACAATCACTTTCCAATTCTCTTAAAGTGGCAGTCCCACACAAATAAAATAAACTGAAAAATGGGAGCACATCACACAATTAATAATTCAGATACAAGATTCCAGAAGTTATGGGGATCATTTATAACTCACTATCTTGTTTTATAATTTTACCTCATTGTAATTAATTTTACTGACTTTTATCTTTTCCACATTCCCTATATTAATTTTTTTATCTGCCTTTGTTTTTCTTTCAATACTAATCATATAGAGCATTTGGCTATGCGATTAGGGTTTTGAATGTTTCTCCTTTACTATTTTCTTCTTTCTTTTTTTGTATTATTAGTTTTTTTTCTTAGAAAAAGGTACAGTACAACTCCGATTATCCAAAATGGTTGGGACCTGGCCTATGTTGGATAAATGTTATTTTTGGATAACTTGTAATTTTTGTAAAAAACAGCCCAGTAGCAACAGCAAATCACTTGTATCGATGTTTAAACAACAACAAACAACAAAGGAAGGCTTTTTAAGCATTAAAATAATGTTTAATTCTCACCAAAAAAAAAATGCTGGCTGCAACCGCCCAACCACCACCATAGATCTCCGACATGTCTCCACTGCTGCTGCTAATCCCCAGGGAGCTTACCAGGCGGGTGGAACACTCACTGGTGAGTTGGTGGGCTCCTGTCTCCCTGGTCACTGGAGCTCCCGACACCCGAGTCCCAACTCCAAATCCTCCCCTAGACCTACTGCCCGGTGGGTGTGTGTAGTAGGCTGAGGGGAAAGTTTGGAGTTGGCTTCAGTGTGCTGAGAAGGGAGGAAGGGGAGGGGAGGGAATGCCACTGAGCCCGAGGTCCCACTCCTGCTCGGGAGGCCGCTCTCCTTGATGACGCCAGGACAAGGTATTCTTCTGACCGTTTCTGGCTGGGAGACAGTGGCAAGCAGTTTGAGAGGGAGAGTTGGAGACAAAAGTCATTAGAGGAAGGTAAAGAAGAAATGGAAAGAGAGAAGGGAGGGAGTTACCTGAAACGAGGACAGTCGCCGTTCTAATTTCAGGTCAGTTTGGCTCCGAAAAAATTTCAGATGAGTGAGGATTTGTGATTTGTTTCGTATGTCCTCATTTATCCGAATTTTTAAAAAAAAATCCAGATAAATGAGGATTTCAGAGAATCAGAGTTGTACTGTATATATTAATTAGTATATGAACTATGGATATGATTTTACAATTCGTGTATGTTAGGGTTATACCAAATTCCATTTTTAGTTTGTGCATCTGTTCATATCATCTGATTGAATTGTACCCTTTTTTGTTTGTATGTTCTTCATTCAAATTAATAAAAATATTTTAAAAATAAATGAGAATTGAACTTGTTAACTTGCTTAAGACATGCTTGTATTCCATTGATTCCATCTAGGTGTTCCATGGAAAAATATCTTTGTACAATAGATCTTAAGGAACTTTCAGGGTAGATGTGGAGAAGATGCTAACTCTTGTGTGAGAGTTTTGTGCTGAGAGTCACTCTTTAAAAAAATAAAGGATCACCAGTTAAAAAAGAAAAGAGAAGTTTTTCTATTAGCTCTGAATTGTACTTTCTCAAAGGTTGGTGGCAACTGAGTCTTTGACTATTGAACTGGACAACCTATTTTTTCAAAAGGTTTGCTTCCAGAAAAAAAATGAGGATTGTGACAACTTCAAGCTGAACAGCAAGATAATTTCAGATTTCCTGTATCACATAGGAAGTTGGATAAACAGAGGGTGAGAGCAGTGTCCAGGGAGTATGGCCACCTAGCTAGGAATAAAAAAGATAACAAAGGTAGGATGGAGATTAGGGTAGAAGGTAAAAAAGAGAATATATGTGAGGGTCATTCTCTGAGATGCATATATTTTAATGCAAGAAGCATAGTGAACAAGGTAGATGAGCTGAGAGCATGGATAGATACTTGGGGTCATGATATTGTGGCAATTAGTGAGACCTGGCTACAGGAGGGGCAGGACTGGCAACTTAATGTTCCGGGATACAATTGTTTTAGATGTGATAGATCAGGGGGTAAAAAAGGAGGAGGAGTTGCTCTGCTTGTTAGGGAGGACATTACTGCCGTGAGGTGGCAGGATGGTATGGAGGGATCGACCAGTGAGGCTGTTTGGGTGGAATTGAGGGGTGGAGGAGGCAAGATGGTGCTAATAGGGGTGTATTACAGACCACCAAATGGGCCAAGGGAATTAGAGGAACAAATTTGTAGGGAGATAACATATATGTGTGAAAATCATAGGGTAGTGATCATGGGAGATTTTAACTTCCCACACATTGATTGGGATACCCATACGGTTAGAGGGCTGGATGGGCTGGAGTTCGTTAAATGTGTTCAGGATTGTTTTCTAAATCAGTTAGTAGAAGAACCGACTCAGGATGGTGTAATACTGGATCTCCTGTTAGGGAACGAGCTAGGTCAGGTAGTGGACATTAATGTTGGAGAACCAATTGGGTCTAGTGACCATAATTCTGTTAGTTTTGGGGTAGTTTTAAGGAAGAGCAAGAGAGGCCTAAAGTTGAGGTTCTGGATTGGAAAAGAGCAAATTTCGTAGGAATAAGAAGGGATTTGGGGAGTATTGAGTGGGACAGGATATTTTCAGGTAAGGATGTTAATGAAAAATGGAGGATATTCAAAAAAGAAATTTTGAGGGTACAGAGTAGTTATGTCCCAGTCTGGATCAAAGGAAAGGCTGGAAGTCATAGGGAGGCTTGGTTTTCGAGGAATATTGGAAATTTGGTCAGGAGAAAAAGGGAGGTGTACAAGTGGTATAAAGAGCAGGGAGCTGAGAAGTTGAAGGAGGACTACAAGGAGTGTAGAAGGAATCTTAAGAAAGAAATTAGAAAGGCCAAAAAAAGGCATGAAGAGGCTTTGGCTGACAGAGTAGAAATAAATCCAAAGGGTTTCTATAAGTACATTAAAAGTAAAAGATTAGTGAGAGATAAAATTGGACCCCTTGTAGATAGCGAGGGTAGGCTGAGTGAGAAGTCAGAGGAAATGGGTGAAATTTTGAATGATTTCTTTGCCTCGGTATTCACTAGGGAAAAAAATGTTGAACCAGTTGAAGTAAAGAAAAATAGTGGGGAGGTCATGAAGCATATAAGGATAACCGAGGAGGTAGTGATGGCTGTGTTAAAAAAGATAAAGGTGGATAAATCTCCCGGACCGGACAAAATATTCCCTAGGACACTCAGGGAGGCTAGTGGACAGTTAGTGGGGCCATTAAAAGAGATATTTAGGATGTCACTGGCCATGGGGGTGGTACAAAAGGATTGGAGGGTGGCGCATGTGGTTCCTCTGTTTAAGAAAGGGTCCAAATGCAAACCTGGGAATTATAGGCCTGTAAGTCTGACGTCTGTGGTGGGCAAGTTGATGGAAAGTGTTCTGAGGGATGCTATTTACAAATTTTTGGAGGTACAGGGATTGATAGGGAGCAATCAGCATAGTTTTGTCAGGGGTAGATCATGCTTGACAAACCTGATGGAGTTCTTCGAGGGGGTTACAAAAAAGGTTGATGAAGGGAAAGCTGTGGATGTTGTCTATTTGGTCTTTAGTAAAGCTTTTGACAAAGTTCCCCACAGGAGGTTAGGAAAAATGGTGGAGACATTAGGTATAAATAAGGAGGTAGTGAAATGGATTCAGCAGTGGTTGGATGGAAGGTGTCAGAGAGTAGTGGTAGAAAATTGTTTGTCCAATTGGAGGCTGGTGACTAGTGGAGTTCCTCAGGGTTCGGTCCTGGGTCCACTATTATTTGTTATATATATTAACGATCTGGATTTAGGGGTAGAAAATTGGATAAGCAAGTTTGCGGATGACACAAAGATTGGTGGTGTTGTGGACAGTGAGGTAGATTACCGTAGATTAAAAGGTGATTTAGGAAGGCTGGAGGTGTGGGCTGAGAAATGGCTGATGGAATTTAATACAGATAAATGTGAGGTGCTGCATTTTGGAAAGGCAAATTTCAATAGGTCATATACATTGAATGGTAGACAATTGAGGAGTGCAGAGCAACAAAGGGATTTAGGAGTGATGGTAAATAGTACCCTCAAGGCTGATACTCAGGTAGATGGTGTGGTGAAGAAGGCATTTGGAATGTTGGCCTTCATAAATCGGCGTATTGAATTCAAGAGTAGGGAGGTTATGATGAAATTGTACAAGGCATTGGTGAGGCCAAATTTGGAGTACTGTGTACAGTTTTGGTCACCGAATTATAGGAAAGATATAAACAAAATAGAGAGAGTGCAGAGAAGGTTCACGAGAATGTTGACAGGATTTCAGGGTCTGAGTTACAGGGAAAGGTTGTGCAGACTGGGGCTTTTTTCTCTGGAGCGTAGAAGATTGAGAGGGAACTTGATAGAGGTGTTTAAGATTTTAAAAGGGACAGACAGAGTAAATGTGGATAGGCTTTTTCAATTAAGAAAGGGGGAGATTCAAACTAGAGGACATGGTTTAAGATTGAAGGGGAAAATTATAAGGGGAACATGAGGGGAAATTTCTTTACGCAGAGGGTGGTGGGGATGTGGAATGAGCTTCCGGCAGACGTGGTCGAGGCGGGATCATTGGTTACATTTAAGGAAAGACTGGATCGTTACATGGATAGGAGGGGACTAGAGGGCTGTGGACCGGGTGCTGGTCAGTGTGACTAGGAGGGTGGGGATTTGCTACGGCATGGGCTAGTTGGGCCGAACTGGCCTGTAAGTGGTTATATGGTTATATGGTTAAATTAACTTGCATTGAATTTAACGTTTAATCTCATAATGATGCTGACACAATGCATGAGTTCAACTGACCTAAAAATGTTTAGCTGCTGATTTTCGTTTGTACTCACCATCTGATGCCTCTTGTGTCAGCGTCCAACAATAGATGGGCAGCATTGATGGATTCTAGTTGCCCTGATACCACTTTTCCAGGGTCACAATGTCCTGGTGAAATATTTCACCGTGCTCGTCACTGATGGCACCAAGTTCAGCGGGGAAGACGTCCAAGTGCTAATGCAGAAAATGTATTTTTAATGACACGTTGCATTTCATGGTCAATCAGCTCGGATGGTAGTTGCCAAGAAATTCTCAGTAACATCTTGAAATGCCTTCCATGCTATTGCTTTCACAAAATTATTCATCAATCCAAGTTTTATATTGACTAGGAGATAGAAATATTTTTGCTGGGTTGACAAGTGGTTTACGTGCCATACTTTTATGACCTTGAACAAAATGCTTACTGAGTGGCTAGTTCTTTTTAATGTAACGTGACTCTTTACCACGGCTAAACCATTCACAAATACAACAACAGTATTTTGTACATCTGAGCTGCATTGTAGTAGATGTGCCAATACTTTTAGATCACCCCAGATGTTCCAGTTGTTCTTGTACTTTGTATGTTTCAACAGTTCCATGTTATCATAGGTAAAACATGAAAGTTTGCAGACACCATGGTTAGAGGAGAATGCTGTAGAAACTCAGCAAGTCAGACAATGACCTTTATATTGCAAAGATAATGCATAACCGATGTTTCGAGTTTGAGCCCTTCATCAAGGTATGGGAAAAATTATCGGCAGGCATCTAAATAAAAGGTAAGGATGAAGGAGCTTGTTCACAAAGGCAGGAGGTAATAGGTGGAGAAGGGAGGAAGGGCACAGCAGTAAGCAAGGGGAGGAGAGGGGTAAGGGGTGGAGAGCTAAGGGAAAGAAGACCGAGGGAAGGCAAGGGAGGGGGAAAGGAGAGCAGGTTAGCAGAAACCGGAAAAGTCGATGTTAATGCCATCAGGCTGGAGAGTTCCCAGTTGTAAAATCAGATGCTGGTCCTCCAATTTATGGGTGGTCTTGATGGGATAGTACATGAGACCATGGGCAGACATGTTAGTATGGGAGCGGAACGCTGAACTGTAATGTTTGGCCACTGGGAGGTCCCTGTCACTGGTACGGACAGGGCGAAGGTGCTCAGCGAAGCGATCTCCCTTTCTGTGCATCGTCTTTCCAAGAGAAGGCCATAAAGGAAGCACCATGGATACACAAGTGAAATGCTGCTTCACTTGAAAGGCCTGTTTGGTGCCCCAGACTGTGGTGAGGGAGGAGGTGTTGGTGCAAGTGCGGCACCTCCTGTGGCCACCCAACAAGGTGCCCAGGGGGGTGATTGATGGGGACAGATGAATACACGAGGGAGTCATAGAGGGAGCAGTCGCTGTAGAAGGCAGAGAGGGGAAGATGTGTCTGTTAGTGGGATCCTGTTGTAAGTGCCAGAAATTCCAGAGGATAATGTATTGGATGCAGAGGCTTGGTGAGGTGATAGGTGAGGATAAGAGGATCCTGTATTTGTTGCATTGTGGGCGGAGCGGGCTTGTGAAGATGGGAAATGGAGGAGATGTGGGGGTCCTGCATCTGCATTGCATTGACACTGAGACTTTTTGAGATATCCTGATTCTGGCTTATTTTGCTTAATCCTTGAAGAAGGGCTCAGGCCCAAAATGTTGACAATATACTTGTATCTCCTGTAGACGATGAAAAGACTGGCTGAGTTTCAGCATTTCGGTGTGTTTTTACTACAGTCCAGCGTCTGCAGACTTTTGTGTTTCAGTAAGTTTAAGCATGTACCAATCCTTTCTGCTCTTTTACACAATTCCTCAGAAGAGTAGCTAATAAAGAAGATTTATATAGTTTAGAAGAATGAGAGGTGTTCTTATTGAAACATCACACTTGGAGGTGCATGACTGGAAGATATTGAGTTATTTCCATCATGGAAAAACCTTGAATGAGGGGTCAGTGTTTCAAGATTAAAGGGCCTCAACCTTCTTTGTACTGAAGAAAATAACTTCATCTTGTTCGATCTATACTAAGAATTACAATTTCTAATCCTAACACCATCTTCATAAATCTCTTCTTCACTTTTTCTAGTATAATAAAATCTTTCGTGTGTGGGCTAACCAGAACCAAACAAGCATAGCCATCAATCTGTGCTCCAATTACAATGGAGTCTTACTTAATCAGCAAATGTTTTATCATCCTGGTGGTTAACTGTGCTATATTTCCTTGACCCTGACTGTCCCCTGCAGTAAAGATTGCCTCCAGAGACTCTGTGGGCAGTGTAAGTATATGGTAACAGTATATGTAACTAAACAGTTCAGTAATGCATTAACTTCAGGTTAACAGTCCAATATGACTGATGAAATGTTACTTAAACCTATTTATATCAAAAAGTGTTATATCCTAGAGGCTCCATTCAAAGTAAAGATATATACTCAGCATTTTTGTGTTTCACTCCAATACAAAACAACCCTCGGATGAACAAATCAAAGCATTTCTATTGCCTGGAAACAGTAACATAAATCTCTGCACAATTAATCATATTTGATACCTTGCCACTCCTAATACCAGAATTCGCATCAGGTGAAGTAAGCACAATAACTGCGAAACGGAGTATCCTAAATTGCCAGGGATTTAAATCAAGCTACCCTCAAGTGTGTCCTACACCACCAGCACACCTCCTGCCCATCAGACAACCTAATACTCTTAACTAATACTCCACATATATTAAGGATGCCTTCCATTCTGTGCAAGTCAGATCATCGGGCTATGCTGGAGTCGTACCTTCTCGGGAACATTGGGGCAGTACATTTTAGACTGTCCAAACACCTAAATCAGTTTGTGAAGGTCGCCTTGTCAGTAGCCAGGACGCATATAGCAGTTACGTGGAAGTCTGACTCCTAGCTAAATATTACACGATGGAATATGGAAATACAGTGTTGCATTCTCCTAGAGAAAATCACTTAAAATTTATGGAAGAGATATGACACATTCGTTGAAGTGTGGCAACTATATCTGAGGCAAATCTGTGCACAGATATAATTCACACACCCCCTCCCCTGCAAATAAGAGAAAAGAAACAATCCGTCCCAGCAAGTAAAGAGTATGAAATGGGGAATGCGGTGCAGTCAATGTGTGTTTTTGCCCCTACCTGTTTTTATTTAACATCCAGGGTTCTCTAGCTTTAAGGAGGATCATTACCTTTGTTGGTATTTAGGTATTTTTTGGGGTTTTTTTGTATTTCTCTATTTTTATATTTTTGTATTTGTATAATATAAGGGATGGGGAGGGGAGAGAGAAAGGAAGGGGAAATAAGGACTCTGTAAATTATATTACATGGCAAAAGAATATAATGTTTTGTTGGATTTACATGAGTCTTTGGAAAAATCAAAAATAAATTATTCTAAAAAAGAATTATTGCACATGAGGAACATTTCACAGCACTTGGGCTGTATTGCTTGAAGTTCAGAAGAATGAGGGGGGACCTTATAGAAGCATTTCAAATGTTGAAAGGCCTCGACAGAGTAGATGTGGCAACATTTTCCCAGAGTTGAGTCGAGTACAAGAGAGCACAACTTCTGGATTAAAGAGTGTCCATTTAAAACAAAGATCTGGAGGAATTTCTTTAGCCAGGCAGACAGAAAAGATAACATATTACACAAAAATATTCCACCATACTCACACATCCCTTTCTTTTATGCCCTACTTCTTCCATTCCTCTCTTCCTTCCCTTACCGATGGCTACCCCCTCTGAGTTGCCATCATCTGCTACACCACAGGTTATGTGTTTAGCACCCATCTATTTTTCACACACCTGGGCCCTTCCGAACCATTTCTCTTTTTTTATGAATATAAAATAAACAGTTAAATCGATAACTATCCTATAACTGTTATTTACATTGGTCCTTGTATAACAGTTACTCTATGAACTGGCAGTTTTTTAATAAATTGTTGTGCTGCTTTAGCTTCAGATAAAAACTTTCTCTCCCCACCTCCCCCCCCCCCCCCCCCCCCCCACCCCCGGCAGTACAATTTTCAAAATTGGCCGGTATCTTAATACGCACTCATACCCCTTCTGCTTGGCTGTCCTTTTAGCTGGTTCCAATTGTTTTCTTTGCCTCAGCAGGGAAGCACTAATGTACGGGAAAAATAAAGTTTTATTTTCTTCCAGCTCCATTGATCCCCCTCTCGCTTTTTCCCTGATGCCCGTCACACCTAAAATTTTCTCTTGGTCCCAGTGATGCAAAATCTAGCGTGGGCTTTGACCAGGGTCCGGGCATGGGAAGTAGGACTGATGGGCCCACTCTACTTCCACTAACTCTCGTAGCTTCTCCCTCCTTACACCTTTGGCAACCATTTCTGGAAGAATTTAACTGGATCCCTCACTTCTGTACCTTCTTTCAGTCCCACAAATTTAACAGTATTTCTGTACTATGGATTTCCAAATTATCTATTTTCTGTCAGAGGCATCCCCTCTCAGCTTCCTACACATTTGCTTCTTTTTCTAACATATCCATTCTGCCTTCTGTGACAGATTATATAGATATGTTTTTGGGAGATAAATTGGGAAAGGTTTGTTAGACTAGGTTACATACAAACACTTTAAAACAGATCTTATTTAAAATACAGGAGCTCTGCCCCAAGCTAGACGTATTCGGGCCTCCGAGCTTTTGCAAGTCATTTGAAGAGTGTTCAAGAGACTTCACTAATGGATTGTTGTTTACAAAAGGCAACAGATGAAAGATTTTGCTGGAGCTGCAGACTGTCTGGAAGAGAACTTGTTGTTTTAGGAGGGTCAAGGCGAGAGAGAGTCAAACAGACTTTTCTCTGTCTGCGTGCGTGCGTGCGTGCGTGCGTGCGTGCGTGCGTGCGTGCGTGCGTGCGTGCGTGCGTGCGTGCGTGCGTGCGTGCGTGCGTGCGGCCCTTGTGGCTCATGCAAGAGGAGAGGACTGGTGGATGTCCTGGAACAACAAATCTCTCTCTGAAACCAACAAGAACTTTCCTGAGCGGTAACCATTTACCTTTCAAGCACCAAAGCCTGGCGAACTTCATAAATATTAAATTCTGTGCACAGAATAAGAGTTGTCTGCAACCAGTGAACTTGGAGGAATGAGAAGTGAGATTAGACTGTGAACCAAATAACTTTTCTGAACTTACTCATACATTACACACACATGCGTTTAGAATTAGAAGGGGGCTAAGTTAGGTTAAGTAAGTTAATAGTGATAAGTTAAAGTTTGATTCTATTTTCATGTTTAAAGATAATTAAAAGCAACTTTTGTTTAATAACGATTTGTCTTGGTGAATATCTATTGCTGCTGGGTTTTGGGGTCCTCTGGGCTCGTAACACTTCATTATCTCCCACCCTTTCTTCTATTTCTGTCACTCTGATAAACCAGTTTAGGCAGTGGTTCTCAATTTTTCTTTCCACTCGCACACCACTTTAAGTAATCCCTATGCCATCGATGCTGTGTGATTAGTAAGGGATTGCTTAAGATGGTATATGAGTGAGAAGGGAAGGTTGAGAATCATTACTCTAGACCCAATTGTTACTGAAATATTTTGCTTGAGAAAACGACAATTTCATTTGGAGTTATGAAATCGAGCACGTAACGAGTCAATTAGGTACGATTAAAACAATGTTTTTCAAATTTTTTCTTTCCACCCATATGCCACCTTAAACAATCCCTTACTAATCACAGAGCGCCTATGGCATAGGGAATACTTAAAGTGGTATGTGAGTGGAAAGAAAAAGATTGAGAACAACTGTGTTAAGGTGTTTCCTAGTCTGTCAATTTTTTCAGAAATTTCCCGTCTTTCTGTTAATTTCTTTATTCACTCATTTCTTTTAGAATGCCTTTTAGCATCTCTTTCAATGAGGGTGCCAAGCCCTCCCCCTCCTGAGAATCGGCCATCTTACTTTTCCTGACAATTTTTGTCTTCTCTCTTGCTGCCGATGGCAACCTCTCTGTTGCTTTCTTTTTTTTTTGAATATTTTATTTTCAAACTCAATGTCAACAATCCATGATAATAAAAACACGCTATATTTTCCAATTTTATACAAGCTTCATCATTGAGTCCAATTTTTTCTCATCCCTCCTCCCTTATCCCAATTAATATATTCAGAGACAAAATTAAATAGACAATTACCCTGAAAAGAGAGACAGCAACAATAAATTAGTTCTTGTCCCCTGTTCCTGTAGCATTTTACAGTGCCCCTTTACCTTCCAGACATACGAGGGACATTAGGACCAAAAAAAACACAAAACAATTACATATAAAAAATTCTTACAAAAAAGTAAGAATAAACTCAACAAAAAAACAGAAATCGTAGGATTTGTCTGGGCCCCACCGCCGGCCTCCAGGTCTTTAAATTTTCGTGACTCAACCTAATTATGATAGGTGGATGGATGTTTTCCCTTCTTCGCCCCCCCCCCCCCCCCCCCGCCCCCAACAAAGGAGAGGGTAGATGTGAACGGACAGAGCAACGAAGCACAAGGAATTGTACTTTTTTTTTGGACATATATAATGCAGGTACAGTTGCCAAATTATTCGGAAGGTGTCGTATTTCCTCCTTAAGTTGTGGGTAATTTCCTCAAGAGAAACTCAGCTCTGCATTTCTTCATTCCAACGCACAATGCCTAGATGAGAGTCTGACTTCCAAGCGATCGCTATGCACTCCCTGGCCACTGCCAAAGCAATCAACACAAATTGGTAATGAAATTTGGACAGCTTCATCATAAGTATTATGTCCATGATGTTTCCCAACAAGAACAACTCTGGATCCTGTGGAAATTCTTTACCCATGATTTTTTTCTAGGATTTGATCTAGCTCTATCCAAAAGGGCCTCACCTTGGAGTATGACCAGGTTGAATGCACAAAGGTTCCCATCTCTATGCTGTATCTAAAACATTGATCTGAAATTTCTGGCTTAGCTTTGTCCAATTTCTGCAGCATATAGTACAACTAGTGTACAAAATTATACTGCCCCAGCCTGGATCGAGTGTTAATAATTGTGGCCATGCTGTCACGACACAGCACCTTTCATCAATTGTTATACCAAAGTCCGACTCCCACCATTGCCTAGATTTATGAAGACCTGGCTTTGAGCTTTCCACTTGGAGTAAGAAATACAATAAGCTTACACATGTTCCCTTTCAAATTAGGGCTTCCATGGCACTGCACTCTGGTAGGACCATAGCTGGAGCTAATTTGTCCTTAAAAAAAGACCTTAACTGAAGTTAACAAAAGGATGTACTGTATGACAAATAATATTTATTTTTAAGATGTTCAAATGACATAAGCTTCCCCGGATACACCTGATCCCTTCTGGCATTAGGTGTCCAGGATCTAGTTATCTATTGTCCATGGTATTGATCCATTCTGAGTCAGGGGTTTTTGAAGACAGCCCCATTTTAAGCCTAATTCATTGATTAATCTTGTTCCACACATAAAGAATATGTTTTAATAAGGGGATGTCATTTTCACTAGACAACATTTTATAAATAAAGTCTTCAGCTATCTTCTCACCTATCATGTACAGACCAATTTGTGCCAGGATGGTATACCTCCTCCCTCAAAGAATGAGGCAATATACCTTAACTGTGCTGCCCATAGTATTTCTTAAAGTCTGGTAATCTTAGTCTGCCCAGACTGTAATCCCAGGTTAATTTCTGCATCGATACCCTGGCCATCCTCCTGTTCCAAATGAACATACTTACCTGTGAATTAATATTCTGGAAGAATCTCTGGGGCAATGCCTTGGGCAAAGTCCGGAAGAGGTACTAAAGCCTTGGAAACATATTCATCTTGACACAATTGACCCTGCCCACCATTGTGATGGGCAGGGTCATCCATCCATTTAGATCCTCCTCAATATTTTGAGAAAGGGGGTATAAATTAGTTATTTTGTAGATTATCATCCACCCAGACTCCCAGCTACTTGATCGCCTTTTGTGGCCACTTCAATTGACTTTTTTCTATAAATTAACTATAGTCCCCTTTTGTAAGTGACATAATTTCGCTCTTGTCCCAATTAATCTTGTACCTGGAGATTTTCCCATATTCCTCCAGGATAGAATAAAGTCAATTAACTTGCTGCGTCTGTCAGATATATCAGCACATCATCTGCAAATAGGTTGATTTTATGCTCTTCCTGGCCCACTCTGAACCCCTTGATGTCTGGATCCCATTGTATGGCTTCAGCCAACAGTTCTATAGCCAAAGAGAATAGAGGTGGAGACAATGGACACCCTTGTCTACTAGATCTCGATAATGGGAAGGCTGGAGATATTTGCCCATTGGCCACAACTTTAGCCTTGGATGTGTGATACAGCACTCTAAAAGTTGGCCCTAGCCCCAATTTCTACAGTACCTGAAACAAGAAGTCCCACTCTAGCCTATCAAATGCCTTCTCTGTATCTAGGGTCATGGCTACACTTGGGTCATCCCTTAACAGTGCCAGATATATGATACTGAGCAGTCTGCTTATGTTTTCTGCAGTCTGTCTCTTTTGTACCAAGTCCACTTAGTCTACATTTGTTAGCTTCGGCAAATGCTTCGCCAATCTATTTGCCAGAGCCTTCACAGGTATCTTATAGTCCATATTCAGAATTGAAATAGGTCTATAAGAGGACAGTTTCAGAGGGTTCCTACTTTTTTTAAGAATCACCGTAATAATTTTTGTTGAAAAAGATTCTAGGAGTGTATGGGTTTCAACGTCAATGTCGAGGAGGAGTGGTCTGACAAAAATCTCACCGTGTATTCAGTTTCCATGATCCTATCCTCTATTTGGGCTGACACCAAGAACAAATCTATCCTGGTGTAGGAGTTATGCTAATTCAAATAAAAGTAATAATCCCTTTCCCTTGGACGCTGTCGCCTCCATGCGTCTATTAAATGTAGCTCTTTCATGAAGGTTGCTGTTTTCTTCTTTACTCAACCTGCCACCGGAGTCATCTGTGGTCCTGTGTTTTCTGGTAAGTCCTCCCTCTATTTCTACTGTATTGTCTCTGGGGAGGGAGGGTTGTAGTACACCCTCCATGAGGCACAGGTCTCATTGTGGCCCCCTTGCCTCCCAATGACCAGTAGGATCTCGCGTTGCTGCATCTCACTGGGATGTCCTCACCTCCCAAGGCCTTCCCAGGTGATCGTTGGTCATCCTTCATCTTTAGCTGTGGAACCTCCACCGTTATTGTCGCTGGGCTCTCCAAGGCCTCAGGTCTAGAATCATCATCACCATCACGGGTACCCTATGGTGGGCTGAGCATATGGTTTGCTTGCCTTCATTGGGCAGGGCATTGTGTATAAGAGTAAGGAAGTTATGTGGCAACTCTAAAACTTCGCTTCGGCTCTACTTGAAATATAGTGTGAAATTCTGGTTGCCCAATCAGGGAGGATGTGGAATCTTTGGAAAGGGTAGAGAATAGATTTACCCAGGGTGATGCCAGAATTAGAGGAAATAAACTATGGGGAGAAGTTGAACAAACTTGGGTTGTTTTCTCTAGAACTTTGGAGACTGAAGGGAGATCTGATCTGTTCATGAATATATGAGAGACATTAATTGGGTGGAATCTTTTCCCCAAGGAAATAATGTCAAAAAATGTCAAAGTCTAGAGGGCATGTGTTTAAAGTTGGGGGAAGGGGGGAGGGGGTCAGAATGTTTAATTTCATCAGATTCCTGATGGTTTTTTGGCCCAATATGTTGACTGTCCACTGCCTGACCTGATGAGTTGCTCCAGCACTTTGTGTGTGTGTGTTGTTGCTGCAGGAGTTTAAAGGAGGTGTGCAGTGCAAAGTGGGAGGTACTGGAGCAGGAGTAGTTGAGTAGTGCCAGGAGTAGTGGTGGAAGTAGATTGAAAAAGTATTTAAGAGGCTTCTGGTTAGACACATGCATATGCAGGGGATGGAGGGATATGTATCATGTGAAAACACCAGATTTAATTTGATTTGGGATCGTGTTTGTTGCAGGAATGTGGACTGAAGGATCAGTTCCTGTACTGTATTCTATGTTAACTCATCACTCAGTAGATTTAAAAAATTGTAATGTCCAGCTGATTTTATATTTAGTGGTTGTGATTGAAAGAGTGTTGACGAGGTCACCTTTTCCAATTGTGCCCATGGGACCTTCAACATTGGCCACCCATTCACCTTGACCACTAGAATTAGTTTAGTGTCTTGTCAGAAGGAAGTTAGACCCAGTGCTTCTTTTTCAGCACTGCATTGGAGTTCAAGCCTTGGGAGGGAATTTAGCTCCAAACCTTTTTGTCCAACAGTGATATTTTAACCAACTCATTGTGCTAATGTGCTTTGATAGAAACTATTAAATACCCCACTGATATAAATAATTAAGTGTTATTTTTTAAATGTCTGTGGCGAGGTTGAGATTTTATCTGTCCCTTAATATTGAACATAGTAATAAATGAAATTTTTACACACCACGTTGAGAATTAAAATTACTTTAAGACTGTTTTAAGAGTAAAACATAACAAATGCATCAACTTTTTCTTTTGATGATTGGTATTCCTGATTTCAATTTCCGAACTGTATTGTAGAAAGAACATCTTGTTCTTATTTCACTTCTCCACTACTTGATGTTCTTCCAGAATAGGTTCTGGCAAAAAAAATCCTTAAAATTATTCTGGTATGTTCTGCCAGACATTGTATATATACAAAAATGTCAATATTGTTTTAGTCAATTAAAGCAGTCATTTCTTATGCAGTCTTAAAATTAAGGTTTAAATACAACATATCTAATAATTATGTCAGTTTCAAATATATCATAGATAATGCAATGAGGGCCTGCATTAATTCCTCATATCAAATGATAAGAATAAAACTTCTCGATTTCAAATATTAACATTGTTGGGAACTTGCTGCTTGAGCTCATCAGAGATAAGCAAGGTAAGCTGAAATGAAATCTTTTGCAGATCCCCCATTCTCTGTTTTCTCCCAACCAACTTAATGTGCTTGTAAATGTTTCTATTTAGAGTTGAAATCAGAATAAGCCATCGTTTTTAGTCAGTTAAGAAACATTAATCAGTGTATGTGGTGATTCAAATTTAAAATTTAATTTTTTTAATTACAGCAGGGTAACAGGCCCTTTCGACCCACGAGCCCACGCCGCCCAATTACACCCAATTGACCTACAACCCCCAAAATGTTTTGAAGGGTGGGAGGAAACCAAAGCTCCTAGGGAATACTCCCGCAGATATGGGGAAATCATACAAACTCTTTTCAGGCAGTGTGGGATTCAAACCATCGTCCTGATCGCTGGTGGTGTAACAGCAATGCACTAACTGCTATGCTAACCATGCCACCCAATTTTTAAAAGTTGAAATGGATTTTTAGACCTGGTGGCTGAGAATTTTGTTGAAAGATCCCTCTTTAAAAGATCTCTTCGAAATCAGTATTCCACTGTAATATTCAATTACTCTTTAAAAGATGCCTTCAAAATCACTAACCCATTGTAATATAGGTATGCACCACTTAACATCCATTCGGGCATGTCCAACTGTATATATGTCTGTTATCCGTGGTCCCATAAGGTTATGATAGAGTTCAGAAATCCCTACCGGAGAATGGGACGTAACGGACATAACCAGACATATTCAGCAACTTCCTGCACGCAACACGGGTATCTCATGTCTTTTGTGTACAAATGTAAGTATTGCACTGTATACTTTCAATCTATTATGACTCCCAATCGCAGCAAAACCAGTGCTAGTGATATCAGCAGAAAGAAGCAAAAGAGGTGTCAATTTGGAAGTGAAACAAAAGATTATTAAACAACACAAAGGTGGAAAAACAGTGAATGCTATTGCTCGCAATTGAGCCATGTCACCCTCGACAATCACGACGATCCTCAAGAACAAAGAAAACATTCTCCAAGCTGTTAAAGGATTGGCTCCACTGAAAGCTACAAGGCCTAATGAAAATGCGAGAGGGACCTATATCAGATCTGGAGAATTTGCTGATGATGTGAATTGAGGACCAGACACAAAACGACTCCCTCTCAGTGCGTTGACGATCACTGCTAAGGCATGAAGATTGTTCCAGATGCTTAAAGTAAAAGCAGGACCAGACTACGATAGCTCTGGGTGGTTCAAGCACATTTTCCGCTGGATAATGTGGAAGTGAGTGGTGAGTCTGCGAGTGCTGATGCAAAGACAGCAGAAGAATTTGTTGAATCTTAGTTAATCTAATTGTAGAGGGATGTTATTTACTCCTGCAAATTTTCAATATGGACGAAACCTCCTAAATCTGGAAGCGAATGCCTGAAAGGACTTTTATCCATAAAGAGGCCAAGTCAATGCCAGACTTTAAGGCTTTTAAAGACAAATTGACAGTGTTTTTAAGAGGTGATGTTGCTGGCTACAAGTTAAAGCCATTTCTTATTTGGCACAGTGAAAACCCCAGAGCTATCAAGAACATTAAAAAACAAATGCTGTTTCAGGATGCCCTTCTCGATTGCAATTTCAAGGAAATGGTGGTCTTGCTTGGAAGAAGGCCTACCTTTCAAGATTTTGCTAATTGTCGACATTGCTCCAGGACGTCCTCTTTTCATTGGAGTCCTCCACCCCAACATCAAAGTGGTGTTCCTCCCACCAAACACCACCTCTTTAATCCAGCTAACAGACCAAAGGATCCATGGCAGCATTCAAGGCCAACGACCTGAGAAGGACCTTTACTCAGGCTGTTGCTGCACTGATGACACTGGAAAGACACTGATGCAGTTCTGGAAGGGGCACAACATTTTCCATTGCACAAAGAACCTTGCTTGGGCCTGGGATGATGTGACCAAGAATGCATGAATGGCATATGGAAAAAAATCTGAGGAGGTTTTGAAAAAGATGATGAGGATGCAAGGATTAATAGAGTGGTTGTCAACATGGTAAACAACAATCTGAACCTAGACAGAGGTGATGAGGACATTAAAGAACTCCTAGAGGTGGTTCCTGAAGAACTAGCAAAAGAAGAGTTGCTGGAGCTAGAGCAAGAGTAAATAGCTGAAGAAGAGGCAAGGGAAAAGGAAACTGCAGAAGGAGGAAGGAGAAGAAGAACAAGTGCAGAAGAAGTTCACTGTTAAGGGGTTTTAACTAAATTCTTTGCGGACCTTAACAGCTTGCTGAAGAGATAGAACCAAACAATGAACATTTTTCACTGATAGAGAAACACTGCATATAAAGAAATTTATGAAGAAAAGAAAACGCAAACGGTCAAATAACACTGGAGATATTCCTAAGGAAGCCAGCACCTCCCTAAGAAGAGGCTCAGCCAGGTCCTTCAGGTATTACAGGGTGACGGTTCATCAATGGCTGTTATTTGATCTGAAACTCTTCCAGTGGAACTCTATGAGGAAGTTGAGAACAGTGATGTGGATGATCCTGATCCTCTTTGTTAAATTGTGTGATATAGGCTAAGAAAGTGTTACCATAAAAGTTTAAAAAGTGAAAAAAATAAACAATTTAGTCTAAGTTCAGTATCCCATATAGCTTTGCTAAGTATATACAGTAATATGGTGTTCGGAAAACTCCAATTTCACAGAACATATCATGGACGTTAAGTGGCACATATCTGTATTCAATTACATTCTGTACTAAATTTGATTAATTTCTTTCTGACGTTTTTTCAAAAAAACTTTACATATGTAATAGTTGTAGGGTAGCACAGTTAGCTGTTACAGCACCAGCAATTGGGACCTGGGTTCGAGTCCCGCACTATCTGTAAGGACTTTGTACATTCTCCCCATGTCTGCGTGGGTTTTCCTCGGGGACTGTGGTTTCCTCCCACTGTTTTAAAACATACCGGGTATTGTAGGTTAATTGGGTGTAATTGAGCAGCGCGGGCTCATGGGCCAAAATGGCCTGTTACCGTGTTGTATGTCTAAATTTAAATTTTTTTAAAATTGTAGGTTAACGGTATGTAGTAGTGAGTCTATTTAAATTTTTGGACAGAAAAGTAATACATATTTTCTTTGGCTTGGCTTCGCGGACAAAGATTTATGGAGGGGGTAAAAGTCCACGTCAGCTGCAGGCTCGTTTGTGGCTGACAAGTCCGATGCGGGACAGGCAGACACGGTTGCAGCGGCTGCAGGGGAAAATTGGTGGGTTGGGGTTGGGTGTTGGGTTTTTCCTCCTTTGCCTTTTGTCAGTGAGGTGGGCTCTGCGGTCTTCTTCAAAGGAGGTTGCTGCCCGCCAAACTGTGAGGCGCCAAGATGCACGGTTTGAGGCGAGATCAGCCCACTGGCGGTGGTCAATGTGGCAGGCACCAAGAGATTTCTTTAGGCAGTCCTTGTACCTTTTCTTTGGTGCACCACTGTCACGGTGGCCAGTGGAGAGCTCGCCATATAACACGATCTTGGGAAGGCGATGGTCCTCCATTCTGGAGACGTGACCCATCCAGCGCAGCTGGATCTTCAGCAGCGTGGACTCGATGCTGTCGACCTCTGCCATCTCGAGTACTTCGACGTTAGGGATGAAAGCGCTCCAATGGATGTTGAGGATGGAGCGGAGACAACGCTGGTGGAAGCGTTCTAGGAGCCGTAGGTGATGCCGGTAGAGGACCCATGATTCGGAGCCGAACAGGAGTGTGGGTATGACAACGGCTCTGTATACGCTTATCTTTGTGAGGTTTTTCAGTTGGTTGTTTTTCCAGACTCTTTTGTGTAGTCTTCCAAAGGCGCTATTTGCCTTGGCGTGTCTGTTGTCTATCTCATTGTCGATCCTTGCATCTGATGAAATGGTGCAGCCGAGATAGGTAAACTGGTTGACCGTTTTGAGTTTTGTGTGCCCGATGGAGATGTGGGGGGGCTGGTAGTCATGTTGGGGAGCTGGCTGATGGAGGACCTCAGTTTTCTTCAGGCTGACTTCCAGGCCAAACACTTTGGCAGTTTCCGCAAAGCAGGACGTCAAGCGCTGAAGAGCTGGCTCTGAATGGGCAACTAAAGCGGCATCGTCTGCAAAGAGTAGTTCACGGACAAGTTTCTCTTGTGTCTTGGTGTGAGCTTGCAGGCGCCTCAGATTGAAGAGACTGCCATCCGTGCGGTACCGGATGTAAACAGCGTCTTCATTGTTGGGGTCTTTCATGGCTTGGTTCAGCATCATGCTGAAGAAGATTGAAAAGAGGGTTGGTGCGAGAACACAGCCTTGCTTCACGCCATTTTTAATATTTTACATGAGTATTAAAGGTCGATATTAATGAAAACTGCATTATTTTTGCTCAGATTATCTCTGTAATTGTCTCTATGGGCGCACAAAACAAGTTTAGTGGGCTTATTAAAGTGGCATGCAGATACATTTCAAGGTGTTAGGCTCTTTTATATTTTTAGTGTAGTCTCACCTTGCTGATCACATCATATTTCAGTTGCCTATCACAATCACAATTCCATTCTTTCTAACTATGACATTCTTTAGTGCTGCTTGCAGGCCGAATATAAACTTGAGGAACAGCATCTCAACATCTGTCAGAGCACATTACAGATCTGGTCTGTTCTGTTGTAAATTCATCTCCCTTTCTCATCATTTCTCTGCAAGTTTATTTTGCTGGTTTACTCTTTTTCTAACCTTATACTGCCTATAAGTTGTCTTCTTACGCAGTTATTCATCGTGGCAACCCTGATCTCACACGGTCAAGCTATTCCCTTTGATCTATCTATTTCTCCCTCCTCCTTTGCAATTTAAAACTGTATTGTTTTCTTTTTCAGTTCTGCTGAAGGGTCATTGACTTGAAATATTGACTTTGTTTTTCTTTCTATGGATGCTGCTCGACCTGTTGAGACTTTTCACTATTTTCTGTTTGCATTTCAGATATCCAGCGTCTGATCTTTTTAAAAAAAATTTCAGTTAAGATTGCTAATCTAACTGGGATAATTGAATCCCTTTCTATGTTCTTGTTTGCTTCATTCTTTTCTGGCCAAGGACAAATCTGTGTTGGATGTCACCAGCCTTTCTGTTTATGAATTGTTGCAGTAGAACATGAAAAAATGGCACTGAGTTGACACATCATATCTGATGGAATATTGTGATGAAACAGGAGGAAAGCACTGTGGTCAGTTTGGCTTCTGATGTGTTTTAAATCAACCTTTTACCAAATACCAGGGAGCCACAAAACCATACTTTCAATTTGATGCACTGATTTCTTGCATTTTACATTTTGTCACCAATTTTGCTTCAATTTTTTCAATTTTTTTTAGACATACAGCATGCTAATAGGCCCTTATAGCCCACAAGCCAATGCCACCCAATTGACCTACAACCCTTGTACGTTTTAAAGGGTGGGAAGAAGCCAGAGCCCCCAGAGAAAACCCCCTCAGACATGCTGTAACAGTGTGGCGCTGACCACTACACTAACTGTGCTACCCCTAGATTTTCAACTTTAGTTTTTGTAAATGAACTTTCTTTCATAGATGTAGTGCAGAAGATTTTTCTTTGCAAATTTTTTCTCAGTGTAATTACCCTTTAAGACTCACTTGGGAGACTCCAATGAAGTAGTCCACCAATTTTTTGGCAAAATAAACAGGACACAGTTCTCTGACAAGAGCCAATGTAATTTTTTTAAATTATGGAATAAAGTTTCTGAATCTTAACTGCAATATATTCCATTGGGAATTAATGCATTTATTTGCTAAAGTAAGAGAAACTTATTCAAAATCATGTTAGTGAAAAGCTATGCTAAAGCAGTGTACTTGGGAGTTCAGCATGGCTTTCTACTTTTAGTGGTTTGTAAGAAATGTTTCATAACAATAGGCTTGTTTCCTGGGTACACCTCGAACCAGAACCTCTACTGTTTTGGCCTCTTCTGGTACTTTTACAAATGTTATTGCTCATCTACCTTTATTCATTAGTGAAAAATTTGAAAAGTATCATCAGGAGAGATGCAATTGATGTTGCAATGGTATAATTACACAGAAATCTAGTAGACTATTGTGTGAAGTTGTTCCTGGGTTCAGGCAGTGTCCTAAATACTCCAGAAAATCAGTGTCACTAAAATAAATGTACTTTTTTGATGTGTGACAAAAATAAACCTTTAGTCCCTTTTATTCTGGGTTAACCCTAAAACATTGGATGGGATGTTTAAGGAATATCCTTTGCTTTCCTAGATCATCTAATATAAAAAAATTGCTAATAAAAGTAATTTCCACACTGTAAATTAGCTAATTAATCATTCAACCATTACCAAGTTTAATATGGTTATTTTGTATTGGGGATATTCTAAACAGTCAGAAATAAGAAAATCTTCTCTGGAAAAAGCACTTGAGCCACTTGTCTTGTTCAGTTATTCTCTATAAGGGCTACACAGCCTCCCTGGGGGAGGCACTGCACATTTAAAAGGACACGGACTGAAATCATAAAAATAACTTTTTGTTTTTAGTGTGGTTGGTAGGTCAGAAGTATGAAAGAAACCAACTATGATAAACTTGACTGTTTCATAGGGAATGGGACCTATAAACTTTGAGCAGAGTCCTAAGGGGGCCATATGCAAAGAAAGGTTGAGAATGACTGATCTCGTTAGTTGAGTTGCATCTTAACTCTACATAACCAAATTAGTTTTGATCTAAAAACAATTCTACCCAAGCATGGCTTAACTGTACTCTCTTCTTTCTTCTTTTTTCTTTGGCTTGGATTCGCAGATGAAGATTTATGGAGGGGTATGTCCACGTCTGCTGCAGGCTCGTTGGTGACTGACAAGTCCGATGCGGGACAGGCAGGCACGGTTGCAGCGGTTGCAAGGGAAAATTGGTGGGTTGGGGTTGGGTGTTGGGTTTTTCCTCCTTTGTCTTTTGTCAGTGAGGTGGGCTCTGCGGTCTTCTTCAGAGGAGGTTGCAGCCCGCCGAACTGTGAGGCTCCAAGATGCACAATTGGAGGCGATATCAGCCCACTGGAGGTGGTCAATGTGGCGGGCACCAAGAGATTTCTTTAAGCAGTCCTTGTACCTCTTCTTTGGTGCACCTCTGTCTAGGTGGCCAGTGGAGAGCTCGCCATATAACACGATCTTGGGAAGGCGATGGTCCTCCATTCTGGAGATGTGCCCCACCCAGCGCAGTTGGGTCTTCAGCAGCATGGATTCGATGCTTGTGGACTCTGCCAGCTCGAGTACTTCGATGTTGGTGATGAAGTCATTCCAATGAATGTTGAGGATGGAGCGGAGATAGCGCTGATGGAAGCATTCTAGGAGCCATAGGTGATGCCGGTAGAGGACCTAAGATTCGGAGCCAAACAGGAGCGTGGGTATGACAATGGCTCTGTACACGCTGATCTTTGTGTGTTTCTTCAGGTGATTGTTTTTCCAGACTCTTGTGTAGTCTTCCAAAGGGGCTATTTGCCTTGGCGAGTCTGTTGTCTATCTCTTTGTCGATCCTTGCATCAGATGAAATGGTGCAGCCGAGGTAGGTAAACTGCTTGGCCGTTTTGAGTTCTGTGTGCCCGATGGAGATGTGGGGGGGCTGGTGGTCATGGTGGGGAGCTGGCTGATGGAGGACCTCAGTTTTCTTCAGGCCGACTTCCAGGCCAAACATTTTGGCAATTTCTGCAAAACAGAATGTCATGCGCTGGAGAGCTGGCTCTGAATGGGCAACTAAAGCGGCATCGTCTGCAAAGAGTAGTTCACGGACAAGTTGCTCTTGTGTCTTGGTGTGAGCTTGCAGACGCCATCCGTGCGGTACCAGATGTAAACAGCGTCTTCATTGTTGAGGTCTTTCATGGCTTGTTTCAGCATCATGCTGAAGAAGATTACCAGATGAAATATACAAGGTCAAAAGTTTTACCTGAGGAAAAGTCGACCGCCCCCACCCCTTTTTTGGCCCGAGAAAGTGGACCAAAAAATTCAACGTTTACATGAGTGTATACACTAATTATTGGGTATAATTAATGGAAAAGCATACATCCCAATACAATTCTGGTTAACAAATATTTTTTTCTTTTCTGGCCTGCTACAAAGATATTTTGCCTTATTCATAATGCATAATACCCTAAGGATTTGGGTCTGACGTTTAGACCTCTTTTCTAGCCATAGTACTATTTTGATTTGAGCCAGCTCTCTTGTGAAGGAAAACAAATTACTTTTTGTTCTTTAACATACAGTATATCCTGATTCATAATATGATGACGGCAGTTGATTGGCACAAATATTTGGATTAAGAACACGAAACATAAATCGAAGCAAGAATTGGCTGCACAGCCCTTGAGCCAGCTTCGCCATTTAAATGGTTCAAGGCTACTCCTGTACCTCAATCTGATCACACTAACTCTCGATTTTATGAAGGCTTGAAGACAAGGTTATCCATTTGTCCATTCAATTCTATTCTGTATTCAGTGTATCAAGGATAGAGATTTAAGTGACTTTCAGTTCTGACATGATGTTCCCTGTCTGAAGAAGCAGATTGACATGTACCCTGTCAATCCTGGTCAAAACTTAAATAAAAAAAACAAAATACTGAAAATACTCCAGAGACCAAACTGCATCTAAGGAGAGAAAAACAGAATCACGCAGAAATCATCTCTCATGTTTCCAAACTTCAGAGAGTATCATGATCAATTTAACCCTATCAGAATCAGAATTTATTGTCAAGAACAACTCATGAAATCCATTGTTTTGCAGCAGCGACACAGAGCAAACATTCATATTATAACCATCTTACAAATAAAAATAAAGAAAAATATTGCACAAAAGTCTTTGGTTCATTATTTATTCAGGAATCTGATGGCAGTGGGGAAGAAGCTGTCCTTGTGCTGCTGAGTGCTTGTCTTTCGGCACACACCCTTTTCCCGATGGTAGTAGAGTGAAGAGGCCATGACCTGGGTGGTGTGGGTCTTTGAGGTAAGAGGCTGCTTTCATAAGACACCAGCTCATGTAGATGTTCTTGATGGAGTGAACTCTGGTGCTAGTGATATCGCAGGCCATGTTAACAACCCTCTGCAGATTTTTCTTGTCCTGAGCATTGACACTTCTGTACCAGAAAGTGAAACAACCTGCCAGAATGCTCTCCACGGTACACCTATAGAAATTTTTGAGAGTCTTCGATGACATACTAAATCCCCGCGTTTTGCCTCTTATTCATGAATGCATCGATATGGAGATCCAGGACAGAACCTTGGAGATGTTGACATCCAGGAATTTGAAGTTCTTGACCCTCTTCACTACTTAACCCTCGATGAGGACTAGTTTGTGTTTCTCTAACTTTCTCCTGAATCATCTCCTTGGTTTTGCTAATGTTGAGGGCAAGGTTTTTGGTGTGACACCACTCAACGAGCTGATCTATCTCCCTCCAGTATGCTTCCACATTGCCGTTTGTGATTCTGCCAACAACTGTCATGTCATCAGCAAATTTGTAGATAGCATTGGAATTGTGCCTGGCCACACAGTCATGGGTGTACAGTAAGTAGAGCAGTGGGCTAAGCATGCATTCTTGAGGTGCGCCTGTCTTGATAGTTAGTGAAGAGGAAATGTTTTTTCCAATTTGTACTGACTGTGGTGGGGGGGGGGGGGGGGGGTGGGGCAGTGGGACAGAGGCCAGGAGTTTGTAGATTCTGACTGATCAGTAGTCTATGAAGAGCAGCTGTATGCATTGCTGTTGTCTGGGTGATCCAGAGCTGAGTGGAGAGCCAGTGATATTGCATCTACTGTGGAGCGGTTGTGATGATTGGCGAATTGCAGTGGCCATGACCAACTCTATCCTTCCTCCTGGACAATCTCCCAATCTTATAGGAAAAGAAATGTGCATCGCCTTGGTGATGAGTATACCTTTGGGGATGAGATCATTACGAGCAATTATATTTAGCTAGAAGAACTGAATAGATCTTCTTTTGAGTTACAATAAGGGTAGCAGGATTTTTAGATAATTATGGAGAATTGAGAATGCAACCTGATCTGGGAGATGAAAGAAAAAATTCTGGAATAATTCATCAAGACAAGCAGCATCAGCAGGAGGGAAACCCTGTTGACATTTCAGGTCAGGTACCCTTTCAGCAGAATGGGACAAGTGTGTTTTAAGTTAGACAGACATAAGAACATGAGAAAAAGGAGCAGAAGTCAGGCTTCTGACCTGTCAGGCCGAATTCACCATTTAATAAAATCATGGCTGCACTGGCCACGGACTCAGCTTCACTTACTCACCATTACCTCTAAATTCCTATTTTATGCAAAATCTAACTAACTCTGTCTTAAATATATTTAATGGGGCAGCCTCTACTGCTTCCTTGGGCAGAGAATTCCATGGATTCACTACTCTCTGAAAAGGCAGTTCCTCCTCATCTCCATCCTAAATCTCCTGAACCTTGAGGTAATGTCCGCTAGTTCTAGTCTCACCACTAGTGGAAACCACTTTTTTGAAATAACTTTTCTGGCTCTATCTTATCTATCCTTTTCATAATTTGTATTTGGTTCATTGATCTTTCAGGTATCTGATGACAGCGAGGAAGAAGCTGTCTTTGTGCTGCTGAGTGCTCGTCTTTAGGCTCCGACACCCTTTCCCCGATGGTAGTAAAGTGAAGAGGGCATGGCCTTGGTAGTGGGGGTCTTTGAGGATAGAGGCTGCTTTCTTAAGACACTGCCTCTCAATGGAGTAGAGGTTGCTTCTTACCTATCCCTTTCATAAGATCCTTGGTCATTCTTCAAAACTCCAGCGAGTACAGTTCTATGTATCTCAAATCTCCTCACCAGAATCAACCTAGTGAATTTCCTCTGCACTGCCAGTGTATCTTATCCCAAGTAAAGAGACCAGAACGACACAGTGCGGCCTCCTCAGTACCCTGTACAGTTGCAGCAGGCCAACATTAAATTCAATCTCTTTAGCAATGAAGGCCAACATTATATTTACCTTCTTCATTACTTGTTGTTCCTGCAAACCAATCTTTTACAGTTCATGCACAGGTATACCACAATCCCTCTGCACAACAGCACGCTGCATTCTTTCACAATTTAAATAATCTGATCTACTTCTATCTTCCAAAGTGGATGCCCTCCGAGACTTTACTACTTATTTAACAAATATTTATTTTTATATATGTATATAAGTACTGCATATATATTGTTTGTCTCTATGTGTGTTGTGTCTGTATCTACATTTGGATGTTTTTGCACCGAGGACTGAAGAAGGCTGTTTCGTTGGATTTTTCTTATAAAATTGGATGATTATAGACTTGAACTTGAACATCAACATAGTGCTCCATTAATTAACCTATCTTTATCTTTCTTTAGACTCTCTGCATCCTCATTAATTTGTTTTCTGACTCAATTTAATGTCAACAGCAAAGTTAGATATATTACACTCAGTCCCCTCTTCCTAATCATTAAAATATAGAATGAACAGTTGCAGATCAAACACTGATCCTTGTGGCATCCCACTCACCATTCATTGCAAACCAGAGAAGCCCAACTCTCAGCATTCTAATGGTTTACCAAACCTCTCTTCATGCTCATACATTACCACAATTCCATGCATTCTTATATGAAATCCAAGTGCACAATATCCACTTGTTCCCCACTATATTACACAGGTCAAGTACCCCTTATCCAAAATGCTTGGGACCAGACATTTTTAAATTTTTGGTTTTTCAGATTTTGGAACAATGGAACGAAGTAGCACCAGCAGAATATGTGTATCAGTAGATAAACAGCAACAAACAATGACAGGCTTTTTCAGCGCCAACATGGCACCACAAGTGGAAAATTCACATGAAATAATGTTTAGTACTTACCAAAAAAAACCTTGATCTCTGCTTACAAAAGAAGACCACATCCCCGAAACCTCCTCACTGCCACTGCCGGCGGTCCTTGACACCTTCCCACCACCATCACCAGTCTCAACACCTCCCCGCCAGTGGTCCTGACACCTCTCAGCCACCACCACTGATCTCCAACACCTCCCCACTGCCGCCGCCAGTTCCCAACACTTCCCCACCACCGCCGTTGGTCCTGACACCTCCCTACCGCCGCCACCTGTCCCCTATTATGATCCCTGCTCTTCCCCGGGAGCCCGAGGTGACTTCTTTGAAGCGGATGGCACTGCACCCAATGTTGAGAATGAAGTTGAACATCGCCGTCTCTGGCTGCAACCAATGCTGAAGGCTTGGACCCAGTTCCATTGGGCATCTTCCTGGCCAGAAGCAAATATTTGTTTTGATTTTACTGTTATTGTATTCAAACTGTCACCAACAGAGTGTCAGAGCCCCTCATGGGCAAGTCAGGTGTTGAATTTTTTTCTACTTTCATGTCGGCACTAAAATAAATTGGTTTTTGGATCTTTTAGGTTTTCAGATCTCTCCAGATGCCTTGCTATTTCTTCCTTAATGATAGCTTCAAGCATTTCTCCAGCTTCTGACATTAATCTAACCAGCCATGCCATTTGCCTACATCCTTTTTGAAACAGTGGTATAACATTTGTTATTTTCAAGTCCACTAGGACCTTCCCAGAGACCATAGAATTTGGGTAAATTCCATCAAGCTCACCTACTGTAACATCCGCCATTTTAGTATGCTTGGATGTGTTCCTTGAGTGGTGAATGCAGGTAACAGTGAATCTGTGACTGGGTGCAGACGAAAGTGGTCAAAATAGCATTTGGTATAAAATGAAGGACTCCAATAATTCGTGCATGTGAATGAACACACAAAAATTCAATATGATGACCATGTGTATATATTCGGTGGAGTGCTTTCATCCCTAACGTCGAAGTACTCGAGATGGCAGAGGTCGACAGCATCGAGTCCACGCTGCTGAAGATCCAGCTGCGCTGGATGGGTCACGTCTCCAGAATGGAGGACCATCGCCTTCCCAAGATCTTGTTATATGGCGAGCTCTCCACTGGCCACCGTGACAGAGGTGCACCAAAGAAAAGGTACAAGGACTGCCTAAAGAAATCTCTTGGTGCCTGCCCCATTGACCACTGCCAGTGGGCTGATCTCGCCTCAAACCGTGCATCTTGGCGCCTCACAGTTTGGCGGGCAGCAACCTCCTTTGAAGAAGACCGCAGAGCCCACCTCACTGACAAAAGACAAAGGAGGAAAAACCCAACACCCAACTCCAACCAACCAATTTTCCCCTGCAGCCGCTGCAACCGTGTCTGCCTGTCCCGCATCGGACTTGTCAGCCACAAACGAGCCTGCAGCAGACGTGGACTTTTACCCCCTCCATAAATCTTCGTCCGCGAAGCCAAGCCAAAGATTTAAGAATGTGCCTGCAGAAAGCTTGCAGATATTTCATTGTTACTTTTCGGCTTTGCCACTTTTTCAGGAAAGTAATGTGTAAAGGAACTTTTTAAATCTGTAATTGCAGTTTTGCATTTTGGATTTTACAAGTGAGGACATCAAGGCCAATTTTACTGAAGCATGGTCAGCAAATTCTGCAGCAGCTGTTAATGAGCATTGTATTTTCCAACAGCTGCGTTTGTTTTTTTTCTTTCAATGAATTCAGCATTATTTTATTTAGTTTACCAATTCTAGTTGTCTCCAGTGCACCGTGTAGCTGGTCATGTTTTACATTAGTTGTTCGTTCACAGATTGCTTTACTTACAAGGTAGTTCACAAGCAAAACTCACAAGTAAGCAGATTCTGGAACAAATTCTGATGGGAAATTGATGCTCTTTTCAGCTGGTTGGCTTCTTAAATCTTTTTGTCAGATGTGATTGTGTCTGGAGCTATCCACTGAGATGCAAAATCAAGATTTGGTTACAAAAAACAGCGATATACAATGAACATGGTGGAATTTGTTTTTTTTTTAACATAAATCAGCAAGGATGAGGACCCCCAATTTAGGACATCAGTGAGGTTGAACAATGCAAAAACCCAGCTTTGGTTTTTAATGGTTTGAACACTAAGGATGTCAAGTTTTGTTTTAAATTCTGTGAGACGAGGATCGTCAAAAAGAGTGGGCTAATATTGATTTCAATACATTAAGGAAATAGGCACAAGGAGAATGGGACCAAGATAATAAAATATTGTTCTACATTTTACAATATTGAGAAAATTTTCTTGAAGTAGATACTAACATATGGATAGGTTTCAATAACCACAGTAAAAATTTGTGACCCATGAAATGTTTCACATATATATGAAAGCTTGCTTTCATTTACTTAAGATAGCATTGGCTATCATGGGTTGGTAGTTCTGTTAGCCAGTGTAGATTGCTTATGGTGAAGAGGCATGTCATAGAGTGTGGCAGTAGATGTGGGGTGAATGAAACAGGATTAGTGCAAATAGGTGCATGATGGATGGCTCACGTTCAATGGGCTTAAGGGCCTGCTTCTGTGGTACGGGTGTATAACTGTTTATGCTTTTAGTTCTATTGGGTGTATAACTGTTTATGCCTTCAGTTCTATGCTAGGAAGAACTTTTTTTTAAAATTTGATGAAATTGTGAAAGAAATATGGAGATGCATGAAAACACCAGCTGTTGTTTCAAGTTGATCAGAGTCTACTAACTCAATATGTTCATATCCTCCAGCCTATGGCCATATAATCTGGAAAAGGTTAAACAAAAACAATGCAATCAGAAAGAGGGGCGTGGCAAGATGGCGTAGGGAGTAGATGTGAGATTCCACCTCTCCCCAGTTGAATACTTAATACCTGATTTTAAAAAAAACTGTTAAAATATTAAAAGTGCTCTTTACAAGATTTTTAAGAGTCCTGACAGTTATGATGAGAGCTATTAAATCTCAAACTTCAAAAAAAGCACAGTTCAAAAGAGTGGGAAGTGGCAGAAGAGCTGAGGCCTACCTCTGAAGACGTCGAAGATCACCCAGGCGAAGGTAGTGTTGACCCTGACACCTTCGATGCAAGATGGCGTTGCTGCCGCTCGTTCGTCCAATGAGAAGCGTGCTCGCGATCCAGAACGCACTCCTGGAGACGCAGAGGCCTCAGCGAGCGGGGGCCCGACGCCTTACCGAGGTCTTGAGCACGTTGGAAGTTAATACAACGTGCCGAGCCAAGCGATGGAATTGTCGGGCCTCGATTGCAGGGCGTGCGCTATGCCGGAGCAAACTCTGACGCTGCGATCGACCCTCTCCCGATGGCCCAAACATGTCAGGCCAGTGTGGGAGGGGATGTTAACCCAGGGTCGGGAGGCCTGGGTGGTGGCGGCGGCAACACAATATAAATCGACATCAGTTTCATCGATGGTAGAAGAAGAAGAGATGGAGGATTACCCTGACCATCCTGAGGAAGAGTTGGATTTGATACTGAAAGCTGCTAGACTCATTAAAGGTAGGCCTCAAATGATTCAAAAACATGAAAAAATTTCTAGAAGTAAATCTCCAACTTTATAGACTTTTAAAACCGTACAGGTGGAAAAGGATACTACCCTCTTTGTTTCAGAAGAGTTTATGTGACGCATGGATAATATGGTTATTCAGGTTACTCAAGGTTTTCAAGAAAGTAAGAGGTGAAGTGGCATCGATCAAACAAGATGTGGTTAAATGTTTAAGAGAAGTGGATGTGGTCCAGGGAGAATTTAAGGATGTTAAACGAGCATTTTGTGATTACACTGATACTATTGACCGATATACAGAACAAATTGATTATTTGGAACATTGTTTATCAGATTGGAAGGTTCAAAAGCATGGGTTTATGCAGAAGACTGACTCGTTAGAAAATCAAAGCAGATGTAACAGTATTAAAATCATGGGCCTGCCAGAAGATATTGAAGGAATGGATCCGGTGAAGTATTTTTGGAATTGGATAGAGCACATAGAGCGTTACGAAGAAAACCTTTTCCTGATCAATCCCCACAGGCAGTTCTTATACATTGTTTAAGATATCAAGACCATGAGTTAATTTTGCGACTGGCAATCCAGAAAGCTCAACAGAATCAAGAACCTATGATAGTTCAGGGACGTAGGATTCTTTTTTATCCAGATTTGAGTCAAGATGTGATACATTGTCGGGAGGAATTCAATCCGGCAAAAGCTATGCTATGGAAGGGTTATCGGTTTGCTTTCAGATATCCTGCTATGTTGAAGGTCTTTTACGGTGATTATCAGACTGAGTGTTTTGAAGCTGATGCCTTACCTTTTGCTAATTCTTTGCCAAATAATTCTCGGAGTTCTGAGTTACAGAAATCAAAAGTAAATGGCTCTCCGAAACGTAATAGAGCTGCGAATTGGAATAGTAAGAATGGTCAGAATCAATATTTGAATCAGAAGGCAGAGGAGGATTCATCTGTTGCTACGGTTGATGTTCAGGGGCAACCTGGTGGAGTTTTAGGTAGATTGATTGAGATTGATTGTTAAAGTGAAAAGTTGAAATATGTATATCAGCTGGGGAGGGTGGATGGCTCTAAAACTTCTGAAGTCATCTGCCACTAGTGGTTTAGACCACACCTGATCAAGGGGTACCACTTGTGTGTTTTTTTTTCTTTTTTTAGAGAGAAGGGTTTTTTTTAGAGGGATTTAAGGGGGGAGAGGACCTTTTTTTTCTCTTTTTTTTGTCTTTTTTTTTACCGGAGCTTGAGTCTGATAGTGGGTTGGTTGTTGAGAGTTATTTTTTAAGATAAAATGAGTAAATTGAATTTTGCGACTTTTAATGTTGAAGGGATGAATCATCCAATAAAGAGGAAGCGAGTTTTGGATTGCATTAAGAAGATGAAAGTGGATATTGCTTTCTTGCAAGAGACGTATTTGACAGAAAAAGAACATCTGAAATTGAAGAGAGACTGGGTTGGACGTGTATTGGCATCATCTTTTGATTCTAAAGCGAGAGGAGTGGCGATTTTGATTCATAGAAGAGAATCTGTTTTTGAAAGTTCTGGAAGAGTTCTGAAGGTAAATTGCAAATTGTATTCTGAAACATGGACTTTATACGCTCCGAATGAAGATGATTGTACAATTTTCAACTGATACATTTTAAAATTTGAGTCAGTCAAATGAGAATATAATGGTTGGTGGGGATTTTAATTGCTGCCTGGATCCATTATTGGATAAATCTCCAAAAATTGTTAAGAAAACTCAGATGACTAAAAAACTGGGAGAAATAATGGGAGAATTGAATTTGGTGGATATTTTGTGACATATTCACCTGACTGAGAAAGATTATTCATATTATTCTGTCCGACATGATTCATTTTCTAGAATAAATTAATTTTTAGTATCTGCCCATTTACAGGGAAGAGTGGATCTGGCAGAATATAAAAGCAGAATACTGTCGGATCATTCATTATTGTTGATGTCTTGTGAGATTGCTGTAAAGGTTGAGAGGAATTACCGTTGGAAGTTTAATGAAACGTCACTTAGATGACCTGATTTTGTTATGTTTTTAAAGGATCAGATTAAGCATTTTTTGGAGCTAAACGAGAGATCAGTACAAAGTAAATTTACATTGTGGGAAGCTTTGAAAGCCAGATCATTAGCTATACGGCTAAAGTGAAAAAACAATACACTGTGGAACTTCTTCAGTTGGAGAAAGAGATTGAAGAGTTAGAGAAAAAGTTTCAACAGAATGCAACAGAAGATAATAAGATACATTTAGCTAATTTGAAACTTCATTATAATATGAAACAAACTTATAATTATGAAAAATGGATTTTGGGATCAAAACAACAGTATTATGAGTTAGGAGAAAGAGCACATAAGGTACTAGCATGGCAGTTGAAAACAGAACAAATTTCTAGAACAATCAATGCAATACATGGACATTTGGGTATTACATAAACCACAGGAGATAAATGAGGAGTTTCATACTTTTTATCAGGATTTATATACATCTGTAGATAGGGAGAATGTCGAACAGATTGATACTTTTTTGTCTAGTTCGAATTTGGCCTCATTGGAGGAGTAAAATGCGAGATTGTTGACAATTCATTTACGGATTTTGATTTGAAAGAAGCATTATAAGCAATGCCAATGGGTAAATCACCTGGCGAAGATGGATTTCCAGTGGAATTCTATAAAGAATTTCATGATTTGTTGTTTCTGGTATATATGGATGTTTTGAGGCAAGCCACAGATACTGGGTTATTTCCTGAATCATTTTAGAGAGCATTGATAACAGTTATACCAAAGAAAGATAGAAATCCATTAAAAGTTGGTTATTATAGACCTATATCTTTACTTAATGTAGATTATAAAATTGTAGCAAAAGTCTTGGCTAACAGATTAGCTAATTTTTTTACCAAAATTAGTACATGGAGATCAAACAGGATTTATTAAAAATAGATATTTGGTTGATAACATTACTAAATTATTTACAATAATTAATGCTTCAAGATGGCAAGTCATTCAACCAATGATACTAGCATTGGATGCTGAGAAAGCTTTTGATCGAGTTGAATGGAAATGTTTATTTAAAGTGTTGGAAAGATTTAAATTTGGGCCATTTTTTATAGCTTGGATTAAAGCATTATATAAGAATCCTACTGCACAGGTGGTGACAAATGGTCAGTTCTCTGAAGCATTTATTTTGTATAGATCAACCAGACAAGGATGTCCATTGTCACCAGCCTTATTTGCATTAGTTATAGAACATTTAGCTCAAGTAATTAGACTAAATATGGCTATTCAAGTTTGGACAACGTGAGTCTAAAATTAACTTATTTGCAGATGATGTATTGATATATTTATCTAAACCTAAGAATTCATTACGACCCTTACAAGAATTATTGGAATATTATGGGTTAATGTCAGGATACAAAGTAAACTGGGATAAAAGTGAGATACTCCCAATATCTGAAGAAGATTATTCGGATTGTAAGCAAATTACTAAATTTAAATGGTCTGAGAAGATTAAATATTTAGGTGTAATTATTGATAAGGAATTTAAGAATCTGTATGGTCTAAATTATTTACCTTTATTAAATAAGATTAAATCTGATTTAAATCAATGGAAGGCCTTACCATTGACACTAATTGGCCGAGTAAACTGTGTTAAAATGAATATTTATCCATGTATTCAGTATTTATTTCAATGAATTCTGTGTTTGGTTCCAGGGAAATTTTTCAAAGAATTGAATAAGGCAGTACGTTTCTTTTTATGGAAAGGTAAATTATCAAGAGTATTGATGCAAAAGTTGACATGGTCATATGACTTAGAAGGTCTCCAATTACCACATTTTCAAAACTGTTACCAGGCAGCACAATTGAAGTTTATTAGTAGATTGTTTGATATTGACCAACCACCAATATGGGTATATGGGGAGATGGATCAGATACAAGAAAGGTCAATACATAATTTTATATATAAATGGAATTTATTGCTTTTGAAAACATATAAATTACCTGTTTTAACTCATTTATTTAAAATATGGAGCAAGTGGAATCAGCTTATAGGTTTGAAAGAAATGTGTTCAATTAAAACCCCGTTATATCAAAATCATTTGAATCCTTTTTCAATGTATAACCTTTATTTGAAAGAATGGGATGCAAAAGGTTTGGTATTAATTGAAGATTGTTTTGAGGCAGGTTTATTTCTTTCATTTGATAGACAGGCAGAAGTTTGGGATTTCACGAAATACGTTGTTTGCTTATTATCAAATACATGATTTTTAATGCATAATTTTGGTCGAGAATTGATATTACCAAGGCAATTGAAGTTTGAAATATTGCTTATGGATAAGGGAAAGAAAGAGTTTGTTTCAGAGATGTATTTGTTATTACAATCAAAAATGAAGAAGCTTGGAGTGTTGAGAGTAAGAGATAAATGGGAACAAACTTAGCTATGGTCATCCCTGAGGAAGTATGGTCTGATTTATGTTTACATAGTGTTACAAAATTAGTTAATGTACATTGCAGTTTCGTTAATTATAACTTTCTACATCAGTTATATTTAACTCCAGAAAAGTTAAAGAGGTATGGCTTTAGGGATTCTGATTTGTGTTTTAGAAGTGGAGACCAAATAGGTACTTTTATACATTCTGTGTGCGAATGTCCAAAGGTTAAACCTTTTCGGGAAAAGATTATTAAGTTTTTGCGAGATTTATTTCAAACAGATTTACTTATGGATCCATGGCTGTGCTTATTAGGATATATGAACCCATCAATAACAGGTTTAGATAAATTTCTGATTGCATTTATTCGTTTAAGTTTGGCATTTGCTAGGAAATGCATAGCGGTAACTTGGAAAAATGATGTAGAATTAAGTATACAGAGGTGGCATAATGAAATGTTTGTATTTAGAGAAAATTACATTTAATTTGAGAAATAACTATCATTTTTTATAAAACATGTGGACTCCACATTTGAAATGTATGAAGTTAAATGTTATGTAAACACCATTCTTGTTTGCATTGTAATTCAACCCACTGTATTTATATTTTTTAATACTTTTTTTGTATGTTAAGCTCTGTAGGGTTTTTTAAAAAAAGAGAGAGTAAAAGAGAGTTTCAAAGGCACATGATCAGAAACTGCAATTGAGACATAGGTACAATCCGCTACTGAGGGAAAATAATGATCTGGAATACTTTCTACAGAGATACCAAGTTTCAAATCAAGTTATACTTTAAATGCAAATTCTATTATACTACCTTGCTTAGAATCTCATTGGGCTTCCCACAATTATGTGACTGGGCCATTCATTGAAACCAAAGAAGTAATTAGCCAATTCCTGTTTAGAGATGGTTGGTTCTCTTGAAACTCTGCCATAGATTGCTGCTTTGAGTACATTTGAACCTGTACAAAAATTAAAACTGTATTACTATCAAGAATGGGAAGAAAACAAAATGCAATCTGAAAGAGAACTAAATTACTCTGGAAGCCTCACTCCCACCTGCTCAGTCCCAAAGACGAAATGGAACAAAAATTAAGAACATTAAAAAAAAGGTGTAGGAGACATCCGTCTTGCCAGTTGAAGCTATTACACCATTCACTAAGATCCTGGCTGATCTAGCTGTGGACTCAGCTCCACTTAACTACCTGCTCTCCTTCACCCTTCATTCATCTATTCTTCAAAAATCTCTCTCTTATTTAAAATCATTCATTGAGGCAGCCTCCAATGCTTTCTTGTGCAGAAAATTCCACAGATTCACCACTGTCTGGGAAAAGTATTTCCTTCTCATTTCTGCCTTAAATCTACTCCCCTGAATCTTGAGGCTAGGTTCCATAGTTCTAGCCTCACTGACCAGTGAAAACAATCTCTTTATTTCTATCTTATGTATTCCTTTCATAAATTTATATGTCTCATCTAAACTTCAATGAGTGTAGTCCCACACTTCTCGATTGCTCTCTTAACATAACCCCATTCATGCTTTGTGGCATCTCGCTTAACTAATCTAAATCAACATTTAACACTAATAACACTGACTAATCGTCAAAAGTAGAATACGTGATGGGAACATGAAGAGCCACTTTGCATGTGTCTTGCTTTTCTGATGCCAGACACTTAATGAAACATTAAGAGATGTCAACGTGTTAGAACATTACAACACAGTACAGTCCCTACGACCCACAATGTTGTGCCGACCCATACATTCCTACCAAAAAATACTAAACTACCTCATAGCACTCTATTTTATTTTCATCCATGTGCCTGTCTAAGAGTTTCTTAAATTGTTCCACCCTCTATCACCACTCAAAGCAATGCATGTCAGGCACCCACAACTCTCTGTTTAAAAAACCTTGCCCTGATGTCTCCCTTAAACTTCAGTCGCTTCACTTTGTACAGTTGTCCTCTGTAGGAACAAAGAGATCATGGAGTCCAGGTCCATAGATCCCTCAAGGTTGCTGCGCACATTGATAGGATGGTTAAGGAAGTGTATGGTGTGTTGGCATACATTAGTTGGGGAATTGAGTTCCAGAGCCATGAGGTAATGTTGCATCTCTATAAAACTCTGGTTTGGCCATACTTGGAGAGTTGCATTCAGTTCTGGTCATTTCAGTACAGGAAGAATGTAGGTGCTTCATCGAGGGTGCAGAGGAGATTTACCAGAAAGTTGCCTGGATTGGACAATATGTCATATGAAACATGTTTGACAAACTAGGACTTTTCTCTTTGGAATGACGAAGGATGAGAGGCGACTTAACAGAGGTTAACAAGATCATGAGGAGCTTAGATTGGGTAGACTGCCAATACATTTTTCATGGGGTGACAGTAACAAATGCCAGAAGACATCTGTTTAAGGTGAGTGGAGGAAAGTTTAGAGGAATGTGGTGTGTGTCTGGAATGCATTGCCAGGGAGCACATTCAAACGACTCTTAGATAGACAATTGAATGTTGGTAAAATAGGGAGTTATGGGTATGAGGTAAGGAAAAATTAGATTGTTATGAATTAGGTTTCCGTAGATGAGGACATTATTGGCTGAAGGGTCTATACTGTTCTGCAATGTTCGAAGTTCAATGGAGCATGATTGAGGTATAGAGAGGATAGACAGCAGGAAATATTTAACATATCAGAGATAGATAAAACTAGAGGATATACATTTATGTTATGGGAAAGAGATTTAGAGGGTATATGTGGGGGTCCTTCTTCATTCAAAGAGTACCCGAAATGCACAGGCTGAAAGAGCAGTTAAATCTGGGTCACATGGCATTTAAGAAATGTTGAGACAAGCTTTTGAATCAGTTAGCCATAGAAGGGTATCATTCAAGTGCAAGGAAAATCATTCAAATAATTATCAAAAAGGGCTATAGCTTACAACCATGCTTGTTCTGTAATGTTCTACAGTAGTGGATGTTACTGGGAAGATGTTACTGGCAATTTTGTTCACTTTTGGTTGGAACTTTCTCTCTATTTGCATTTAGCACTTTTGCCAAATAGATTAACAGTTGAGTTTCATCCTTTGCCTCTTGTATATTAACACTTAAGTGCTTTTTCGGTCAAAAGAGCTTTATAAGAGCTGTCAATATTTGGTTAGAAAATTTATTTGAGGATTGCAATGCTATAACTTCACTTGTGACCTGGGTTTAAATCAGCATTGTCTGTAAGGAGCTTGTACAATTTTTGCTGTGTCTGCATGGGGTTGCATAGGTTTCCTCCCATATTCCAAAGATGTACGGGGTTTGAGGTTAATTGGGTGTAATCGAGTGGCATGGCCTCTTGGGCTGGTAGGGCCTGTTACCATGTTCTTTCTCTAAACATATTGCTGAATGACATCTCTCAAAGTACACAGTAAGGTATATCTTCAATGTAAACTGTCGCACAATGCAGTTTTAACCTTTCTGTTACTATTTCCTCTCTGATAAAATGAGTATAATATTTTGTTAAATTTCAATGTTGCAAAGTAGAATTGCAGAAGAAATGAAAGTTGTTTAATTTATGTTTAAGAATGACCTCTTGAATCTCCTTAAACCCATTTTTTCCAGTATTTCACCTTTCTGCTCTATCTACCCTATCAAAATCAGACTTAGAATCAGAATTTATTGTCATAAGTTATGAAATTCGTATCTATGCCTCTTAGCCCCTTTCACACTGGCAACCCATTAAATAGATGAGTAAATGACCTGTATTGTAATACCACATGAGCCGTTCGCGCTGGTCCATGAAATCCCGTATTTGTGCGCCCTTTACTGACCATCGTGAATCTATGGGGGACCCAACCTCCAGCAGTGATATCCCAAGTGTCATATTACATACTCGCAGGGCAGTGAAATCGTAGTGGGAATAAAGCACATATGCGCACAATGTATAAAAGAATGTGGGAAAATCTACTGCAGTGGGCTTTAGACTGTTCAAACTGAGGACAAACCCACAGACCAGCTCCCTCACAATCTGGTAGACCCATTGTCAAATCTGGGACCCTGAGCCTACAGGCGACCCTCTCATATAACGGGCCATCTTTCACGGTGCCCATTATATGTTTGGAGATTCCTCCTTAGCCCTTACTGAGAGGAGTTCCTGCACCTCCCAGTCCTCCCAATTGACCACTATTATCACAACACTAATACTAAAACTACACTAAGACTACATGTGTCATGTTATGTCAATACTACACTAACACCTACATTATAAACCTTCGAAATATAACTGCACTGATGTTAAAACTACCAGATTAATGCACATCACTAATGCTACCTGGAAAAGCAGGTGGCCCATTCACATTGGAGCCGTCAACTTAGCTTGGGTGGTATCAAAGCCAGGTTGATTTGTAACCTCTCCTGCCCGGTTGGAAACATTAACCTTGGCAGGTGACCCGCAAAATACCCAGTAAATTGGCAGATGCAACCCACATTCAGTGGTAATGTGAAAGATAATTTCATAAAGCATTCAGAAGGTTGTCCTCAGCCTCTAACGCACCAGCGACGCTAATTCAAGTTTGCCCAACTCTACTTATCACCAATACACTCTAATTCAAAACAACTTCCTGGAGAATCTTTTATGTACACTCTGCAAAACCTCCACATCCTTCCTGTAGTGTGGCAACCAAATTGCACAAAGTAATCCAAATGTGACCAAAGCAGTTTTATTCAGATCCATATGCCTTTTTTTTAACCACACTATCTACTTGTGTTGTCACTTCAATCCCCAAATCCCTTTGTACATCAGTGCTCTCGAGGGTTAGTCCACTTATTACATTCTCCTGTTTCACTTTGGGGATTGGTGCAGGCTGAAAACATTCACAGTTTTCACAACATTCACAGATGGAGTGGCACTGTTAAATATTGACTATAAACTAAATGATGCTCTGGAAGAAGAACCAAGAACAATGGTTATTTATTCAGAAAAAAAACAGATGGTGAGAGAGAGAGAGAGAGAGAGAGAGAGAGAGACATATGATTATGATTGGGACACTTAAAGAATTCAGTATTGATCAGCCAGCCAAGTGAAAACAGAGGTAGAGTGACTTGGTGTGAAAAGGACAATTTGGATGATTCTCTCTGTTAGGGGAATCTCTGTTATTGAACCACCATGACCATTGTAATGGTCATTTTGATTGACCAATATCTGGGTAAAGGAAGCATCATGGATGTTGCATGTTTTGTTCCCCTACACAAGGAATAGGGGAGTTCATATGAAAGGATATTTCTCTGGAAGCAACTCAACAAGGATTTGTTAGTTTTCTGCAGTCCAGTCACTCAGTCTCACCTCCTTTGTAATTACTTCTGAGCATCAGTTTAAAAGTCTGAGTTTCAACACAGGATTTCTAAGATTGAACTTTGGGAATGACTTTATGTACTGCCTAAGCTGTAATGGTACTCTCTCTCTCTCTCTCTCACTCACACACACATATATTCACACATAGTTGGGGTAGATTTAAGTAAGATGTTATATTATTAGTTAATAAATATTTTAAAAATAACAATGTGTAGCAGGCCGAGCAACTGCGTGGTAAGACGGGCCGAATCGCCACCCCAGTCATCTGACACAAGATGGCGTGGGCCCCCTTTTCCTTCTGAGAAGAAGCCCACAGTTGGCGACTCGTGTTGCCTGGGGGACAGCGCTGCTTCTGTGTACATGCCACTGAATGGGGAGTGAAGCCGCGATGTGCTGACTTCACTTCCTAAGGCCAGCGCGCCCCTCACAGGAAGTGGGCGGTCTCCTCGAGCAGCGCGAGTAATTCAAAATAAAGTTCAGTCACTGGTTCACCTCGTGCTGTGTGGACATCTCTCATTTTGGTAGTGCTGCCGTTAGCAGATGCTACAACTGTCTCAATGAATTTCTATTGTGGTCTACAATGTAACAATGTTACTGCATTTTCTGAGGTTTTGATTCCCAAAAATGAAACATCTGACATTTATCTGGATTAAATAAAACCACAATGCTGGATAAACTCAGCAGGTCAAACAGTGTGGTGTAAATAAAAAGTCTCTTGACTGGAAGGAGAACATACGCTTTAATTAGCTTATAACTGAGGGTAGGATCTTACTGTGGTCTTCAGAAGGGCTGAGGGTGGAGGTGGGAGGTGGAGCCAGCCATCATTATAACACACCACTGGTGAATCTCAGTTCACTGCAAACAGTATCTTTTTATTGCAAAGATAAAGATACCTAACCAAAATTTTGGGCTTGAGCCCCTCATCAAGGTATGGGAAAATGTTGGCAGGCACCTGAACCTGAATGAAGTCTGAAGCTCAAGCCCGAAACATTGGTTAGGTTCCTTTATCTTTGCTACATAAAGTGCACTGCTTGATCTACTGAATTTCTCCAGCATTGTGCTTTTACTTCATCCACGATGTTTACAGACTTTCATGTTTTACTTTATCTGGATTAAACTTTACTTGGCCTTACTCCAGGAGAGGTCTTCTGAAATATGAACTCCTGGAATCTTGACAGACTAACCCCCTCCACCTGCGTCCTGTTAATGTGGGCAGGTCTGTGGTCCCTCCAGTTCTCCTTCCTGAAATGAACAAGAAGCTTGTTGGTTCTACATGATGTTAAGAGCAAGATTGCTGTTCTGTCACTCCCCAACCAGATTTTCAATCTCCACCCTATATTCTGATTCATCATTTTCAGTTATTAGGCTAACAACCGTGGTATAATTGGTGAATTTGGAGATTGAGTTGGAGCCGATTTGGCTATGCAGTCATGAATGTACAGGGTTTGGAGTAGGGGACCATGCATTCAGCCTTGGTGAGTGAGGAGGATCTGCAATGATTGGGATCTACCGATGAGCAAGTTGAGGATCCAGTTGCAGAGGGCTGAACAAAGTCTCAGATTGCTTAGTTTGGTCATGGTTTTGGAGGTATGTTGAGCACAGCCTGGCAGAGCTGTTCTTGCGGTCTGGTCATCTAATGCAGAGTGGAGGGCCCCGAGATAACATTGGCTTCCATCTTTTGTGATGATAGGCGAATTGAAGTGGATCAAGTCCTTCCTGAGACAGAGCTGATATGAGCCATAGGGAACCTCTCAAAGCACTTCATCACAATAGACTTGAGCTCTTTTTACACAGAAATCCCGCAACACTGTCTAAAGAAGACCTGTCATTAAGCTGGCTTTGTTTGTTTGCACTGAACCAAACCACGCCGGGGATAATGCGTTTCGGCTCTGTGATGACTTCTGCTGCTGGCTTAAAAGTGGGACTACAATGACTCCCCATTCTGTGTTCGTACCTTTTACACAGAATAGCGTGGTGCGATCAAGGCGCATACTCCCACCTTGAAGAGGCTGTGTAAAAAGATAGATGATAGGATGAGGTTAAGTTTATCATGGGGATAAACTGTTGATTACAACATATGGTCAGTGGATAAATGAGGACTGTTGCAGAGCGATAACTCAAACAGTGGAATTTATAAGATGAAAGCGGTTATGTAAACGCTGCAAAATGGAGAACGGTCAGGAATGCTGTGCAGATACGACCATGCTTGTGGACTGTAAGTATCATATCTCTTGTGGTGTTGTGGGACAGTGCGACAAGAAGATTAGTGGTGCAGATGGAAGATTGCACAAGGGAGGCTCTCCACATGGTCTGACCTCTTTAGCATTTCCAGTATCTCCACATTCGGGAGTTTAACATTCCTTCATTTGTGTTTTCTTTCTTTCCCTCTGTCCACTATCAGGCCTTTGTTTCTTCTTGCACTATCAGCAAGACAACACTTTAAAACTTACTCATCAAGATTGCTGTTTTTGTAACTTAGCTCTTCAAATTCAAGTTTATTATCATCTCAAAGTTCAGATTTATTGTCACAGTAGATACATGACATCACATACAACCCTGAACTTCTTTTTCCTGTGGGCCAGGCAGAATTTCTACTTATAAGTAATGCAAAAAAAACTGTACTGAAGAGAAGATACCTATATAAAAGAGAGAAATGTAACAAAAGAAAGAACTTTGAACAAACTGATGGTGAAATACAGAAATAAATATTCAATAATAAATAATGTGGAAAGTAAGAGTCCTTAAATGTGTCTCTGAGTGCATTTGTTGTTTAGGAGACTGATGGTAATAGGGTTTTGAAACCTGCTGGTACATATACAACCTGATGAAACAATATATACATAAATATATAATTTAAAATAAATATATAAATATTTTAGGATGATTTACTCGGTTACAGGATACTGCTCATCAATCAATCTCACAGCCTGTGGAAAGAAGCTATTTTCCAGCCCGAATTTGATCTTCCTGTACTTTCTTCTCGATGGTAGTGGGTCAGAGATACTGAGTGCTGGATAGGAAGGGTCTTTTATAATTCTTTGAGCCCTATTTAAGTAACACTCCTAGTAAATGTCAGTGGAGGAAAGGGGGACATTTCACCTACCATCACATCGCTCCACAGCAAATGCAATATGACTGATTCTCCACTCTGCTCTGGATTACATAGAATGTAGAAACACGTACATCAGACTACTCTTCATTGACTACAATGCTGGCCAACAAACCCCAAAACCTGAGCCTATGCACTCCCCTCTGCAACTGGATTCTTGACTTCCTCATTGAAAGACCACAGTCAGTATGAATTGGAAATGTCTCCTCACTGATTATCAACACAGGTGCACCTCAACGATGTACTCTTAGTCCAGTGCTCTACTCGCTCTACACCCATGACTGTGTGGCTTGGCACAACTGAAACATGATCTACAAATTTGCCGATGAGACCATGGTCATTGGCAGAATCACAAACGCCAATGAGGAAGCGTACAGGAGGGGTTTAGATCTGTTAGTTGATTGGTTTCAAAACAACAACATTGCACTCAATGTTAGCAAAACCAAGCAACTGATTATGGACTTCATGAAGGGGAAATCAGGAGAATGCAATCCAATCCTCATCGAGGGGGTCAGCAATTGAAAGGGTTAAGAACTTCAAATTCCTGGGTGTCAACATTTCTGAGGATCTGTCCTGGGGCCTCTATATTGATACAATCATGAAGAAGGCTTGCCAGTTTGAGGAGATTTGGTACGTCACCAAGGACTCTTGCAGGTGTACTTTGGAGAGCATTCTGACTAGTTGCATCACTGTCTGGGATGAAGGTGCCAATGTATATGACAAGAAAAAAATACAGAGAGTTGTGAACTTGGCCAGTACCATCACAGGCATCAGTCTCCACTCCACTTAGGACATCTACAAGAGACAAAAGTAAGCAACCTCTATCCTCAAGAACTCTCGCCACCCAGACCATCCCTCTTTGGACTATGGGCATCCGGAAGGAGGTACAGGAGCCTAAAGGCAAACACCCAGTAGCACAAGGACAGCTTCTGCCATCAGTTTTCTGAACAATGAGCCACAGACACTACCTCACTTTCTCTTATTTTTGCACTAATTTATTTATTTTTAAAGATCATTTTATAGCAATATTTGCTCTGTAATGCTGCCGCAAAACAAGTTTTGTGGCGTGTTCAAAACAATAAATTCCGATTCATTCAATCTTCTTGGCTGTTTTGATGATCCTTTGTATTGACTTATGGTCTGATGCTTTGGAGCTACTGTCCCATGCAGTGATGCAGCCAGACAGGACATTCTGACTTGTGCTCTTGTAAAATATTGTCAATATGGGGGCCAGTGGCCTTGCCCTTGTCAACTTCCTTAGATTGTGCCTTCATGACAAATGAGGAGTTGTTGTGGTTCCAGGGTAGATCGTCTTTTATATGCACATCAAGGGACTTTGCGTTTTCCATTCTCTCCATGATGGAACCAATAATGTGTAATGGAGCATGGTCGACCTTTATCCTGGGAGTTATATTTGTATGTGACAACAGTGACCTAATTTCAAAGTAATTTGTTGAATATGATGCCTTGGAGCATCATCATCACATCATATAGGTTGATACGTGTTCATTCCTTCCTTGTAAATAATATTTATTGGTTTATCATCTTGAAGGCAACTTGATTAGTTGGGGCCAAAGGGCCATGTGACTATCATAAAAAAATGGAAAAATTAAATGTGGTGGTGTGACAATGAATACATATTGGGTTTCCTGTTCTTTCTTAAAAAAATGAACGTGCATGAAAACAGTTTTGCAGAGAAGCCCAAGACTTTGCTGGCAATTGCTACAGCTGATTCTTAGTTTGAACTATGGTGACATTTGATTTAAATTTTGAGCATTTGTGCTTCGCTCACATCAACAGTTCAAGTTGTTAGTCTTATGTAACCCGAGGCAGACAGAAATTTGTTGTCAATGCCAGCAGGAATGCTCTTTGAACATTTTGTATTCTCTAACCTACAAAGTAATATAGATTTATTTGTAACTTATGCTGCCAGGAAAATCACTGATACTCAAATGTACATTGATTTGAACCTTCATATGCCTACTTTATACCAATTTTAGTTGGGTGTTTTTTTTGTGCTTTATAAATTTCTTTAAAAAGGAACTTGAGAAGGTAATACACAATTTCTTAATTTTAGATTTTGAAGCTGCATTTCTAATGATATGTTATATTACCTCACTATGTAATTCGGTGTTCTTCTTGATGCAACTTCAGTGTATTCTGATTTTTCTCAATTTAGCTCTTTGATGTATTGTTCTTCTTCAATAAAGGTCTGAGCCTTCTCATTTGATTCTAATCCAATTGGTTTTACTCACTGAGTGCACATAATAGATTTCTACATGTTTAAATGTCAGAGTCCTTTCACTTTTCTGTTCCAAATGTTATGTTTGGACTTTATTTTCTGCAAAAAGTTTCAAAATTGTTAAGGAAGACCACCAAACAAAATACACAATTTCTTTCAGTACAACATGCCTTAGTTTTAAATGCACTAATTGAGCAAAGTACACTGCACAGTTGAAACGCTGTTTCAAAATGTTAAAGAAATAATCCTTCATTTTTTTTTGTTTCAACCATAATAATAATTGAATGTAATTATTATTGTATTTTATTATACATATTTGATATATATAATATGGTGCAAAAGGCTGTTCACATGAATTTGTATTTCAATAGTTTTATATGGTTGGAAGGTTACAGGTGGGTGTGTAGCAGTGATGGGACTATGCAACATGATTGAATTGATTTATAAGTAGATATATAACTAGCCCAATTGTTAATTAATCTTGGTGTTGTATGTGTATTCTGTCTGCAGCACCAGCATTTACAATAAGCCCACTGTTTCTCACTGGGCATGTGAAAAAACACACATCCAGATTCACATTTGAAATTAAACGACTGTTATTTGTAAAATTATGCAACATGCTTGATAACCGTGACAGGGAGTGAAACAAGTGTAGCCAGAGGGTTTAAAATGTGTCTATTTCAAAGCCAGGAGAATTAGGAACAAAGGAGTTGAACTTAAGAGCATGGATCAGAACATGGAACTACATTGTTGTGGTTGTTGGCTGGACTTGGCTGGAGGAAGGGCAGAAGTGCTTTTGTTTTTAAAATTTTTTATTTTTCACACCATAAATCACGTTAGCCATGATATACACTTTTTCTTTTTCACACATATACAGTGACTTTTTCTCCCCCCCCCCCCCCATCCCTCCTCCCAAGCCACCCCCCCACCCCCCCCCCCTCATCCATTTTAGGTATACAATCTAGGTTGCATTAAGCCAGTCAGACAATGTTGTCATTCAACAAAAATACACCAGAAATTCTACTGAGTCCATTCTTTTCTTTTCTTCTCCTTCCATCAACTTAGGTAATGTTTGTTCCCGGTAGGTTTTCGCTATTGTATTTAATGTAAGGCTCCCATACTTGTTCGAATATTTCAATATTATTTCTTAAACTATATGTTATTTTTTCTAATGGGATACATTTATTCATTTCTATATACCATTGTTGTATTTTCAAATTATCTTCCAATTTCCAGGTTGACATAATACATTTTTTTGCTACGGCTAGGGCTATCTTAACAAATCTTTTTTGTGCATCCTCCAAGTCAATTCCAAATTCTTTATTTTTTATGTTACTTAGGAGAAAGATCTCTGGATTCTTTGGTATATTGTTTTCTGTTATTTTATTTAATATCTGATTGAGATCATCCCAAAATTTTTCTACTCTCTCACATGTCCAGATTGCATGAATTGTTGTTCCCCTTTCTTTTTTACATCGAAAACATCTATCAGATACTGTTGGGTCCCATTTATTTAACTTTTGCGGTGTAATGTATAGTCTGTGTAACCAATTATATTGTATCATACTCAGCCTCGTATTTATTGTATTTCTCATCGTTCCAGAACATAATTTCTCCCATGTTTCCTTTTTTATCTTTATATTTAAATCTTGTTCCCATTTTTGTTTAGTTTTACCATTTGTTTCCTCATTCTCCTTTTCTTGCAGTTTAATATACATATTTGTTATAAATCTTTTGATTAACATTGTATCTGTAATCACATATTCAAGGTTACTTCCCTCTGGTAAACTCAAATTGCTTCCTAATTTATCTTTCAAGTAGGATCTCAGTTGGTAATATGCCAGCGCTGTATCTCCAGTTATATTGTACTTATCTCTCATTTGTTCAAAGGATAAGAATCTACTTCCTGAAAAACAATTTTCTATTCTTTTAATCCCTTTTTTTTCCCATTTTCTAAAGGAAAGGTTGTCTATTGTAAAAGGGAGTAGCTTATTTTGCGTCAATATTAGTTTTGGTAATTGATAATTTGTTTTATTTCTTTCTACATGAATCTTCTTCCATATATTGAGGAGATGGTGTAATACTGGAGAAGTTCTATGTTGTACCAATTTTTCGTCCCATTTATATAATATGTGTTCAGGTATCTTTTCCCCTATTTTATCTAATTCTAATCTCGTCCAGTCTGGTTTTTCCCTTGTTTGATAAAAATCTGATAGGTACCTTAATTGTGCGGCTCTATAATAATTTTTGAAGTTTGGCAATTGTAAGCCTCCTTGTTTATACCATTCTGTTAATTTATCTAGTGCTATCCTCGGTTTCCCCCCTCTCCATAAAAATTTCCTTATTATTTTCTTTAACTCTTTGAAGAATTTTTCTGTCAGTTGTATTGGCAATGCCTGAAATAAGTATAGTATCCTTGGAAAAATGTTCATTTTAATACAGTTTATCCTTCCTATCAGTGTTAGTGGTAGCTCTTTCCAATGCTCTAAATCGTCCTGTAATTTTTTCATTAGTGGATTGTAATTGAGTTTATATAATTGGCCTAGATTTTTGTTTATTTGTACACCTAGGTATCTTATTGCCTGCATTTGCCATCTGAATGGGGATTCCTTCTTAAATTTTGAGAAATCTGCGTTATTCATAGGCATTGCTTCACTTTTATTTACGTTTATCTTGTATCCCGACACTTCTCCATATTCCTTCAATTTCTTATATAGTTCTTTTATTGATAGTTCTGGTTCTGTTAAGTACACTATCACATCATCCGCAAATAGACTGATTTTATATTCCCTGTCTTTTATTTTTATTCCTTTTATATTATTATCTATTCTTATCGATTCTGCTAGTGGTTCTATAGCTAGCGCAAACAATAATGGTGATAGTGGGCATCCCTGCCGCGTTGACCTGCTTAAGTTAAATTGCTTTGATACATGTCCATTTACTGTCACTTTCGCTAACGGTCCCTTATATAATGCTTTAATCCAATTGATATACTTCTCCGGTAAACTGAATTTTTGCAATACTTTGAACAAATAATTCCATTCTACTCTGTCGAAGGCCTTCTCTGCGTCTAAAGCAACTGCTACTGCAGGTGCTTTATTTCCTTCTACTGCATGAATTAAGTTAATAAATTTACAAATATTGTCTGTTGTGCGTCTTTTTTTGATAAATCCAGTTTGGTCTAAATTTACCATTTTCGGTACCTGTTCTGCTAATCTGTTTGCTAATAGTTTAGCTATTATCTTATAATCTGTGTTTAGCAAAGATATTGGTCTATATGATGCTGGTGAGAGTGGATCTTTCCCTTGTTTTAGTATCACACAAAAGAGTCTGGAAAAACAACCAACTGAAAAACCTCACAAAGATAAGCGAATACAGAGCCGTTGTCATACCCACACTCCTGTTCGGCTCCGAATCATGGGTCCTCTACCGGCACCACCTACGGCTCCTAGAACGCTTCCACCAGCGTTGTCTCCGCTCCATCCTCAACATCCATTGGAGCGCTTACATCCCTAACGTCGAAGTACTCGAGATGGCAGAGGTCGACAGCATCGAGTCCACGCTGCTGAAGATCCAGCTGCGCTGGATGGGTCACGTCTCCAGAATGGAGGACCATCGCCTTCCCAAGATCGTGTTATATGGCGAGCTCTCCACTGGCCACCGTGACAGAGGTGCACCAAAGAAAAGGTACAAGGACTGCCTAAAGAAATCTCTTGGTGCCTGCCACATTGACCACCGCCAGTGGGCTGATAACGCCTCAAACCGTGCATCTTGGCGCCTCACAGTTTGGCGGGCAGCAACCTCCTTTGAAGAAGACCGCAGAGCCCACCTCACTGACAAAAGGCAAAGGAGGAAAAACCCAACACCCAACCCCAACCAACCAATTTTCCCCTGCAACCGCTGCAATCGTGTCTGCCTGTCCCGCATCGGACTTGTCAGCCACAAACGAGCCTGCAGCTGACGTGGACTTTTTACCCCCTCCATAAATCTTCGTCCGCGAAGCCAAGCCAAAGAAGAATTATTGCTGTTTTACATGAATCTGGTAAGTTTTGTGTCTCATCAATCTGGTTGATTACATCCAGGAGGGGCGGTATTAATAGGTCTTTAAATGTTTTGTAGAATTCTATTGGGAGTCCATCCTCTCCTGGTGTCTTATTATTTGGTAATTTTTTTATTATCTCTTGTATTTCTACTGTTCCAAATGGTTCTGTTAATTTATTTGAGGAAGGGCAGAATTGCTTGATGCAGTTATCAGGGTTTAGGTGTTTTAAAAGGAATAGGATGGGAGGTAAGAGAGGGGAGAGAGTAGCATTACTGGTCAGGGATAGTACCACGGCTATAGAAAAGGAGGACACTGCAGAGGAAGTGCTACTGAGAAGGTGTGGGTGGAAGTTAGAAATAGGAACTGAGCAATCACTGTACTAGGAGTAGTTTATTGCTCCCGCCCCCCCCCCCCCTCACCCCGGCCCCAATAACCCTCAGGACCAAGGAACAAATAAGCAGATGGATTTTGGAATGCTGCAGGAAATACAGAGTTGTTGTTGTCGGAGACAACAGTTCTTTTTCAGTAGTGGAATAGTTCCTTTGATGAACATTAAAATTTTTTGAAAGGTAAGCAACTGGATGGTCAATTTCATTATGTTTTTTGCAATAAAACTGCACCTGCAACTCCCTCGCTGGCATCAACTGCTAAGGAAAATGGTTTGTCAAAATCAGAAGATTTTAATACAGGGCATAGGCATAGCATCTCCTTTGAATTTTCCAAAGGTGTCTGACAAACTTTAGTCCACACAAGTTTCTCCCCTTTCTTCAAAAGGTTGGTTAAAGGAAGAGCAACCTGAGCCAAATTTCCAGTAACTTCGTGCCATTCCTCAAATCCTTCTCACTGCTTTCTTGCCATTGGGAGTAGGAAACTCAGAAATTGCATTCACCTTAGCTTGAATAGGTGCAACTTTGCCATGGCCAACTACATAACCCAAGTATGTTACCGTGGCATTTGCAAATGGACTCCTTGCCAAATTAACAGTTAAGTTTGCTTTGGATAATCTTGCAAACAATTTGTCCAACTCCCTTAGATCTTCTTCCCATTTGTCACTTTTTGTGACCAAGTCATCAATATAAGCATCTGTACGTGTTAACCCTTGCATTACCGAATTAATCATCCTTTGGAATGTTGCAGGGGCATTTTTCATGCCAAAAGGTAACACATTATACTCGTATAAAACGGCTGGAGTTACAAAAGCTGAAATATTCTTTCCTCTCTCAGTTAGAGGCACACACCAGTAACCCTTCAACAAATCCAACTTAGTAAGAAATAAAGCTTTGCCAATTTTATCAATGCAGTCATCTATTCTCAGAATAGGATAAGCATCTGTTTCAGTTACTGAATTAACCTTCCTGTAATCTGTACAGAACCTAACAGTTCCATCTGGTTTCAGTACCAGAATACAAGGAGAACTTCAATCTGAGTTCAAAGGTCTAATACCATTTCTCAACATATATCCACCTCCTGATTTTACTCTTCTGAATGTTTATTCTGTATGGGGGCTGTTTTATGGAATTTGCTTCTCCAATATCTACATCATGATAAATCATTGATGTCTTTCTTGGAACATTAGGGAACAAATTTGTGTATTTACAAAGTAATTATTTCAACTACATCTGCTTTTGTAACTTAAGATGGCCTAACTTTCAAATTTTCCAAAATTGCTGAGTTAGACAGGCGCATGGGGACCATGGTTTCTTTAAAGTTACCCTCAGAAGATTCTGTTTCCATAATCTTCCATAATCTTCCATAACTTCCTCAACCCTGTCAACAACTAACACCTTGGATACAAATTGTTCTCCACTACCTTTATTCTCATAATAAGGTTTCAACATATTTATGTGACAAACCTGAGTTTTAGTCCTTCAATCTGGAGTGTTAACGACATAGTCAACATCATTCAGTTTTGATTTAACTACGTACGGTCCAATTTTACTTCCTGTCTTAAAATTTCTCACCTGAGCTTTCCTGTCAAATAAATGCTTCATTTTACCCTGAGCCATTTCCAAATTCTCTTGAGCCAAAGTCCACACTTTTTGTCACCTCTCCTTAAATTTAGAAACATAATCTCGCAAATTCAACTGCACATCCTCATTAACCCACTGTTCTTCTATCAACATTAAAGTCCTCTAACTTGATGTCCAAACACCATTTCAAAAGGGCTGAATCCTAATGACTCCTGCACAGCCTCCCTTGCTGCAAACAACAATAAATGAATACCTTCATCTCAATCTTTGCCATTCTCCGTACATTAAACTCTCATCATATTTTTAAGCGTAGAATGCAATCTTTCCAAAGCTCCCTGAGTTTCAGGATGTTACGCAGATGAAGTGATCTGTTTTATTCCCAACTCATAAACCAACTATTGAAACAACCCAGACATAATGTTAGATCCTTGATCACTCTGGATCTCTTTTGGTAATCCAAAAACTCTGAAAAATCTTTCCAGAGCCTCTACCACCATTTTAGCTTTAATATTTCTCAGTGGTATAGCCTCTGGAAATCTCGACGCTGTACACATAATTGTTAATAAGTACTATTCCCACACTTAGTTTTTGGCAGGGGACTTACGCAATCTACAATAACTCTAGTGAGAGGTTCCCCAACAACAGGAATAGGTTGTAATGTAGCCACTGGAGGACCTTCGTTAGGTTTCCCAACAACCTGACAATGTGACATGTTCGGCACTAATTTACAACATCCTTCCTCAAATCTGGCCATCACCCCCGACTTTTCATTAGCAGGAATATCAAGAGGTCTCCATTTTCTCATCAACAATTCACCTTTCAAGTAATATCCACAAGTCTTTTCTTTAATCTTCTGTTCAGTTACTGCTTTCTCCCTTAAACTAACAAGATCTGAATCTATTTTCTGTTGCTGAATTAACTTTTTCCTTGACAAAGAGGAAATCCTTACCCTCACAATGACCCTGCTCTTCCAAAAGCAATTCAGAGGTACTGGGCAGGTCTCTATCAACTGGATCTTCTTCAGCTGTCATCATTTTCTTAGTCACAGACCTTGTTACAGCACATGCAGTATATATCTCACAATCCTCTCTAACCTCATCCTTACTAGGCCAATTTTTTAATCTCAAAATTGACCCAACTTTATCCTCTGCCAAATCATTCCCTAATAAAAATGAGACACCCTGCATGGGTAACTTTGAAATTACTCCTACTACAATAGGTCCTTTTACTAATTCTGAATTTAGCACAATATTGTGAAGCGATATTGACTCTACCTCACTTCCAACACCTTTAATCAAAGTTGTCTCCCGTGTCTGTCATTTGATCCAGAGTTAAAACATTTTCCAACAGCCCCAGTATCTCTAAGAATTTTAACTGGAACCTTTGGTTCTCCATCCTTTACTGAAACAAAGCCCTCTGACACAAAGGTTTGAAAACATCCATGACATCCTTACTGGGTTTGGAACATCTGCTCTCCTTAAATTCCACTGTTTGAATACATGCTTCTGGTAAAACCTCCTTTTTTCATTTCTTTTTCAACACCAGACAATTCGCAATCACACGACCAGCTTTCTTACAAAAATGACATACAAATGCAAAAGTTCCATCCTTTCCTACCTTACCTTCATCTTTTCTCTTAACATTCTCAGCAGACTTTATTCCAGGCCTACTATTCTGCTCCACATTAACCTTATGAACAGGTTTATTAATCTGTTCCACATTAACTCTGAAAATGCCTAGTATTCTGGAATAGTTCTTTGTGAATTAGAGCAAATTTGTCTGCTAATCTAGCTGCCTGTTGCCATGTCCACATCGCTCTCTCATCCAGGTATAATTTAATCACCTCTGGGACACACCTTTTAATTTCCTCTATTAATATTAATTCTCACAATCTGTCAAAATAATTGTTTATTCATTTTGAGACGCACTTACAGTCAAAACGCACAGATTTCTTCAGAGAAAAATCCATATAAGATTGATTCCATGTTTTCACCCAACTCCTAAATTTTTGCCTATAGGCCTCTGGAACCAACTCATAAGCTTTCAATGCTGTATACAGAGCCGTTGTCATACCCACACTCTTGTTCGGCTCCGAATCATGGGTCCTCTACCGGCATCACCTACGGCTCCTAGAACGCTTCCACCAGCGTTGTCTCCGCTCCATCCTCAACATTCATTGGAGCGACTTCATCCCTAACATCGAAGTACTCGAGATGGCAGAGGCCGACAGCATCGAATCCACGCTACTGAAGATCCAACTGCGCTGGGTAGGTCACGTCTCCAGAATGGAGGACCATCGCCTTCCCAAGATCGTGTTATATGGCGAGCTCTCCACTGGCCACTGTGACAGAGGTGCACCAAAGAAGAGGTACAAGGACGGCCAAAGAAATCTCTTGGTGCCTGCCACATTGACCACCGCCAGTGGGCTGATATCGCCTCAAACCATGCATCTTGGCGCCTCACAGTTCGGCGGGCAGCAACCTCCTTTGAAGAAGACCGCAGAGCCCACCTCACTGACAAAAGACAAAGGAGGAAAAACCCAACACCCAACCCCAACCAACCAATTTTCCCCTGCAACCGCTGCAACCGTGTCTGCCTGTCCCGCATCAGACTTGTCAGCCACAAACGATCCTGCAGCTGACGTGGACATTTACCCCCTCCATAAATCTTCGTCCGCGAAGCCAAGCCAAAGAAAGAAGAATCTGCCACTTGCTCTGCAGTCAAGCTACAGGATGCAGTTTGTGCTTTTCCCTTCAATACACCTTGAATCATTACAGGCCACTTTTCTTTCAGCCACCTTGAGCTCTCAGCGACCTTTTCAAAAAGCTGAAGATATGTATCTATATCTCCCTCATCAAAAGGAGGCACTAGATTTACCTCTCTACTTGCCAAAAACCTCTCCCCAGGAGTTACAGCCTCAATCCTCTTACTTCTCTCCATCTCCATTCTTAACTTCTCTAATTGAAACTGTCTGTCCCTTTCAATTTCCTCTGACTCAAATTTCCTCCGTTTTTCAGCTTCCTCTGCATCATGTATCCTCTTTTTCAGCCTCTAACACCCTCTTTTTCTTTCACCCTCAATTTCAACAATTCTAATTGCAACTCAAACGATCTACTCCCTGGAAAATTTATAAGTCTGTCTCAATAAATTTTTCCTCACATATAATATTTCACTATAATCCTCTGTATTTGTATTTTCCTCATCCAATGCTTAACTTCAGTCAGTTTTAATGACTTAGAAATAACCATCAGTTCCTCTTTTCTCTTGCTTTTCAGCTCTGCAGGTGATGGTTGTGTCAAAAATTTATCAACATCCATTGCTGTTGTTTTTCCACACACAAGCTTTAAATTAGCTTGAAAAATAACAATTAACTAATAAATCACAAAAACTCCAATATTCAAATCCTGAATGGACGAATCCCCATAAAATGTTACGAGTACAGAAGACCCCCAAAACCCAGCAGCATTAGATATGCTCCATGACAAAGGGTTACTTAAACAAAAGTTGCTTTTAATTATCTTTGAACATGAAAATAGAATCAAACTTTAACTTATCTCTATTGACTTATTTAACCTACTTAACCCCCTTTTAATTCTAAGTGCACATGTGTGTAATATGTGTGTGTGTGTAAGTTCAGCAAAGTTCTTTGGTTCACAGTCCAATCTCACTGGTTGCAGGCCATTCTTGTACTGTGAACAGAAGTTAGTATTAATAAAGTTCACCAGGCTTTGGTGCTTAACAGGTAAATGATTACCACTCAGAAAGGTTCTTGTTGGTTTTCAGAGAAAGAGTTTTTCTTGTTCCAGGACATCCACAATTGATTCCTTTATAATCAGCCACTCCAGTGTCTTGGTAACGAAACTTGCCTCCTTCAGGGTTGTCTAGATGATAACCTCTTTCTTTCAGGTCATGACAGAGTTCCTTACTGTTTCTCCTATTCCAAGGGAATCACTAGACAACCAGTCCTCTCCTTTGACCAGGCCATCTTCCAAAGCTTGCCAGCTTGTCCCTCTGGAACCAATGTGTGTGTGTGTGTCTCTCTCTCTCTCTCTCTCTCTCTCTCTCTAGATCAAAGCCAGTTTTTTTTTCTGCTCTCTGCCTGCAAAGATCACATAACCTTCCAGACAGTGAATTCTGTTTTCCAGACAAAGCTGCTACTGCCTGTTGTTACATTTGTTGCCTTTTTCAAGTAACAGTCCATCATGAGTCTGAGCCTCTTGCAAAAGCTCCTGCAAAAATTCTTTGTTTTAAAGTGTTTGTGTGTGACCTGCTCTAACAAATCTTTCCTAATTTATCTCCCAAACACCTCTATATACTCTGTCACATTTTCAAGAAGGAGTATGTTATGTGGACCTGCTGATGAGAGGAGTGGCCATACAGGATCTAATTTTGGGTAATGAACCTGGTCAGGTGGCAGACCTCTTGGTGGGTGAGCACTTTGGTGAGAGTGACCACAACTCCCTAAACTTTAGCATAGCTATGGACAAGGATAAAAGTAGACAAAATGTGCAAATGTTTAATTGGGGAAGGACTAATTACATTTGGATTAGGTGGGAACCAGCAAGAGTAAATTGGAAACAGATGTTCAGGGGTGAAAACACAGAACTAATGTGGAGAAAGTTTAGGGAACACTTGGTTTGGATTTAGGATAGGTTTGTCCCACAGGGACAAGGAAAAGATAGTAGGAAAAGGGAACCGGGTGTGATGAAACAGGTCAGGCAAAAAAATTAAGAGGAAGAAGGAAGTATACATTAGTTATAGGAAGCAGGAAACAAGAAGGGCTAATGAAAAGTATATAGTAGCCAGGAAGAAGCATAAGAAAGGACAGGAGAGCTTAAGGGGGCATGAAACGGCCTTGGCATGTAAAATTAAGACATTCTATGTGAATGTGAAGAACAGAAGGATGATGAGAGTGAAGATGGGACTGCTTCAGTATAAAGGTGCCAACATGTGCCTGGAGGTGGAAGAGGTTGGAGAGCTCCAAAATAAAGACTTTGCTTCAGTATTCACAAGAGAAAAGGACCTTGATCAGGGTGAGGTTGGAATAGAACAGGCTTGTGTGCTGGATAATGATGAGATTAATGAAGAGGAAGTGTTGGATCTTCTTAAAAAAATTAAGATTGATGTCCCCAGAGCCAGATGCCATATACCCCAGGCTGCTATGGGAAGTGAGGAGAGAGATGACTGGGGCAGTGGCTATGATCTTTGAGTCCCTTTTGGCCACAGGGGAGGTGCTGAAGAATTGGAGAATGGCAAATATAGTCCTAGGAATTATAGACCGGTGGGTCTTGTCAGTGTGTGCAAAATATTGGAGAGGATTCTTAAGATGAGGATCTTTGAGAATTTGGAGAACTGCAGTCTACTCAAGGATAGTCAATATGGTTTTGAGAAGGAAAGGTTGTGCCTCACAAACTTAAATGTGCTTTTTGAAGAGATAACAAAAGAAATTGATGTGGGTAGGGAGGTAGATGTGGTCTATATAGATTTTATTAAGACATTTAGCAAAGTATCCTATGAGATACTCATTCAGAAAATCATGAAGCATGGAACCTTGGATGTGTGGATTAAAAATATTGGCTTGCATGTGGAAAGGTGAGAGTATTAGAGGAAGGAAAGTATTCTGCCTGGAGGTCAGTGACTAGAAGAGTTCTGCAATAATCTGTTCTGGAACCCCTACTCTTTGAGATTTTTATAAATGACCTTGCTGAAGAGGCAGAAGGTTAGGTCAGTAAGTTTGAGGATGAGATGCAGGTTGGAGGAATGGTTGATGGTGCTGAAGGTTGTTATAGGTAACAAAAAGATTTAAAAAGGATGCAGAGTTGAGCGGTAAAGTGGAGACGGATAAATGTAAGGAGATGCATTTTGGAAAGATAAACCATAAGGCTGAGTACAGGGTAATGATAGATTAGGTATGTGGATGAACAGACGGATCCTGGTGTCCAAATTTATACATCCCCCAAAGTTGCTTCATAGGTTGATAGGAAATTTAAGAAGGCCTATGGGATGTTGAGCTTCAATAGTTGGGGGTTTGAGTTCAAGGGTTGAGTGCTCATGTTTCAACTCTACAAATCTCTGGTGAGACCACACTTAGAATATTGTGTTAATTCTGATCATCTCATTATTGGAAGGATGTGGAAGCTATGGAGGGGGTGCAGAGGAGATTTACTAAGATGTTGCCTGGATTGGAAAATAAATCGTATAAGGGAAAGTTAGCAGAGTGGGGACTCTTCTCTGTGGAGTGTGGAAGGATGAGAGGAGACTTAACAGAGGCCTATAAGATTATGAGAGGCATAGATAGGCTGACAGTCCGCACCTTTTTCCCAAGGAAGGAATAGCAAACACCAGAGTACAAAGTGAAGGAAAGGAATTTTGCGGAAACATGGGGGGCAAGTTTTTGTTTTTTTTTTTACACAGAGTGTCTGGAATGCATTGCCAGGGATGGCAGTTCAACATCTGGTGCATTTAAGAGACTCATGGACAGGCACATGGATGGGAGAAACATTGAGGGTTATGGGAAAGGGAAGGTTTAGTGCTTTTTTTAAGGAAGGAATATATGGGTCGGCACAACATTGAGGGCTGAAGGACCTGTACTGTGCTGTATTGTTTTCTATTCTACAGCTCCTTGTTTGGAAGAATGATAGAGTAGAATGCAAAATCATAAATAATGCAAGACCAAATTTAATCTTGTGACATGACACTTGTGTTTGGGAACTGGCAAGATGGCTTTGCAGTGCTGAATGAGTCTGTCACAAAATTAAAGCATGGGGGTTATTTAAAAGTTGACCTTGGGTGTTGTGCTCAAATCCATGGAAATTATTTCTTGAACTCAAGAGAGGAGTAGAAGCAGTGGGACTTTGGGCATAAGAGGCTTCAGAAACCCAGGGGAGTGATACTGCAGAGCATTTTGTTCATAGGGAATTGCAGGAGCATCAGATAAAAGCTCCTGTACTGGAACACCCTTCACTTGGCTTTGTCTTTTCAGAATAGCCAGAAAATTTTTTTTCTAAATTTAGACATATAGCACAGTATCAGGCCCTTTAGGCCCATGAGCCGTGCCTCCTAATTATACCCAATTGACCTACAACCCCTGGTACATTTCGAACAGTAGAAGAAACCAGAGTACCCATGCAGGAAATCTACACAGACACAGGGCAAACGTACAAACTCCTTACAGTCAGCATGGGGTTTGAACCCCAGGCCGATCACTAGTGCTGTAACATCACTGTGCTGATCATGCTGTCCAACAATACACAGCATTCATCTACTCACTGTATCTGCACTGGCTTTTTGAAATTGCTCTCCAATAAATCACAATATTTTCATCCTCTCCGTAAAAGTACAATTATTTTTGGAATACTTAACAAATTCTTTGTTAAAATTTGAACTTGAATCTAAACTAACGGTAGTTTTGTAATTTCTCAAGTCAATGCATTTTTATTTATTTTATATCACTTCACACTCTTGCCAGTGAAATAATATTTTCTCCAACTTTCAAAGAACAAGTTTTTGGAATTGTTAATATAATACGCAGAGGAATTTTGCATGGTGATTTGAACACAGAAGGACCTAAGGTTCTTAATTGAGGCATTGTTTATAAGTAGATGAGAGCAAGTATAGGACACTTTTCCCAATGATTGTTCTTTCACTGTGTTTTATGAGGTACAAATACCTGCTTCCAACAAATCTACTTGCTCAGATTGAACAGAAGATCCTTTATTCTCGCTGAATTTTCAGCTGAAGTAGAGATTTTGAAAAAGTCGGCTGTGTTGTGGGAACAGGATAAGCTGACCCTGAGGCTTTATGTCTGACCTTCCTCCCCTTCCAGTGCGCCTGAATGCCCTTTTGCATCTTCTTTAGCTAACACAGCCTCAGCAATTTTAATCTTCTCATGCTATTTGCAACGAGTTATTAAATTCTGTTAACAGGAGTAATTTTCCAACTGTCCACTCCTGGTGGGAGCCTTGTCCCACCCACTCATAGGTAAACCACTGCAAATAGTTAAACATGAGAATTAACAGTGTTATGAATTTTGAATAAATCATTATATTTTTGTAATCTGATTACAAAGAATTTAATGAAATTTTTGTTCATTATCCTGTAAATAATGTTTGCAGAATGGAAGAAAAATCACTTAAAATTAAAGAAGTATAGTCTCAATGCAATTAATCAGTTGACCAGATTTTAGGGTACACTTATTGTGAGGTAGTTTTTTCTTTAAATTTATATTATCCTGTGTCATGTCCAAGACAAAATTAACTTCAAAGTAATGCTGAATCAGAGCTTGTCTCTCAGTGAATGACCTAAGTGTGAGTTTCAACTCCTTCACTGGGCTAACTTTTAAAAAAAGAATTATGGACTTCTGCTGTGTTAGATATGGCAGTTACAGCATGAATGACCTTTAGTTAGTCACTCAGCTGGTAGATTCTGGCCATTATATCTGAAGTTTATGACTTTAGTGATTAAATTGGACATGGGTGTTGTTTTCTCAAGTACTTCTCTATGACAAATGTATTACTTGCAGAATGGATAACATTTGGTCTCACTCCCTTAACCTTTCCGTAGCTCTGCAGATTTTCTCCCCAAGTATTTATCCAGTTTTGTTTACAATATTCTTTTCTTCTTTGGCTTGGCTTCGCGGATGAAGATTTATGGAGGGGTAATGTCCACGTCAGCTGCAGGCTCGTTTGTGGCTGACAAGTCCGATGCGGGACAGGCAGACACGGTTGCAGCGGTTGCAAGGGAAAATTGGTGGGTTGGGGTTGGGTGAGGTGGGCTCTGCGGTCTTCTTCAAAGGAGGTTGCTGCCCGCCGAACTGTGAGGCGCCAAGATGCATGGTTTGAGGCGATATCAGCCCACTGGCGGTGGTCAATGTGGCAGGCACCAAGAGATTTCTTTAGGCAGTCCTTGTACCTCTTCTTTGGTGCACCTCTGTCACGGTGGCCATTGGAAAGCTCGCCATATAACACAATCTTGGGAAGGCGATGGTCCTCCATTCTGGAGACGTGACCTACCCAGCACAGTTGGATCTTTAGCAGCATGGATTCGATGCTGTTGGCCTCTGCCATCTCGAGTTCTTCGATGTTAGGGATGAAATCACTCCAATGTTGAGGATGGAGCGGAGACAACGCTGGTTGAAGCGTTCTAGGAGCCTTAGGTGATGCCGGTAGAGGACCCAAGATTCGGAGCCGAACAGGAGTGTGGGTATGACAACGGCTCTGTATACGCTAATCTTTGTGAGGTTTTTCAGTTGGTTGTTTTTCCAGACTCTTTTGTGTAGTCTTCCAAAGGTGCTATTTGCCTTGGCGAGTCTGTTGTCTATCTCGTTGTCGATCCTTGCATCCATTTTGGCAGTTTCCGCAAAACAGGACGTCAAGCGCTGAAGAGCTGGCTCTGAATGGGCAACTAAAGTGGCATCGTCTGCAAAGAGTAGTTCACGGACAAGTTGCTCTTGTGTCTTGGTGTGAGCTTGCAGGCGCCTCAGATTGAAGAGACTGCCATCCGTGCGGTACCGGATGTAAACAGCGTCTTCATTTTTGAGGTCTTTCATGGCTTGTTTCACAGCATCATACTGAAGAAGATTGAAAAGAGGGTTGGTGCGAGAACGCAGCCTTGCTTCACGCCATTGTTAATGGAGAAGGGTTCAGAGATTACAATTGTTTTATTGAGTTGAGGGGTTAACAGTCTTATTGCAACAAAGTTGAATTTGTTTAGTTTTGAGAGTGTTAAATGTGGGGATCTTTGCTCCGGTAACAGAGATATAGCCAATAATTTACATGTTCCAGGGTAAAGAAATTTTAAATATGATTTTTAAAAAATCTAAAGAGATGAGGCTGTCAGACCAATATTATTAGTTGGTGTTTAATGTACTCTTGAAGTATTATTTGTAACTGATTAAGAATTTGTGTTTAATGCTTGAGATTCTCTGTAGTGATGTACTTTGGAAGTGTGGCTGTCCATTGTGCCTAGTGATATCCCACAGGCAATGGTGTGACAATGACCTGGCCTGGTGGTGTTATCTACCCATTAAGAACATGCTCCCACTGTAAACTGATCGTCAAGAGTTGTGTGGTTCAGTCTACCGCCAGCAGTCTGGGAAATTCTTGTCCACATAGTATGTCTGGACCTGCCTCTTGTGTGTTGGCATGCAACGTGGACTCCCTTCAATCCTGTTTCGATGGATTAGATTTAGGACCGAGATGAGGAGGAACTTCTTCTCCCAGAGAGTGGTGAATCTGCAAAATTCTCTGCCCTGGGAATCAGTGGAGGCTGCCTCATTGCAAAAACGATCTCTTTTTTTAAAATACATTCCAAGCAGAGGAATGAGGGGTGATGGGGCGGGGAGAGGCAAGTAGGTGGTGCTTAACCCATGGCCGGATCATCCACGATCTTATTGAATGGTGGAGCAGGCTTGCTATGCCAGATGGCCAAAGCCTGCTCCTGGTTCTTGTTCTCTTATTGGTGGAGCAGTTGATGTTGCCGAGATGGACTTTAGTGAAGTGTTTAATGTCCCGTATGTTTGGCAGATCCATGAGATTAAGTCACGTGGCAGGTTGGATTGTAAACTGGTTTGGTTTGGTGCTACTCTGACAGATCCATGTAGTTCGACGAAACTGTCGATGGGCCGATGGTAAGTTTGAAAGTGACACAAAATTTGGTGAGGACACACGAGAGACTCCAAATGCAGCAATTCAGAACAAGGCACAATCTGCTGGATGAACTCAACGGATCAACTAGCATCAGCAGAAGGGAAAAAAAATGGTCGCCATTTTGGGGTGAAATTACAGCCAGTGAGGAAAATTGTGGAAAGAAAGGATCAGCTAGACATTTGGCTGAGGAAATTACAGTTGGAGTTCAACAGTACTTCTTGAGAAAACTGAAGTGGACAAGGCTACTGGCCACCATGTTGCCAACCTTCTATAGGAGTTCTGTTGGGTGCATCCTGGCTGACTGCATCATTGCTGTAGAGAATTGTATTGGGGGTCGATGCACGGGACTATGGGAGAGAGGATCACTGGAGTCTCCCTCTCCTTGTTTCCACCCCCACCCCCAGCGACGTGAGCTTCTGGGATCATGATCTGAAATGACACGCAGAGTCATTGAGGGGCCCCTTCCGCCCCGTGCGCGGCATCTTTCGGCTGCTCCCTTTGGGGAGGAGATGCGGGAGGATCGGGGCTGGCGCCGCCGGGCTGGGGGACAGCTTCTTCCCATGGGCGGTGAGAGTGCTGAGCGACCGGGAGAGCTGCTCCCACTGACCCTCCGAGAAGCTCATGTTCATGAAACAGTATTTATTTGTTTATATATGATTAAAAACACTTGTCCTGTGTATGTATTGTTTGTCTGTGTGTGTGTTATGTCAGGTTGTATGTCTGCTTTTTTTTTGCACTGAGGACTGGAGAACATTTCATCTGGTTGTACCATCAGATGACAATAAACTTGACAATCCAGACAGGAAGGAGATGATGCATCTTGGAAAGTTGAATGCAAGAGGATAGTATACAGTGAATGGTAAGACTTTTTGGAGCAGTACTGTCCAGCAGGTCTGTGAGGAACATCCATAGCTCTCTGAAAGTGGCAATAGGGTGGGGAAGAAGGTGCATGGCTTGGTTGCCTTCATGGAGTTAGAAAGTTAGGGGATTCTATGCAACCCTGGGGAAACTTCTGTTCCTCCACATATGGACATTTGTGAGGCGTTCTGGTCATCACAATACAGAAAAGATATGGAGGCTCTGGGGAGGTTTACCTGGATTGGAGAGGGTTAGCTGCAAGGAGACTTGGATCAGATAACTCTGAGTTTATTGTCATATATATATATATATATATATATATATATATATATACATATGCATAGCAATTCTTGCTGCATCCTAATAGGCACAGTACTTTAAAAAAAAGACTGCAATACTCCACGTAACTTGAATTAAAAAGCGACAATAAATACAGGAGATAAATAACATTTGAATTTATGCTGATGTGGGATTTTTTAAAAGTTTGCTGCTGTGCAGACAGTGATAACTTTGTGGTGTTAGAGCAGTCCCATGAGGGTAACAAGGGGAGGTTCAAGAACCTGGTAGCTGTTGGAAAGAAACAGTCCTTGAACGTAGAGGTACTGGTCTTCAGGCATGAAGGCAGCAGAGAGAAGAGGTAACCAGGGTGATGGGGGTCCTCTACGTTGGCTGTGATGGATGGGAGGTCGGAGTCAGCGATGGACCTGGCTATATTTGTTACCTTCTGCATTCCTGGACAGTTGGAATAACTAAACCAGGCTGTGATGCACAGTATCCCTGCCGAAGTTTGATAGAATATTCAATGATATTGCCAAATCTCTTCAGACTTTGGAAATTATAGACATTGGTGTGCCTCCTTCATGGTCGCCTTTATGTGCTTGCACCCTGAGCCTTGAAGGTTCTGGCCCCTTGCAACTCTGTCCATCAATGCAGAAAGGTGTGTGGTTCCTCGGCCTCTCCTTAAAATGAATGAGAGGTGTAAGAGGATGCAGACTTCTAGAGGTATGTCAGGGTTGGGGGGCCAGGTGGTGGGTGAAATGGGGGAAGGACCAGAAGATTCAATTTTCGAAGAGTAGCTATGAAGTATTGAACTGCACGTTTCACAAACATTTCTACGACTGATTCCACCTGCAGTGAATTCGTCCATCGTTATTGAATGAGATCTACCGGGACCAATGCCTGAAGAGGGCGCACAAAATCAGTGAGCCGGTGCGGACTCGAAAGGCCAACATGGCCTGTTTCCGCTCCGTAAATGGTTATATGGTTATATGGAGCTCATTGCTGTATCTGACCCGACCTTGTTGGTTTTCGTGCAGTTGGATAACCATGTTGAGGAACTTTGGGGGGCATCCGAGGCGCTCTAGTATTTGCCAAAGCCCTTTCCTGCTCACGGTGTCGAAGGCTTTGGTGAGGTCAACAAAAGTGATGTAGAGTCCTTTGTTTTGTTCTCTGCACTTATCTTGGAGCTGTCTTTGCCCTGTTTACAATATACTTAGCTCCTTATTACAATATTTGGATGATATTATAGAGCTAAGCAACATTGAAGATATGCAGTCCTACCACAATTACCATTTTTTTTACTGTATTTTAGCACGTTATATGGATTTTTTCAAACCAGATTCCCCTTCCCCCCACGCGTTATATGCATGTGTGCACTATACAAGAATATTTTTATATGTTGAAAGAACACGCACAATTTATAACAAGTGTGGGAATTAGGTTACATACAAAGTGGCAAAATTCAAAACTTTGATCTTGGGAATATCTCTGTCCTGAGTGCTATAGCATTCTGAGAAACTGGATAGTCTTGGCTAGGGCACTGCACTTTATCAACATTAATTGCCCAGACCTGTCCCTTGAGGGAGGAGATTAACATATCAAGTGGCTCTGATCTGAGACAAGATTAGGATGATTCTGCTCTATGGCATCAATTTAATCATCCTCATTACATCAAATCAAACCATAAATTTCTAAATTACACCTATTTTTAACAAGTTAAGGGTTCTTTCAAAGGAAGGCTTTTTTAAAATCATGACAGAATTAAAATCCTATAATGGGCAATTGACACCACTGAGGGAAGTTGAATGGGATTAACTGTGACTGTAATCGCAGAGGATTAACTGTGATTGTAGTGGGACTATAGAATGTGTTTTGTCTCATGTCTCAAGTAAATGCAAATTGCTCTTGTGAGTTGGAATGTAGACTACTACCTGTTCAGTATATGCGTGTGTGCACTATATGAAAATATATATAGTCAAGCTAAAACAGGAAATGGCCTTCGAACGCGACAACTGGCAAAGCATCGTGTGGGTTAAAATGCCCATTTCCATAGGCCGCCAGCAGAGCAGTGAAACTGGCTAATCACTGCCGGTAGATCGCAGGGAGCCCAGTCGAGGCCAGGGCATCCAAAATAACCAATTGGCAGCTGGCCTGGTCAAGCCACGCCAAGCTGACTATAAAAGGCAGAGTTGCCACTGAATAAACTCGTGTCGAATACACTATACTGGTGTGTGTGTCTTTCTTCTCCTGCAGATGCGAGCTACAGCCTTAAGGCTATAACCGAGAGCTATAACCTAGTTGTAGCTGTAGCAACCTCGCTATAGCGGTGACCCTCAATGGTCCAAATGGCACTTTGGACCCAAAGATGGAAGAGCAACCTGCGATTAATGCCTCAGTGTTGAAGCTGCGCGGTTTCTGGACATCTCAACTATGGGTGTGGTTCCAGCAAGCCGAGGCGCAGCTTGCCATTTGACAGATCTCTACCAATGACATGCGCTACTACCACATGGTCAGCGCCCTCGATCAGGACACGGAAGCCTGCATCATCAACTTCCTCCAGCAGCCCCCGGAACAAGAAAGGTATGTGGATATCAAAGAACATTGGACTCTCAAAGCGTGAACACGCTGCCCGACTTTTGCATATCGTTGATGCTGCTCCCACTGCACGTTCCATGGAAACGCCCAGGCTGGCCATCATTAATGGCTGCGGCGACTGGTCAACTGCATAGCCTGCTACAAATTCGAGACTCTCTGTTGGGCCGACATTTCTTGGTGGACCCTGGGGCGCAATACAGTGTTATTGCCCCGACATGTTGGAGACCCACTCCGGCAAAGTAGTCCGGGTGCTCCGATTGGCAAACGGCTCCAACATCCAAACATTCGGCACCTGCTCCATTCCCCTACGCTTTGGGGACAGTCAATTCATTTGGAAGTTTATGGTGGTGGCCGTGCAACAACCATTACTGGGTGCAGATTTCTTGCGGGTCAATTCACTCCTGGTGGATATCAAGGGGTGCCGGCTGGTGCATGCCTGGAAATTTCAGACACTCTCGCTCAAGGGCAATTAACTCACCAGCCCCCACCTGCATTCAGTGAGTACTGCTGACAACAAATTCATTCGGGTCCTAGCAGAATTCCCCTTCATCAGCACGCCTCGCTTCCATTCGGCAGAAACCAAACATGGGGTGAGGCACCAAATTGTTACAGTGGGCCCTCCCCTCCACGCCATGGCTTGGTGTCTCCCCACTGAGAAACTTGACCAGCTAGGGATGTTCAAAAAGATGGAGGAACTCAGCATTTTGCAGCGCTCCGATAGTCCTTGGGCCTCCCTCTCCACATGGTCCCCAAGGTGGTTGGAGGCCGTGCAGAGTCTACCACCGCATCAACGAGGCCACCATACTGGATAGATATCCTGTGCCATATGTCTAAGTTTTCACCATTGTAGCGATGTCGCTATGTCTACATCTGGCTTATAGCTCTAGGTTAAAGTCCTAAGGCTGTAGCTCAAATCCTCAGGAGAAGAAAGACACACATACACCAGTAGAATGTATTCGACACTGAGTTTATTCAGTGGCAGCTCTGGCTTTTATTGTCAGTTTGGTCTCCTAAAAACAGTGCCCGATCGCTGGTTCTGGTGGGGGGGGGGGGGGGGGTGGGCTAGTGTAGCAGCCCACGCCTTGGGCTGACACAGGAAATGGCTGTCGAACATGGCAACCGGCAAAGCATTGTGCAGGCTGAAATGTCCATTTCCATAGGCTGTAGCAGAGCAGTGAAACTGGCCAATCACTGCTGGTGGATTGCAGGGGACCCAATTGGGGCCCGGGGTTTTAAGGTAACCGATCGGCAACCAGCCCTCTCAAGCCAAGCCAGCTGTAGCCAAAGCGACCTCGCTACACTTGTTCCATTTATTTAGAGCAACACACAAGGTACTGGAGGAACTCAGCAGGTCAGCCATCATCTATGAAAATTAATAGACAATCAACATTTTGGCCTTAAACCCTCCATTGCAATCTGGAAGACAAAGCATGGGTACACACAGCGGATGCACAGAAAGCTGTGCGACACCGATGACACGAGACACATGTAGTGAGGTATCCAGACTATAACAGATCACAAGTCACCCTTGTGAGTTAAAGAAAATTATGCCTCCCTTCTGGACAGAAGGGACATTTATGCACGGATTGATTAGAAGAATTGGATGATACCAAAGAAAGCTCTGATGAATATGCCCCCTTGCATAGTCCTGGCCGAATTGAGGATAACTCTATCCGAGGTGAACCCACACAAGGTGGCAGAAACAGACAATGCACCTGTTCGTGTAATGAAGGACTCCAGAATCTAATTTACGGAGGTCTTCACGGGCACCTTCAACACCTCACCATTCACACAGGGTTCAAGACAGCCATCATTATCTTGGTACCCGAGAAGGGGAAAATAACAGGACTCAATGACTACTGCCCTGTGTCACTCACCTCCACCATTATGAAATGCTTTGAGTGTCTGGTGATAGAACACTTCAAGGCACCTCCCAGAGAAGCTGGACCCATTTCTGCAGAAGATACAATTAATTACAACTGGAAAGCTAGGAGGAAAAGGAAGCAGAAGCAGACAGAGAATGAAAATGTTAGATGTATTAACATCATACTTAGAAACAAGGGAGGCAACAACTACAATTTGGAGGGTCAGAGACCATGGTGGATGGAGAGGCATGATTGCCCACGCCGAATGGCAAGGCATCTGAATGAACAGAAGAAACTGTTCCACAGAAAATGCTACAGCCTTGTCCCTTCACTCTGTCCTGACCCACCTAGAGAGCAGGGTCTCATTTGCCAAGCTGCTGTTCAGCTACAGCTTGGCGTTTAATATGATCATTCCTCAGAGGCTGGTGGAGAAGATGTACTCGCTGAGACTCAACACCCCTCTGTGAATTCTGGACTTTCTAATGGAAAGACCACAGTCTGTCCGGGTCAGTTTCAGAACATCGAGCATCATCACGCTGAATACTGTCATGTCTCAGCCCGCTCCTGTTCACTCTGCTGACCCACAACTGCATTGCTAAATCCAACTCCAACAGTCATCAACCTTACAGATGAAATATCAGTAGTTGGCCTCATTAGCCATGATGTTGAGTCGCACTACAGAGAAGAGGTAGAAAATCTCGTGAAGTGGGGCAGCGCAGTTGGTGCAGTAGTTAGTACAACCCTGATACAGCACCAGTGATCGGGGTTCCAATCCTGCGCAGACTGTAGTGAGTTTGTACATTCTTGCTGTGTCTGGGTAGGTTTCCTCTGGGAACTCTGCTTTCCTTCCACCATTCAAATTGTACTGGGGGTGTAGGTTCATCAGTGTAGTTACAGCGCCAGTGATCAGGGTTCCAATCCGGCGCAGACTGTAATGAGTTTGTACATTCTTGCTGTGTCTGGGTAGGTTTCCTCCGGGAACTCTGCTTTCCTTCCACCATTCAAATTGTACTGGGGGTGTAGGTTCATCGGTGTAGTTACAGCACCAGTGATCGGGGTTCCAATCCGGCGCAGACTGTAATGAGTTTGTACATTCTTGCTGTGTCTGGGTAGGTTTCCTCCGGGAACTCTGCTTTCCTTCCACCATTCAAATTGTACTGGGGGTGTAGGTTCATCGGTGTACCTGGGTGGCACAGGCTCATGGGCTGAAAGGGCTTGTTACTGTGCTATATGTCTAAATTTAAAAATGTAATGCTGCAAGAGTAACAACCTGAGTCTCAATGTAAACAAGATGAAGGAGATTATCATGGACTTCAGGAGGACCAGGAATGACCACCCTCCATTACACATCAATAATAGTGGAGAAGATAAAGAGCACCAAGTTCTTTGTAGTTCAGTAAACTAGTGAATTATCAAGGACACACAACATCTCACTTGTCAGAAAGGCCCAAAAGCAACTGTACTTTCTGAGAAGATTGAAGTGGGCAAGGCTACCGGCTGCCATCATGTCAACCTTCTACAGGAGCTCTATTGAGAGCATCCTGGCTGGCTTCAGCACAGTGTGGTATGACAGAGTTGGATCGGAGGTCAATTGACAGGACCATAAGAATGGCAAAGAGGATCACTGGAGTTTCCCTGCCCCTCAACGACGTGATCTACTGGGATTGTTGTCTGAAGTGGGCATGCAAAATCACTGAGGACCCCTTCCACTCTACATGCAGAATCTTTCAGCTGCTCCCATCGGGAAAGGGATACAGGAATTTCAAAGCCAGTATCACCAGGCTGGGAAACAACTTTTCCCTCAGGCAATGAGAATGCTGAACAACCAGAGGAACAGTCCACACTATCCATTTGAGACTCTCATAGTTACAAAACAATAATATTTATTTATTTGTATTTATGAATACTTGTCCTGCATATGTTTGTCTGTGTGTGTATTATCTCTGGCTGTGTGTCTCCATGTTTTGCACCGAGGATTGAAAAACACTGTTTCAGCAGGCTGTACTTGTACAATCAGATCACTATAAACTTGACCACATTGGCCCATAGATTCTGTCTGACTTACTGAGTTCCTCCACTACTTTGTTGTTTCAGTTTTCCAACATCTGCAGTCTTCTTGTTTACCTACAGTTACATAGAGCCCTGCTGAGGGTGCATCTGTATTAGTGTCTAAAATGAAGATTCTTTATTCTGAGGAATGAATAGAGGCAGCTACTGTATGTGTTGATTTATAATGCTTGTAATTGGACAGAAGCCATGCTGTTCTGGCAATTCTAGGAGCATTATGAAGCATAAAACTTATGTTTTAAATTCCAGTTCCAGTTACTATAATTTAAAGAATCCAATAAGTCAGAATAATGTTTATTGTTATATTTGGTCAAATTGATTGTACATGAAAGTTAAAAAAGTTTGGCCTTGTGAGTGGATATGTGGAAACCCATATTAATTGAAGGCATAAAAGTGTCTTCATTGTTTGGCACTGAACATTTTATAAAGTAGGATATTGATCATACATATCCCTCTTTCTTGCACATCTCAATGGCCTTTTTTAGTTTGTAAAATTAAAATGTAAGAATTGTTCAGAATGGGAATAGATTGGAGTCATTTGTTCAGTATTGTTCTGAATCTTTTGTTTTAAATGTCAGGTGTTGGGAACAAAAGAGTAGGGTTTAAAGCTATTCATGTTGTTCAATTATGAGGAGAAATATAAAGGTACATAATGGTTCTGAATTTCCTGCAGTGATTCCGTAGATAATGGACAGCATAAATCTGACAACTGTGATCTCCGATTTTTGTCAATTATTTGACCTTGTCATTTCCTGAATGCTTTCTTATTTAATTTACTTCTCAAACCCTGACCTACTGACCAGTTTTCGACTTTCTTGTGCAAGTTGTTGCCAACTTTTATTTGGGAACAAGACTCTACTATATTGCTATGCTAAAAAGGCATTGTTATTCTTGTGTCGATATCTCCTGGAAATCAACTTTGCTTTGGCATAATCTGTGAAGGATAAGGAATTTTGATTGTGCATGATTATCATTTTGATTTTTGATTCGTTGTCCCCCATCGTCTCTCACTGTGCAGAGATTTGTAGGGGCGGAGAGATGATATTTACTACAATTCAAATCCTGGAGCACAAAACTTGAAATAAATATGGTCTGACAGCCACTACAGAGGCATGGTGCAGGATGACGTAGATTGGGACCTTATTATTCAAGGATGCATGGCAAGCAATTAGGGAAGGATGGAAGAGTAGCTCAGATCATTAATGATTGTTTCAGTTCCTGTTTGTGGTATTGTTATAAATATAAAACCAAACATTGAACATTACAGCACAGAAAACAGTTCCTTCAGCCTCTCTAGTCTGTGCCAAACTATTATTTTGTCATGTTTCACTGACCTGAACCCAGTCCATAGCGCCACCCCCCCCCATGTATATATCCATGTATATGTCCAAATTTTTCTTAAATGTTAAAATTGAGCTCACGTTCATCACTTTAGCTGGCAGCTCATTCCCCTAATGTTTCCCCCTAAAATTCTTCTCTTTCACCCTTAGCCCATGTCCTCTGGTTTGTATCTCACCTACCCTCAGTGGAAAAAACCTACTTGCATTTACTCTGTCGATACACTTCATAATTTGTATATCTCTATTAAATCTCTGCTCATTCTCTACGCTTCAGGGAATAATCTGTTTAATCTTTCCTGTAACTCAGTTACTGAAGTCCAGGCAACATCCAAGTAAATCTCGTCTCTCTTTCTATCTTGTCAATTATTTCCTGTAGTTAGGTGGTCAAAACTGCTCACAATATTCCAAATTTGTTCTCACCAATAGCTTACATAACTTTACCATCACATCCTAACTCCTATGCTCAATACTTTGATTTATGAAGTGTGACAGATTATGTTATATTTTATATTGTATATAGATATGTTTTAAAGGCGATAGGTTGTGGTAGGTTTTTTAGTGTAGGTCACAAACAAACACTTCACAACACAAATCTCATTTAAAAAGCCAGAGCTCTGCTCAAGCCAGACAGTCCAGGCTCCAAGTGCCTTTGCAAAAACTTTGAAGAATGCCTATAGAGACTTCACAAGTAGGTGTTAATTGGAACATGCTGTGGAGTGATGGATTATTGTTTTGGAAAACAACAGATGAATAGACTCAGAAAATTGGGTCCAGTGCCGGAGTCTGTTTGAAGGCAGTTTGCTGTTCTGAGAGGGTCGTGTGGTTTTATCTGAGTGCGTGCGTGCGTGCGTGCGTGCGTGCGTGCGTGCGTGCGTGCGTGCGTGCGTGCGTGCGTGCGTGCGTGCGTGCGTGCATGCGTGCGTGCGAGAGAATGAATTCAGTTCTACAGTTCATCAGCAGCAGCTGGGACTAGAACAGGACAAGCTGGCAAGCTTGTGGAAAACCCCATTTTGAAGACAGGCTGTGAGTTCTTAGTTCAGCCTGGTCAAAGCCCTTGTAGTCCATATAAGAAGAGATGGCTGGCTGTATAATGTTTCACCTGAGATAAGAGAGACAGAAAAGGAACTCTGTGGTGACCTGAAAGAAAGAGGTTATCATTTGGAAAACCCTGATGGGGCAAGTTTCTTCAGCAAGACATTGAAATGGCTGATTGGAAGGAATCAGTTTGTGTCCAACGAACAACAAATCTCTCTCTGAAAACCAACAAGAACTTTTCTGAGCAGTAATTATTTCCCTTTCAAGCACCAAAGCCTGGTGAAGATTCATAAATGTTTCATTTTGTGCACAGTATAAGAATTGTCTGATACCTGTGAACTTGGAGGAGTGAGAAGTGAGATTGGACTGTGAATCAAAGAAGTTTCCTGAACTTGTACATACATTACATACACATGTGCTTAGAATTAGAAGGGGGTTAAGTCAGGTTCAGTAAAGTTAACAGTAATAAGTTAAAGTTTGATCCTGTTTTCTTGTTTAAAGATAATTAAAAGCAACTTTTGTTTAAGTAACTATTTGTCTTGGTGAATTTCTATTGCTGCTGGGTTTTGGGGTCCTCTGGCCCATCACAGAAGGCCAATGCAGAGAATAGTAGTAGAAAGAAAGAATTCTGCCTAGAGTTCAGTGACTAGTGGAGCTCTGTAAGGATCTGTTCTGGGTCCTCTGGTTTTTGTGATTTTTATAAATAAACTGGATGAAGAGGTGAAAGGATGGGTCAGTAAGTTTACAGATGATACGAAGGTTGGAGGAGTTGTGGATGGAGCTGAAGGTTGTCATTAGATGTAGACAGGATGCGGAATGTGGCAGATGGAATTCAGTATGGATAAGTGTGAGATCATGCATTTTGGAAAGACAAACCAGAAGGCGAGTACAGGGGTAATGGTCAATTACTTAAGAGTGTGGATGAACAGAGGGACCTTGGGGTCCAAATCCATATATCCCTCATGGATGCTGTGCAGGTCCCCTCGCTACATGAAGGAAGTGAATGCTATAGTGAGTGTGTAGTGGAGATTAACAAGGATGTTGTCTAGAGAACATGTCTAGTGAGTTGTGAACTTGCTCTTTTTTCCTTGGAATGACAGAGGATGAGGCTTTTGCCCAGGGCTGAAATGACTAACATGAGGAGACATTGTTTTAACGTGCTTGGGAGTAAATACAGAGTTGGGGGGGGGGGGGCGGGGGGAATGATGTAAGAGGTAAGTTTTTCCACACAGAGTGTGATGTGTCCTTGGAATCTGCTGCAAGCAATGGTGGTGGAGGCAGATGCAGTATACTGTAATAGGCTCTTTTAAGAGCTAACTGGATAGGTACATGGAACAGAGAAAATGCAGTAGGGAAATTGATGGCAGTTGTTAAATATCCAAGGGTATCAGATAAGGGTAGACAGGAAGGGAAGGCACTCTTAATTAAGGATAAGATCAGGACAATAGCGAGAGAATATAAAATGTAAGGAGTAGAATCTTGAATATATTTGGTTAAAGATTAGGAATAGAAAGGGGTGAAGATCATTGGTGAAAGTGATAACTAGGCCACTAAATAATAATGTTACAGTGGCCAATAGACCAAGAAATATCTGATGCATGTAATAATAGAATGGCAGTTGTCATGGGGGACTTTAATTTGCACATAGATTGGGCTAAACAACATTGGTTGAGGCATTGTTGAGAAGGAGTTCAGAGAATACATTCATGTTAGCTTTCTTGAACAGCATGTTAGTGAACCTACAAGGGGACATGCTATTTTAGATCTGGTCCTATGCAATGTGACAGGTAAAATGGATGATCTTGTAGTTCAGGATCCTCTTGAAATGTATGACTGCATTTTTCATATAAATGGAGGATGCAATAGTTTGATCTAAAACGAATGTATTCTGCCTGAACAAGGGAAACGACAAAAAGATGAGGGAGGAATTGGCTTTTGTGAACTGGAAACACAGGCTATATGGTGAGACAGTTCAAGGAACTGTGGAATACTTTCAAAGAGATTTTCCACAATGCTCAGCAAAAGTATATTCCAGTCAAACCAAAGACAGTAAAGGAAGGAAGATCCAGCCATGGAGTAACTAAGGAAATAAAGGAAGCCATTACATTAAAAGCTTGTGGTGACACATATATTTGATGGCCAGGTGAACCGGCTCTGTGTGTTAAGCTTGCGCCATCAGAGCAGCCACATCAAAGATGGCATCACGCGGCCTTCGTTTCTGGTAGAAGCTCAGGGGCCACAGCGACATGACTTCTGGGGCGGGAGCTCGGAATGCCTTAAATACAGCAGCGCGCTAGTCAAAATAAAGTTCACAAGTTCCAATGAGTCCACTGATTGCTGGCCTTGTTCTTTCACTCGATTAGCATGCTCACTACACTGGTGACCCTGATGATTCCAAAGCTTTTTTGGACTACTCAACATGGACACCGCAGCATTAAGCGCTGTTTCGCTGACTTTTGACTCTACCAAATGTTACCATGTGGTCAGCTCCTTAGGCCAGGAGACCGCAGCCATGATAGACAACCTCATCCAGGCCCCATCAGAGGAAGGTAAATACAATGCGTTGAAAGCGTTACTTATTAGCATATATGGGCTCTAGATGCGAGAGGGCAGCCAGACTCATGCACTTGAATGGACTGGGGGACAGAACGTCATCTACCCTCATGGACGAGATGCTCACACTGGTGGAAGGATACAAACCCTGCCTCATGTTCAAACAGGCTTTTCTCGAGCAGCTGTCCGATGACATTCAGCTGCTGCTGGCTGATACAGATTTCAGTGGCTCCAGAAAAGTCACAGACAAAGCAGACATCCTCTGGCATACCAAACGAGACAAAGAGTCTGCCATCAGTCAGCTGACCAGACCTCAGACTGAGCCATAGACCAAACCCTGCTCATTCCGAGACCAATAACACCCCCGGAAAATGACTGAGGGAACAGACAGCAAATGGTGTTTCTACCATCAAAGGTGGGGAGTATATGCCCGCAAATGCCGACAACCCTGCTCGTTTCTGGGAAATGCCACGGCCAGCCGCCATTGATGGCTTCAGCGGCTGTCCAACCAAACAGCCTCCTCTATGTTTGTGATGAGATCTTGGCCCGCATGTTTATTATTGACAAAGGCATAGAAATCAGCATCATTCCGCTAATGGCACTCAAAACCCATACAAGACAGTGCGGCCTCACCCTGTGAGATGCCAACAACCGCTCTATAAGGACTTTCGGAATGCGACGGGTGGTGGTTCAGTTAGGAAGCGAGACATTCCACTGGGTTTTCACACTCGCCTCAGTGGAAAAACTACTCCTGGGGGCAGATTTCTTGAGGGCGCTTAGCCTGCTGGTTGACCTCAAAGGTCAATACTGGTCCATGCTGGAACTTTTCAAACCCAGCCCATCAACTTGCCTTGGTAGCATCTTCCACTGATGAATACAGCTGCATTCTGGCTGAGTTCTCGTTCATCCTCAGGCCTCATTTCACCTCTACCATGCTGAAGCACGGAGTGCAAAACCATATAACCACCCAGAGACCACCCCTCCATGCATGTGCCCGACAACTGCCACCAGATAATCTGCAACTGACAAAAGAAAAATTGAAGCACATGGAGAAGCTGGGCATCGAACACAGATCCAATAACCCCTGGGCCTCACCATTACACATGGTCCCGAAGGCCACCGGTGGCCGACGACCATGTGGGGACTACAGATGCCTGAACGACGTCACCTCTCCAGACCACTACCCTATTCCCCACGTCTAGGATTTTGCTGCCAACCTACATGGAGCTCACATCTTCTCCAAGGTCGACCTGGTGCGTGGTTACCAATGACATCCAGAAGACAGGCTTAATTACTCCTTATGTCCTCTTCGAATTCCTGTGGATGCCATTTGTCTCAAGAACGCGGCACAAATTTTCCAGTGCCTCATGGAGGTGGTCGGCAGGGACTTGGACTTTCTTTTCATCTATCTGGATGACATCCTCATTGCAAGCAGAGATTGTCAGGATCACATTTCTCACTTATGCCAGCTGTACACCCACCTCAGCAAGTTTGGCCTCAACACCAACCCTATCAAGTTGGGTTGGAGGCCATCAACTTCCTGGGCCATCAACTTCCTGGGCCAGAGACCTACTACGGTAAAAGGTCTGCAGGAATTCATGGGGATGGTTAACTTTTACAACCATTTCATTCCAACGGCCACCAGCATTATGCACCCGCTGTTCACCATGATGGCCGCAATGAAGAAAGACTTGGCATGGAACGATGAAGCAGCAGCAGATTTCCAACAGACTAAGGAGGCCCTAGCCAACACCACCTTGCTCGTTTACCCAAGAACGAACATCCCCACTGCCCTAACTGTCGATACATCGAGCACCGCAATTGGGGGAGTACTAGAGTAGCTTGTAGTCGGCAACTGGAGACCCCTGGCATTTTTCAGCAGACACTTATGACCACCAGAGCTGAAGTACAGTGCTATCGACAGGAAGCTGCTAGCATTCTACGTCATCATACAACATTTTCAATAATTCCTTGAGGGGAACCCATTCACAGTTTTTATGGAACATAAACATAACTTTTGAGTTTTCATAAGTTTCTGAACCCTGGTCAGCCTGACAACAGTGCTACCTTTCCTACATCTCTGAGTTCATAATGACCATCCGACACCTCTCAGGGAGGGACAATGTAGTAGCAGACACTCTGTCTAGGCCCGCACTTCCAAACGTTGTCACAGGGTGTCGATTACGCGGAACTGGCAAAGGCCCAACAGGTGGATGTCGAGACCCGCAGCTTCTGCACTACAATCACTGGCTTACAGCTGCTGGAAATACCACTGGGTCAAGGTGACAGGATGCTGCTCTGTGATATGTCTGTGGACCAACTCCACCCCATTGTTCCAGAACCTTGGACAAAGAGGGCATTTGATTCAGTTCACGGTCTTTCACATTCCTCGATCAGAACCACAGTCCACATGGTTTCCTCTTGTTTTGTGTGACACAGTTTGTGGAAATACGTCAGCAAATGGGCTCAAACGTGCATGCAGTGCCAAACTGTCAAGGTCCATAGGCACACGAAGCCCCCATCAGCTATTCGAAATGGTGACCCACACGTTTGCCCATACACACGTCGACATTGTGAAGCCCCTTCAAATATTGCGCAGCGACTGGTACCTCCTTACCATAGTAGACTGCTTCACCAGGTGGCCTGAGGCTGTCCAAATGACCAAAACCACAGCTGACCCTGCTGTCAACATGGGTATCCCATTTCGGTATCCCCACACATATAACCACAGTCCAGGGAGTTCAGTTCACTTCTGCCCTTTGGTCTGAATTAGTTAGCCTCCTTGGCATGCAGCTGCTACCCCAAATCCAATGGCCTGGTTGAGCATTTCCACAGGCACCTCAAGTCGGCGCTCATGGCTAGGCTGACGAGCCCCATCTGGATAGATAAGCTCCCCTGGGTCTTTCTCGGGATCCACACAGCCCCAAAGGAAGACCTACAGGTGTCATCAGCTGAGATGGTTTATGGCACACCCCTGACAGTACCTGGCAAATTCCTGCCAGTAAACCATGACCAGGAGCCAGAGAACACTGCAGTGCTACAGCAACTCTGCAAGAAACTAAGTAACCTCACACCCAGACTACCGACCCACCATGGACAAACCCCTCCTCCATTCCTAAAGACTTAAAAAACTGCAAGTTTGTTTTCATCTGCTAGGACATGCAACATTCGCCCCTCTAATGACTGTTCGAGGGCCTTTACAAAGAGATAAGGAACAATGGTTCAACTTTTACTCTGGACATTGGGGGAAGGGAGGAGTGTTTTTTTACCATCGACTACTTGAAGGCAGCACACCTGGACTTAAGCCAGGCAGTCCCACTACAGCTACCCAAGCGCCGAAGAAGACCTCCTAAACGATGACTGTACAAACTTTGAGCAAGGCAGACACTAGCACAGGTTTGGGGGGGTGGGTTGGGGGGGTTGGGGTTTGTTGTGTAGCGATGCACATATTTGCTGGCCAGGCGAACCAGTTCCATGTGTTACATGGACGCCATTGGCACAGCCACATCAAAGATGGCGTTGCGTGGCCTTCTTTTCTGGTAGAAGCTTGGGGCCCGCATGTGCACTTACATCTCCATGACGTGGTTTCCGGCGCGCAAGGGCAGGAGCTAGGAATTCCTTAAAAGCAGCAGCATGCTAGTCAAAATAAAGTTCATGAGTTCCAATGAGTCCACCGACTGCTGGTCTCATTCCTTCACTCGGTTAGCACCCTTGCTACAAGCTTATATATCGAAAGTAATCAAGAGTTGTGAAAAACTGGAAGATTGGGAAAACTTTTAAAGCAACAAAGAACTACAAAGTAGACAATAAAGAAAGCAAAGGTAGGGTATGAAAATATAAAGGAGATAATAAAAGTTTTTATAATTATATCAAACTGAAAAGGGAGGCTAGATTGAATACAGATCCCTTGGAAAATGCAAAGCAGAGTTCATATTGGGTTTTGGGGAAATGACTGAAGAGCTGAGGGGGTGAGCCTATAAAGAGAGCTTGAGTTGGCTTGGACTATATTGCAAGAATTCAGATGAATGAGAGAGGGTCTTATGGAAATGTGTAAAATTATGAAAAGAATAGAAGCAGAAAAGTTGTTTCCATTGATAGGTGGATGAGAAGGAGGAAGTCAATTTAAGAGAGAGATAAGGAGGAACTATTTTTCTCATACAGAAATGAATCTGTGGAATTCTTTGCCCAAAGAAGCAGTCGAGGCAGCCTCATGAAAAATATTTAGAACAGATTAAGATTTTGATTTGAATGAGTCTGTGGCCAGATCAGAGAAGATCTTATTTCATGCTGAGCGGGGTTGGAGGGCTGGACGGCCTATTCCTCCTCCTGTTATATATGTTCTTATGCAGTTTGATGGAGATGAGAAATAATAAAGGCAGAAAGTCACACCTAGCCATGGTTCACTGGTTGCTGTGGGGATGTTCATTGCACAGATGGACCAGTCAAAATCATGATCACCAGAGGAAACCAAGACGAGGAATTGAAAGAATATTTAGTGAGGATTTCCGAGAACAGCACATTCTGGAGCTTACCACAGAGTAGACAGGCTCTACCAAATTTTGTATTGTGTAGCAAGATAAGATTGATTAATGAGTGACAGTGCCCTGAAGGAGCAACAACATTGAAAGTTCAGATATGCTGTCAGAGTACAGGTAGACCCCGACACGACGGGGTGTGGTTCCGGGATTTGCATCGTAAGTAGAAATGATCATAAGCACACTAATTTATCCCTACTCAAATAAGTCCCCACTGCTGCTTTGAGGATGACGATCACTCACCTGCCGGGAGGCCGACGTTCCCACTTCTGCCAGTAGGCTGACATCCCCGCTCCTGCTGGGAGCCCAAGATGCCGCCTGGTAGCTAGGGGCAGCGGCGTCACCTCGCAATCTACATTATGATCTGGAAGGCATGTACAGATTGCCGTTGCTTTCTCTCCCTCTTCAATCCCACTCCCCAGTAACAGCAATCTTACCACCTATTATTAGTGCAAAAAAAACTGCCAAAAAGTACATATGGAAACAAACTGTGCAATACAGAAAGAAAGAGAAAGTCAATGAAGTGCAAAAGTAAGTCCTTCAACGAGTCCCTCATTGAGTTTGTTGTTGAGGAGTCTGATAGTGAAGGGGTAGCAGCTAGGTGTGAGTCTTGTGGCACCCATCGAGAACAGAGTGTGTGCTGGATGGTGTGGATCCTTGATGATTGCTGCTCTCTGATGGCAGCATTCCCTGTAAATGTTCTCGAGGGTGGGGAGGGTTTTACCTGTGCTGTCCTGAGGCTGCCTTTTGCAGGGCTTTTACGCTCAAGGATATTGGTATTCCCATACCAGATGGTGATGAAACCAGTCAGCACACTTTCCACCACACATCTGTCGAAATTTGCCAGGGTTTCCCATGTCATAGCAAACCTTTATAAACTGAGAAAGTAGAGGTCCTGATGTGCTTTCTTCATGATGCCATTATGTGTTGAGTCTAGGAAAGATCCTCCGAGATAGTGACTCTCAAGAACTTAAATTTGCTCACCCTCTCCACCTCTGATCCCCCGTTGATCACTGGATCGTACACCTCTGGTTTTTCCTTCCTGAAGTCAACAATCATAGTATGATGGAACTGCATTCAGTTTAAGGGAGAAAAGAATTGATCAAGGACTGATATTTTAAACATAAATGTGAGAGTGAACAGTCAAGATGGATTAAACATTCATTTAATTTCGCTTCTATAGCATACACTTGAGGGGATCTTTTAGCATTCACAGAATGGAACAAACAACCAAGAGAGAAATCTTTCAAGGGGAAAGACCCATTATTTGTGGCTAGTGAAAAAAATTAAGGTAGGATCAATCTTAAAGAAAACATTTAAAAATTGGCAGCAGATTAGAAAATTTGGAAAGGTAATTGAGGAAGGAGAAAAATATAAAGCTAGTCAGAAATTTTAAAAAAAATGCCTGTTTTTTTGAAGAGTTAATGTGATTTGGATAAAAGAGAGCCAGTGGATGTAAAGTGCAGAGCCCCTGGAATCTGGCACCTATGGGGATATGCCACGTAAGAATATTTTCCGGTTGCTTGAGATTTACTCTTACAATACCTTAATAAAACTTATCTGCTGCTTCATGATCCGCTGATTTCCACTCACCAGACAAGTCTAATATTAAATTTTTTAATTAAATTTGGACATACAGTACAGTAACAAGCCATTTCAGCCCATGAGCTCGTGCCGCCCAATTATAACCAATTAACCACAACCCCCAGTATGTTTTGAACAGTGGGACAGGGGAAACCCATGCAGACACAAAGAGAACAAATTAATTCCTTGCAGACAGCTTGAGATTTGAATCCGGTCCCGATCGCTTGCACCATAACATCGTTGCGCTAACCACTACGCTAACCATGCTGCCCCATGATGAATCTTGGATCTTGGATCTGTTAAGCCAGCCATTTGAAAAAGCACACTGTGCCTCAATATTCATCTTCTCGTGGAACTCCTTTCCTTTTTATTGCAGCGTTTTCCTGATATGCAACCACCTTTTGACCTTTTCAAAGTCAACCATTTAAAAAGAGCCTGGTCAAGTAAGTCCAACTTGGGGGTATGACTGGGCCTCAATATCCTCGATGGTTGATGAGCCAATGTTAAATTCCTCCATCAGCTTTTACCAGTCTCTTGTGTATCTCCAGCTTCTGCTTAAGGGAGAGCTCGCACGCTTACACCTGCCTGGTTGTTTTTTTTTCAGCATGAGGGAACTTTATCCAAAATAATGTCCTGCAAAGCAGGATCTCTGCTTATGTTGGTTAATAACTACGATAATTGTAACAATGATATTTAATGGTTTTTGAAAAAAAGATATTCACCCAATATGAGCCGTGATATTGATTATTGATTTAGGCCATACTATTTTGATTAATCTTTAAATGTTTTGGTGTTGTATGGCATGCAAGTGATGAATTGGCGAACTAACGACAAGGCATGCCTTTTTTTAACCTATTATTTTATTATAATTTATTTTAATTTTTATTAATTTCATTTATTTTTTTTGCCGGTTGCTTGAGGCTGCTGGTTGATTGAATCCAATACCAGGAGCTTCACTGTATTTGCTTATATTTCCAGAAGACATTTAATATGGTGCTGCATCAAAGGTTATTGAGGAAAATGTAAGAAATTGGCTGGGGTAGATGGTTGGCAGCTCATTGGAAGCAGCAGGTTGCTTTATTAAACATGCAATTGTTTCTATGAATGCAAAAACAGTTTCCTCTCCACTTTTAGTAATTGTTTCATATTCATTTTGTGTGCTGTTGATGCCATTCATGACAGTGGAGGTACATGTCAAGTAATTTTTGTGTATTTTCTGACATTTGAATAAAATCATCGTGTGGATGCCTGTTAGAATGGAGCTCATTCATAACTTAGGGACAGCCTGTACCAATATTGCACTGATTGCATGAGATTCCTGTCTCTGCTTCTACTATTATAGACATGGCTTTGACCCCAATATGTTGACTTCTTTAAAAAATGGATCAGAGACTCTGAGTAATAAATTTGCAATTGAATTATGGAGCTCAGATGACATATTTAAGTCATTTGAACTTTAGTGCTGCAGTATATAATATTATCTGAACTTCTTGATCAAATTACAGCATAATCACTTATTTACAACCAACAGGAATCTTGTACTTTTGTGTCTGCCATCTGGTTTGTAAAAAAAAAGCAAGAAGATACCAACAATTTTTTTTACATATGCTTATTTAAGTGATTCAGTACAAAAACATTAAGTATGACCTTGCAGCAAAAATTCTAATGCTTCCTTCTGCATAAATCACATTGATTAAAAAAGTACAGGTTGATTGAAAGAAAATAGGACATTTTAATGTTGCTAGATATGAAAGGACCTGTCATAAGCATATTTAAGCTCCATCATAAAACAAAAATCTCAAATCAAATATTCTCACCTTCAGATCATTTTGATTGGGTTTGGTTATTTTCTCTTTTCTTGTGACTTTAATATATTCTGGCAGCATAAGTAGTTAACAAATTGCAGGCTTCTTTCCGTCTGTACAGATGTTAACTTGAAAACCAATAATGATTTCAAGAGAAGTGAACTTGTATTAAATGATTCAGTTCAACACATTTTGAAATAAATGCTGTCTAGATAAACACATGAGCAGCAGTAATTTGTATTTTAGATCACTTATGATGAAACTAAATTCAAGGAGTCATCTCTAAGCTGTGAAATAAATAATAGAAGAAATTATTAGAATAGTGGTGCATGCAATTTTACAGTAAGATAAAGAAATTGATGATTTTTCAGGAAGTGAATTATGAAGGACCAGGAGGTGAAACCATGGCCAAGAAAGATGAGGTGATGGGAGGTAGGGCTGTAAAGGAGCAGAGTCTGAGCAATGGAAAATTCAAGTTGGGAGGATTCAGAAGATCACAGAAATTCAGGAGATTGCGGTTTAATATTGCAACATGCTGTCAAGGGAGGCTGAAAAATAAGTGGGAAGAGATGTTAAATTTGAGGCTTTGGGAAATCACAGCTCATTGTGTGTTACTTGGTGAGAAGGGAAAAGTTGAGTTCAGGATTAATGTTGATTTTGGAATTTATTAGAATTTTGAACATTATTATTAGAAGGCTTGAATGACACGCATGAAAAATTGTATTACACGGTGCAAGCATGGAGGCTTTCGAAGGTTCATTTTATTGTTACGTAATAATACATTAAAAATGTGCCATCGGGCACACAAAACTCAAAACGGTCAACCAGTTTACCTATCTCGGCTGCACCATTTCATCAGATGCAAGGATCGACAATGAGATAGACAACAGACTCGCCAAGGCAAATAGCGCCTTTGGAAGACTACACAAAAGAGTCTGGAAAAACAACCAACTGAAAAACCTCACAAAGATAAGCGTATACAGAGCCGTTGTCATACCCACACTCCTGTTCGGCTCCGAATCATGGGTCCTCTACCGGCACCACCTACGGCTCCTAGAACGCTTCCACCAGCATTGTCTCCGCTCCATCCTCAACATCCATTGGAGCGCTTACATCCCTAACGTCGAAGTACTCGAGATGGCAGAGGTCGACAGCATCGAGTCCACGCTGCTGAAGATCCAGCTGCGCTGGATGGGTCACGTCTCCAGAATGGAGGACCATCACCTTCCCAAGATCGTGTTATATGGCGAGCTCTCCACTGGCCACCGTGACAGAGGTGCACCAAAGAAAAGGTACAAGGACTGCCTAAAGAAATCTCTTGGTGCCTGCCACATTGACCACCGCCAGTGGGCTGATAACGCCTCAAACCGTGCATCTTGGCGCCTCACAGTTTGGCGGGCAGCAACCTCCTTTGAAGAAGACCGCAGAGCCCACCTCACGGACAAAAGGCAAAGGAGGAAAAACCCAACACCCAACCCCAACCAACCAATTTTCCCCTGCAACCGCTGCAATCGTGTCTGCCTGTCCCGCATCGGACTTGTCAGCCACAAACGAGCCTGCAGCTGACGTGGACTTTTTTACCCCCTCCATAAATCTTCGTCCGCGAAGCCAAGCCAAAGAAGAAAGAAGAATAATACATTAAAAATGTAATATACATGATATACTTCAACTTTTTTTGTTTGCCATAAGGCAAGAAAGTCCCTTCAGAGAAACTGAGTGTCTGGATTCATCTCCAGCACCCCCACAGCCTCTTAAGCTGCAAAGACTCTGGTCCAAACCAGCAGCAACTTGAGCTCCAGCTCCAAACCCATGGCTCTTCGGGCGCCCTTCTTGTCCTCAGCACCCTCTACTCTGATACCTGGTTCCCATGAGCTAGTAACCTATATGGGTCTTTTCACTGCAAGATGCCAGCAGCCCACAACCTGTGTGAGTCCTCTTCCTTCTCAATGAGGTTGTTCTCTGCTTTCTAGTGCCCTGCACCAGTCTGCTACTCCCCTGGTGTCTGCAATCCTTTGTGATATGCTGCCCAGCACAGGCACCACTATCTTGGGCACAGGCACTATCTTGTGGGATTTTAAAAAAAGAACACTACAAAATGATGGAATATACACACAAGGTTAAAGTCGGAATATTACATTAAAATAGTTTAAAGACACTTATTTTGAAGTCTTCATGAAAAGGAGTCAAGTGTCAGACTGAATACTGAGCAATTCCATCAGCTCAGTACTTGTGTCAACCTCCCTTAAATGTCATGCTACAATTTGCACAGTTTCAAGGCATTTTTTGGAGGGTCTATATCATAAATCTTTTTACATACTCCTCTGGAATCAAAAATAACTTGCTTCTGTTGAGGAGTGGAAAATTCCTGTGTACTGATTTCTTTTTACATGGAATAACTAACCATTGCACACCATCTACCAATGGCAATGCAAATGGAAACTAGGCTATGCTGCACAGACTTGAACAAGCTCCCACACCCACACACTATTAATCATGAACACTGACAAAAAACCTGTATGCCACTTCATAAATTTGTGAGCCAGAGGGCTCATTTCAACTGTATAAGGCAAATCTAGATACGGGGGAGCTGCTATAGGGTAAAGCAACATGTAAGAAATGGGAGGCAGTTAAAGGCAAGATAGTAAAAAGAAAATAAGAAGGTAATATTGGAGAACTTAAATATTAGAATTTAAAATATTTTGGGATGTTGTTCATCAATCTCACAACTTGCGGGAAGAAGCTATTTCCTAGTCTATCAGTCCTGATTTTGATGCTCCTCTACAGCTTCTTTAATGGTAGTGGATCAAAGATACTGTGGGCTGGATGGAAAGGGTCCTCAATAATTCTTTGAACTCTGTTTAAGCAATGCTCCTGGTAAATGTTGTCAATTTAAAAAAAAAAAGGGATCTTTCTCAATTATCTTCTTGGCCATTTTGATGATTCTCTACATTGACTTCCAGTGTGATGCTTTGCAGTTACTGCACCAATGATGTAGCCAAAAAGAACACTCAATTGTGGTCCTGTAAAATGTAAAAATGGGATAAGCAGGGAAATTGCAGGCTAATAAGATGGAAACTCAGGTGTACTGGGGAGAGCATTCTGACTCATTGCATCGCTGTCTGATACAGAGGTACCAATGCATAGGACAGAAAAAAATGACAAAGAGTTGTGAACTCAGCCAATCCCATCATGGGCATCAGTCATTAAGAGCACCTACAAGAGGCAGTTTCTCAAGAAAACAGCCTCTGTCCTCAAGAAACCTCACCACCTCAAAAAGAGCTTAAAATTAGTCTCTTTGCTGATTATATTTTAGTATATTTGACTGAACCTGAGACTTGTGTGAAAACTGTATGTTAAATTGGAAGAAAATAGAAAAATTTCAAATGATAAAAGAAATAGGGATAAAAGTGAAATTATGTTATTAATAGAAGGGAACTATAGTCAGTGCCACAGGGATACCCAGTTTAAATGGCCAAAAGATTATATTAAATATTTAGGTATTGGTACAGATATTAATCTGAAGTATTTATATAAATTGAATTATTTAGCATTACTCAGAAAGGTTAAGGAAGATTTTAGAAAATGGGTCTGTTTACCTATAGTGGATAGGGTTAATTGTATTAAGATGAACATATTTTTAAGAATACAATATATTTTTCAAACATTACCTATTTTAATACCTCAACATTCTTTTCAAGAATTGAACAAATATGTAAGAAAATTCCTCAGGAAAGGTAAAATGTCATGTTTCTATTGAAATGTTAACATGGAAATATGAATCAGGAGGCTTACAGCTTCCTAATTTCAAAAACCACTATTGAGCGGCACAAATGAAATTTCTTACTTCTTTTTTTGAAAGAGAAGATAAACGGGCATGGGTTAAAATAGAACTGAATAAAATAGGGGAGAGAAAAGCAGAATAATTCATATACAAATAGGATGCAAAATTGATGGTTGGTGTAAACAAAACACCATTGTTGAAGCACCTGATTAATATCTGGAATAAAATAAATAATGAAATTGGTGCAAGAGGACATGTATCACCCAAAATGCCTTTGACTCAAAATTCTCTTGTACTTTTTTCAAAATATTATCAATTTTTAGATATTTGGTTTTGTAAGGGGATTATAAATGTTGAAGATTGTGATGAAAGGGGTCAATTAATGACATTTCAACAAATGATAAATAAATATGGAATAGCCCAAAATACGCTTTTTCATTATTTTCAATTGAGACCATATTTTAGGGACAAGTTAGGACCAACCATTTTGTTACATAATTGTAGTGAAGTAGAAATTCTTATTAGGAGAAGAATTTTTAAGAAGTTTACTTCTATAATATATTCTTTATTACAAAAGGGAACTCCTAAACATGGAGTTCATAAATCTAGACAGAGGTGGGAACTAGATTTGAATATCATTATTGCTGAGCAAAGATAGGCAGATCTTTGCAGAGATTGTATGCTTAACACTGTTAATGTAAGGTATAGATTAGTTCAGTATAATATTTTACATTGTTGCAGCTGCTACAACACGGAAACACACCACTGAACTCGGTGGGGTTTTCAGTTGAACTGTTTATTTGAATTTCTTTGCGCACGCCCCTTTAAGGCCAACGAGAGTTCCACCCCACGCAGTGGTGACATTATCACATTGTCTGGTGCGTGACCTGTGGCCTAAGCCACGAGGCAATGAGCAAGCCCAGGCGGCAGCATCTTCTGCAGCTGCCCCGCAAGCGTGGCAATATAAACGGGCCGTTTCACTCACAGAGATGTGCGCTGCCACACAACCCGCCCCCCAGAACCGGCTTACGCGTCCCACTGCTTGGGCGGCCGACCCATCCGTTTAGGTTGGGCCATCGGCATGGGTTGGTCTAAGTCCACGTGCTTCAGTTGGTGGACTGTGAATAGTTCCTCACTGCTCCCAATGTCCAGGGTGAAAGTCTTCCCGATTGATGGAAGACCTTGTACGGGCCTTTGTACGGATGCTGCAGGGGGGTTGGGTGCGGGCCATGGCGGACGAACATGAACTCCGCTGAGGCCAGCGCTTTGTGGACGTTGACTGGGTGCTTGCCATGGTGGGTCGGTGGTGGGGGTGCCAGCGAGGCAAGTCTGCTGCGGAGGTCTGTGAGAAGGGTCGGGATCTCACCTCCGGGTTCTGCACCCGCACCGTAGACGAGTTCCACGGATGAAGCCTGAAGGACTTCTTTCGGAGCTGTTCGAATGCCAAGCAGGACCCAGGGCAGCTCATCTGTCCAGTTGGGTCCTTTTAGCTGCACCATGAGAGCCGCCTTGAGGTGCCGGTGGAAACATTCTACAAGTCCATTCCCTTGGGGATGATAGGCCACGGTGTGGTGGAGCTTGATTCCCAAGCAGTTTGCCTGTTGTGCCCAGAGGGCAGAGGTGATCTGGGCACGCCTGTCGCTGGTCATGTGGGCTGGAACGCTGAACCGGGCGACCCAATTAGTGAGTGAGTGGAGGTGTCAGCTGAAGAATGGCAGTTGGCGCCACTGCCAATTGATCTCTTGCTCAAGGACGCTCCTGACGATCATGGTGAACCCGTCCACCGAGAGTGCTGTGTGGGCATTGGGTCGTGGGTGGGCCAGTAGGGTGGCGATAGCAAAGGCGGTTTTGGTCTGCACGAAGGCTGTCTCGGCCTCCTTCGACCACTCGAGTGTCTTTTATTTGGCTGAGATCTCGGCAAACAGTGGGCGGATTATGAAGCGGTGGTAGAAGTTAACCATCCCGGTGAACTCCTGCAGGCCCTTGAGGGTGTCTGGCCTGGGGAACTGTTGTATGGCCTTGACCTTGTCTTGTGACAGTGCTGACCCAATCGCGGTGATAGTATGGCCCAGGAACTGTAGCGACTCCTTCCTGAACTGACATTTGGCCACTTTGATGATGAGGCCAAATTCAGCCAGGTGGGTGAACAGTGTGCGGAGATGGGACTTGTGCTCATTGTGATCTCGACTGGCGATGAGGATGTCATGAGTCCAAGTCTCTACTCACTGTGTCCATGAGCAGCTAGAAGGTTTGGGCTGCATTCTTCAGGCCAAAGGGCATCTGAAGGAATTCATAAAGGCCGAACGGGGTGATGATGGTGGTTTTGCCAATGTACGGGTATCTGATGGTAGCCCCTCACCAAGTCAACCTTGGAGAAAACTTTGGTGCTATGTTAATTGGCTGTGAAGTCCTGAATGTAGGGGATGGGATATTGGTCAGGTGTGGTTGCGTCATTGAGCTGGCGGTAGTCCCCGCACAGGCGCCAACCCATGGAGGCCTTTGGGACCCTGTGCAGGGGAGAGGCCCAGGGGCTGTCTGACCTGCGAACTATGCCAAGCTCCTGGAGGCGGGAGAACTCCTCTTTCACTAACTGCAGCTTCTCCGGCAGCCGTCGTCTGGCCTTGGTGAGGAGTGGAGGGCCCTGTGTGGCGATGTGGTGGCGGACGCTGTGCTGGGGCATGGTAGCGGTGAACAGTGGCTGTAAGATGGCGGGGAACACGTCTAGGATGCGGGAGTACTCATTCCTGGGTATGCAGACGGTTGCTATCATCGGGCTGTGCACGCTGGATGGCTCGAGTCAGAGGGTCTGGAAGGTACGGGTGTGCACGAGCTTCTCACCCTTCAGGTCAACCAGCAGGCTGTGAGCTCTGAGGAAGTCAGCTCCGAACAGTGTAGTTCTCACGGTAACCAGTAGGAACTTCCAGCGGTATTTATTTGGCCCGAGGTGTACCTGAATGGTCTGTGTGCCGAAGGTCTTTATGTCAGTGCCATTCGCTGCCCACAGGGTGGGGTCTCATGCTCTCATGCAGGATTTGAGAGCAGTCAGGTGCAGCACACTCAACTCTGCTCCAGTGTCCAGCAGGAAATGCCATCCATTGGTCTTGTCCACCATGGGTAAGAGGCTATTCGTGTGGCCAGCCGTCACGGCCATCAGCGGTGGCTGGCCTGATTGTTTCCCTGGTACAAGAAAGGTTGGTGGCACTTGCGGGCTTGGGTTCCTCAGCATTGGAGGTAGAAACACCAGGTGGATTGGTGCTCCTCCGTCGTTTGACTGGGGGAGGGTTGTGGTCAGCTGGGTCCAGTGCGGGTGACCTGGTTCATGGTGGCCTGGTTCTCTCGTTTAGTTCGCCATTACATGTTGGCGTGGGCTGTGACCTTCCAGGTGTCCGAGAAGTTCTCGTCCGCTAGTAGGAGCTGGATGTCTTCCGGCATTTGTTCAAGGAAGGCTTGCTCAAACATCAGTCAGTGTTTGTGACCTTCTGCCAGTGCAAGCATTTCATCCATTAAGGCGGACAGGGTTCTGTTCACCAGGCCATCGAGGTGCATCAGCCTGGTCACGCGCTGCTGACAGGAGAGACCAAAGGTGCCGAGGAGGAGGGCTTTGAGAGTGATATAATTGCCCTCTTCTGGAGGATCATGGATCAGGTCGTTCACTCTGGCCGCAGTTTCCTCATCGAGGACGCTCACCACATGGTGGACTCCCAAGTGATCTGCCTAAGATAAAACTGCGTCTCCGCCTCCCGAACTACGTGTGGGGCCGATGGGTCCAAAAGGTGGGAGGGATTTTCACAGAGACAGCGCTGATCGCCGACGAATCCATGTTTTAAGACCAGATAATGTTTGGGCTCTGCGGGGTCACAAATGTAGCGGCTGCTACAACACAGAAACACACCACTGAATTCAGTGGGGTTTTCAGTTGAACTGTTTATTTGAATTTTTCGTGAGCCCCTTTAAGGCCAATGAGAGTTCCGCCCTGGGCAGCGGTGACGTCATTAAGTTGCCTGGGGTGCGAGCTGTGGCCTAAGCCATGAGGCAACGAGCAAGTCTTGACGGCACCATCTTCTGCAGCTGCCTCATCAGCGCGGCGGCACAAACGGGGCTGGTTCGCTCAAAGAGATGTGCGCTGCCACAACATCAGTTATATCTTACACCACAGAAATTGAATAGATTGAAATCAGACGCATCAGATCAATGTTTTAGGTGTGGTGATGATGTAGGAACTTATTTTGCATTCAACTTGGCAAGGAAATGTATTGCAGTTACTTGGAAATCAGGTACGCATTTGGGTATGGCAAGATGGAAAGCAGAAATTCAAGGATGTATTCCTTTGGAAAAAAAATTACATATAATTTGAGAAATAAATATGCGACGTTTTTACAAATTTGGCACCTGTATATTCAAATATTAGGTTTAAATTTGTAATATTTTGTTTCCTGTGTCTCTGGACCTGCAAAAAAACTTCTTTGCATTGTATTAAAGAACTTTGTTTAAACCTTATGTGTTAGATGGCATCCTTCTGCAATCCTGAAAGTGTTTTAAATTTTCTTTTGTGGTCCATAACTATATTTTATCTTTTATATTAATTATTTTGAAGGTGAGGGTTTGGGGGGGGGAGGTTCTGGGGGAGTTATATATCATTATGTATGTAGTTTCTAGTTTGTTTTATTTTTTGCAATTTGTATTATTATATTAATCTTTGACTATGGAGAAAATTTTAATTAAAATGTTAAAAAAAAGGAGCCTCACCACAATGCCCTTTTCTCACTGCTACTATCAGGAAGGAGGTACAGGAGCCTGAAGATGAACACCCAACATTACAGAAACAACTTCTTCCCCTCCACCATCAGATTCCTGAATGGACAATGAACCCCAGACACGGCCTCACTTTCTCTTCTTTTGCACTCATTTATTTATTTTATGACAATAAATTCTGATATTGAAAACATTTAAGAGATAGATTTATGCACACTTGGGAAAGCAGGGACAGAAAAAGAGGAGTCAACATGGTTTTATGAAGGGAAAGTCTTGTCTCACAAATCTGATAACTTTTTTGAGGAGATAATTATGAAGATGATGAATGGACAGTAAGTGTGTTTTATGTTGTCTTACATGGTTGTATCACGAGGTTCAGGAACAACTGCTATCTCTCCACTATCAGACTCATCAACGACAAACTTAATCAGGGACTCATTTACTGTATTGATTTTTTTTTTCTATATAGCACAGTCAGTTTGTTTACATGTATACATTAATACAGTTTTTGCACTACCAATAAGTGATAATCCTGCCTCATCCACAGGAAAAAATAATCTTAGGGTTGAATGTGATGTATGGGTGGCATGGTTGGCATAGCTTTACAGCACCAGCAATTGGGACTGGGGTTCGAATCCTGCACTGTTTGTAAGGAGTTAGAACGTTCTCCCTCTATCTGGGTGGGTTTTCCCCGGGGGCTCCGGTTTCCTCCCACCCTTCGAAATGTACTGGGGGTGTAGATTAATTAGATAAAAATTGGGCAGCATGGACTTGTGGGCCAAAATAGCATGTAACTGTGCTGTATATCTATTTTTTTTAAATCATTTATCTACTCTGATAATAAATCTGAAATCTTTAGCAAGGTTTTTGACCAAGTCCACATAAAAACCAAGGTGGATCAAATTTTGACTTAATGATAGGAGACAGGTCAATTGTCTCACAAATCTGATAACTTTTTTGAGGAGATAATTATGAAGATGATGAATGGGCAGTAAGTGTGTTTTATGTTGTCTTACATGGTTGTATCACGAGGTTCAGGAACAACTGCTATCTCTCCACTATCAGACTCATCAACGACAAACTGAGTGAAATTGTGTAACTAGTGGTGTACCTCGGGTTGATTATGAGACTGTAGATATTTTGCCATATGTACAAATGGATGAGTATGTAGTGGGCTGATCAGTAAGTTTGCCAATGACAGAAAAATTGGTTGAGTGAGAAAGGATATGAAAAAATATAGAGGGACATGGATCAATTGAAAGGTTGGGCAGTTGATTCATTTTAGCATGTAGGGCATGAAAAATAAATGACAGGAACTTGTGTGTTGATGGACACGGGCATCTTGTGGCACGTTCACAGCTCTCTGAAAATAGCAATCCAGTTGAATGAAGTGGTGAAGAAGGCATTGGCTGAGGCACTGATGTTAATCAGGCAGCACGGAGTATTGTCTGCAGTTCTGGTCATCACATCATTATCCTGTGGCATCATTAAGAAGAGAGGTTTACCAGGATTTTGCATGGAATGGAAGACTTGTAAGGAGAGATTTATTCTGCCTAGAACATAGAAGGCTGAGGGGTGTTCATGCAGAGGTTTATGAGGAACTTGGATAGGGTAGATTTATGAGGTAAATTTATGAGGAGCCTGGATAGGGTAGATTTATGAGGTAAATTTATGAGGAGCTTGGATAGGGTAGATTTATGAGGTAAATTTATGAGGAGCTTGGTAAATTTATGAGGAGCTTGGATAGGGTAGATAGAGAATTTTTTGTAGAATGGGGAGTCTAAACCAAGAAGGCAGATATTCAAGGAGAAAGGGCAGATAAGAGGGACAGTCTTTCCACATTGGGTTGTGGGTGTATGGGCCAAGCTGCTAGAAGAAGTTGTGAAGACAGATTCAATTGAAATGTTTAAAATTCATTTAGAACAAGTGAAATAAGTGTCGATGTTTGGCATGGATGAGGTGGGCCGGATCTAGTTTTGACTCTTCCATGACAGTTCAAATTATTCCAGTGGAAAATACTGCAGACAGCCTCATTGTGGAGATGTGCTGCATTATTGACAGAAATGTTAGGAATTTGTGTTAAAGTAGGCATTCATAGACATCCAATTGTTGTCATAAATTTCCTGGACAAATGATGGAAAACTAGAATATTTTGCTACTTCAAAATCCCTCTGATTGTTTTATGGATATTGTGTTTCATCTAAATCAGATGTGCATTCTGACAGTAGTCAGCATGGAGGGGTCAAGAGTAAAGAGTACTTAAATCTGTAAATGTGTATTTTTGGGATGGAGCCATTGTGGTTTGAAATTAAGTTGTCTGATCCCAGTATATTTATAGAAGTTTAATTCTGCTGTTGTTAAATTGGAAAGGATTTAAATACAGATTGAAGACTGAGACTCATTTCCAGCAAAGTATGCAAACTCCCAAAGCAGACCACTTTGCACTTGCTTAATATGGCTATTAACAGCTCACAGCTCCAGCTCAAGGTCGATTGAGTGTGTGTATCTACACACCACGATACTTGAGACCACTTCTACTGAGTGGTCCTTTTCTCTCTATGGACCCCTTTGTAAGGAAATGATCCTTGCTCTTTTTCTAATTCTCTTTTACTGAACAGTTTTATTTGAATTGCAAGCAAAGATTACCTGAGACACACTGCAATAAACAAAAATCTTGATCAAATGTCTGAATCCTTAATTATTAAAGAGATTGCATTGCTCTGGGCATCTGCATACATGTAAACTTTCTGTGTGTAATGAGATAAATCATGGAATGTCGTGGGTTCTTGGTGTTGATAAATACCAAAAGTAACTGATCAATTTGTCATCCTGTTTATGGGCATGTCTCCATCCTGCATATTAGAGACTTAAATTGAGAGTAATTATTCTAATTTGTTTTATTACATTAGTATAGGTCATATGAATAAAGAGGGCTTTCTTTATTGTTTTATTATTATTCAGAAACTAAGAACCACTTAGCTTATACTTGTGACTTTTGAGCTATGCTTCATGGGAATTTTTTTTAAATGATTTCTAAAATGCTCTGACCTGTGACCTTTCCAGCTGCAGACTCTACTCTCCATAGGAATCTCAGACTTGCTTCTTTCAGAGAGCCCTTTGTAGTAGTTATCTTCGACCATTTATTTTGCTGTAGCCTTTGGCAGCACGATTCGATACAATTTAATGGTATAAAAGGAATCGTGAATACCCAAATTCATTTCAACCAGTACATAGAACTGGTAAGTGGCTGGTTGGTGAACAATCAAACACAATTAGGTTGAGAATTCAATGGAGTGATTCAATTTAACATTAAAAATTGGAGCTAGTTTCTACTTTATGATGTTGTCCTTCTACAAAGAACGTAGCTTCCTTCTCTATGGCCATCAACTTGGTCCTCACCTGCATAGACTTCTATTAACCGCACACCTGCCCTGACTCCCTCCACCCTTGGCATAATAAGGACAGGATTCCTCTTGTCCTCACCTACCATCCTCTGCATCTAACACATCTTCCTCTGCCATTTCCGCCACCTACTAGGTGATCCCATCAGCAGACACATCCAATCTCTGCCTTCTGCAGGGACTGTTCCCTCCACAACTCTCTCATCCACTCATTCCCTTCTTGCCAATCACCCCCTTGACACCTATCCCTGTGACCACAAGAAGTGCTTCAAATGCCCCCACACCTCCTCCCTCATCCCTATTTGAGGCCCCAAACAGTCTTTCCAAGTGAAGCAACATTTCACTTGTGAATCTGTAGGGGTCATCTACTCCATCCGGTGCTCCCAATGTGGCCTCTGCATTGGAGAGATTGGACACAGACTGGGAGATGGCTTTGTTGACCACCTCAGCTCTGTCTGCAGCAATAGTGGGGATCTCCCAGTGACCACCCATTTCAATTCCTTGTCCCATTCCCTTTCTGATGTGTCTGTCCATGGTCTCTTGCACTGACAGCAAACACCTCCTAGTCCATATGAGCACTCTTCAACTAGATGGTTTTAACATTGACTTCTCTGATCCTTTTTCCCGATGGTAGCAGAGTGAAGAGGACATGGGCTGGGTGGTGGGAGTCCTTGAGGATAGAGGCTGCTTTTGTAAGACACTGCCTCATGTAGATGTCCTTGATGGAGTGAAATATGGTGCCTGTGATGTTGCAGGCCGAGTTAACAAACATAGATAATTACAGCACAGTTCAGGCCATTCAGTCCATGATGTTGTGCTAGCCTATGTATACCAATCCAAAAAAACTTAAACCCTCCCTACCTTATCACTACATTATCCACAACACCTCCAACCTTTGTGTCATCTGAAAACTTACTGACCCATCCATCAGCTTCTTCATCCATGTCATTTATAAAAATCATAAGGATATCCCAGAACAGATCTCTGCGGAACTCCACTAGTCACTAACCTCCAGAGAGACTATGTTCCAACTACTACTACCCTCTACTTCTGCAGGCAAGCCAATTCTGAATCCACACAGCCAAGGTTCCATGGAACCTATGCCTCATTAGTTTCTGAATGAGTCCCCCATGGGGACCTTGTCAAATCCTTTACTAAAATCCATAACAACCACATCTACCACCTTACCTTCATAAATTTATTTTGATACTTCCTCAAAAACTTAATTAGGCTCATGAGGCACAAGTCCATGCTGACTATCCTGGAGAGGATTGTCCTTCTCTAAATGCTTATAAATCTTGTCCCTAAGAATCCTTTTTAATAGTTTGCCCACCACCAATGTAAGACTCTCTGGTCTATAATTCCTAGAAGTCTCCCTATTATCTTTTTAAACAAGGGGAATCAGATTTGCCATTCTCTAATCCTCTGGTACCTCCCCTGTGGTCATAATCAGGTAAAAATAGAGATATATAAAATGTAAGATGCAGAGAAAGGTGGGGAATGAATAAAAAGAAAATCCTTTCATTTCATTTCGACCACAGAAACCAATGTATCTTTGATATTCTCCATTTATGATGAAAGATTGTTGACCAGTCCTCTACAGTCTCTGCATTCCCTGACAAATATTTTCATCATTTTGTTTTAATAATTTGTTCTATTTTCCTTCTCTTTTCATTGTTTATATTTTTTCTCTTTTAGTCATGAAGCAAGGAACACAGTGCACAACCTCAGGAAATTTCAATACCTTTTTCCACACAATGAAATACTTTTGAAGAGCAGTCATAATGTAATATTGCTCAAGACTTAATTTGCCCTTTTAACATTAAGGAGTTCCCTGGGTCTCTTTCTTTTCTGAAGTCTTTCCTAAAAGGACACCTAGTCTGCATTAAATACCATGTTGATCTTGCGCTGTGTATTATCCAATGCAGACTAAGAGACTGATACTTAAATCTGAAATGTCTCAACAAATGTCTGAATATAATTTTGCTGTAATCCTGAATATAATTTCAGGCCTGGTTGAAAGTTCTTGGATCAGATTGATGAGTAGTTAATTGAATCCTGCCCGTTGGTTTTGCTTTCACGTGCTTCCCCCTCATGCCTGTAATAAAAGCCTTCGAAGTGTGTGGAATTACAAATAGCTCAATGTGTGCTCATCAAGATTTAGAAAGCAGCTGACCATTTAACAAAACTGAGGCCAGATCCCTCAGAAAACTCTGTAATCTGTCAAAAGGCATTATGTATTTAGCTCCCTAGCTTTCCTTCCTTCACCTAAATTACAAAAGGACAGAAGTTTTTGGCGAAGAAGAGTTTATGTGAGATTTCTTTACAGTAACATTAAAATATTGGAAATTCTAAGCAGCATCTGTATGTGATGTAAAATATTTGGTCCATTGACAATAACTTATTAGAGTTATGCTTAAGATTGAAAGCATCTATAATATTTTTATTTTGTATTAAAATCTTACAGAGAAGGGAAATAAAAAAAAAGATTTTTACTGAAGTAGACTGAGAATCCTGTGGGACCACACATACTGTTTAGAACTCCAAAATTCCTGTAATGAAGGTTGGATTTCCTCCAAAAGCCAGAGATTCCATAAATGTAGATTCTTCTACATTTGTTTCTGAAAGTGTGTAACTTTGATGAAAGTGGAGGAATGTGGAAGTCTCAAACATCCAGAGAAGTCCTTGCCTGTTCTCAAGGTTGCACTCTTGTATTAGTGGAGTCCATTTGCAGTAGCATTTCTTGCAAAACAGGTTTATTTCATTAGGAGATAACTTGCATTTTGTGTATTAAATAATTATAATTAATTTTTCCATATTAAATTTTAATTAAAACAGTAATGTTCAATATAGCTAATAGTTTGTCTACATTTTAATTTTTTTTTTGTACGTTTGCAAGTCTGAAAGATGTTTGCAGAGACACAGGAGACTTCACAGGCAGGAATCAAAATCTTAGCACAATCTGCTGGGGGGATCCATCCTTTTCCTGACCCACTCTGTAGCACCCCTCCTACCCTGTCTTCTATACATTGACTTCTGTACTCCATTTAATCAATCTTGATAAAGGGTTAAAGCTCAAAACACCAACTGTTGTTTTTCTCCCACTGATAATACTCCTTGGTCGTCTGTGTTTTTCAAAGCTGTTAGATTGTTTTGGGAGTTGGCTGGTGTGGAGTTGGCTCCATCCAACAAAGTCATGGATCTTTCTATTAACAGGCACAGGGATGACAGTCTCTTTCTTAAATGGTGATAGCAGGATTAGTCGTCAGAAAGGACATCCTGGGATGGATATTCTTTCTGTGGCCCATAAACTTTTAAAGGTTTAAATTTAGACATTCAGCCCTGTTTTAGTTGCATTAATTTGAAGGATTTGCTATCCACCATCCATGATGAGGTCGTCAGATTCAGAATAATAGGCTTAGAACACCAGTATTCTTTAAGAAATGTTTACTGTATATGATGAACATGAGGATTGGGTGGTGAATTGAAAGAATGAAGGCAGTGTATTTTAAATTTAGATGAATAGCAAAGTAACAGGCCCATTCAGCTCATGAGCCCATGCCCCCCAAATACAACAATTATGTTTTTGATGGGTGGAAACTAGAGCACCCAGAGGAAACTCACACAGACAGCGCCAGATCACTAGAGGTATAATAGCATTGCGCTAACTGCTGAGCTAACCATGCCCTCCCAGTGATAATTCCTTTGTGCTTTCAGTTGAGAATCTTTGATGCTTGCGTTCGTTCACTTTAATAGTGTCACAATAGTTCATTGAAAAGTGGGTGTATGCCACATCAAGCATAATCTTCCATAAGGCCATAAGACATAGGGGCAACGTTAAGCTATTCAGCATATCAAGTTGAACCATGGCTGGTTTATTTTCCTTCTCAACCTCATTCTCCTGCCTTCTATCCATAACCTTTGACATCCTTACTATTCAAGAAACTTTCGACCTCTGTTTTGCATATACATAATTAAAATTTAATTTAAAAAAAATTAATGTTAGGCATACAGCATGGTAACAGGCCCTTTTGGCCCACTAGCCCATGTCCCCCAATTTCAGCCAATTGACCCACAACCCTCAGTAAATTTTGAAGGGTAGGAAAAAACCCCTGGGGAAAACCACACAAACAATTGGAGAATATACTGTTACGAGGTATATTATATTTCATATATTTATATTTCTTTAAAAAAGATAGATTGTGGGGGTTTAGTGTGTAGGTCACCAACAGACAGTAACACTTCACAAAAGACATCTCATTTAAAATGCAAGAGCTTTGCTGAAAGAGAGACTTCATGTCCACAGTGATTTTACAGAAACTTTGAAGATTTCCTATGGAGACTTCACAAATAGGTGTTAATTGGATTGATGCTGTGGAGTAAATGGAGTATTGTTTTAGAAATCAACAGATGGCCAGGCAGAAACTGATTCTGGTTTCGGCAATCTGGCTGGTTGCAGTTTGCTCTTCTACAAGGGGTCATGTGGTTTTGCAAGCAGAGAGAGAAAGACATAACAGGCTTGCTCTGAGAGAGAGAGAGAGAGAGAGAGAGAGAGAGAGGGAGAGAGGGAGAGAGAGAACTGACTTCGGCAGTGGCTTTTGGAAGCTTGTGGAAAACCCCATTTTGAAAACGGGTTGTGAGTTCTGAGTTCAACCTTTTGAAAAACCCTTGTAGTCTTTACAAGAGGAAATGCCCGGCTAGAATGTTTCTCCTGAAATAGGAGAAATAAGAGGAACTCTGTAGTGACCTGGAAGAAGAGGTTATCATTTGGAAAACCCATGATGGGGGCAAGTTTCTTCGGCAAGACACTGAAGTGATTGATCGGAAGGAATCAGTTTGTATGTGTCCAACGAGCAACAAATCTCTTTCTGAACCCATCTACAACCCTCCTGAGTGGTAGCCATTTACCTTTAAGCACCAGAACCTGGTGAAAATTCATAGATGTTAAATTCTGTGCACAGTATAAGAATTGCCTGATACTGGTGAACTTGGAGGAGTGAGAAATGAGATTGGGTTCTGAATCAAAGAACTTTCCTGAACATATAAACACATTACATACATGTGCACTTAGAATTAGAAGGGGGTTAAGTTAGGTTAAGTTAACAGTAATAAGTTAAGTTTGATCTTGTTTTTATGTTTAAAGAAAATTAAAAGCATCTTTTGTTTAAGAAACCATTTGTCTTTGTGAATTTATATTCCTGCTGGTTTTTGGGGTCCTCTGGGCCCATAACAGTACAAACTTCTTACAGACAGCGCAAGATTCAAACCCCAGTCCCAATTGCTTGTGCTGTAGCAGCAATGCGCTAACCACTATTCTAACTGTGGCGTCCCAATTCCTTGGCTTCCACAGCCTCTTGTGCCAACACATTTCACAGAATCACCACTCTTTGGGTGAAGGAAATTCTCTTGCCACTTATTAAAACAAACAAATATTCAATAAAATTACTTATCTAATTGCATCAAGTGCTGCAGAAACAATACAGTAATATGATTTTGTGTTTAAAATTATGTTCATGCTTTTATTTATTAAATTAACTTTTATATCATTGCAGTATTTATATTGGGAAATTGAAGGTATAATATCATGCTTTCTTTCCAGGCTTGGTGCAGTCTTTTTTTTTAAAGCCTTTTTATTTAAATTGCTGATATGACTCAGTCCAACAAATAAATTTGACTAACAGCCATCACTTTTTCATTGAAACCAATTATTTTTTAGTGTTTAATATGCAATTGCCTTGAAGGTAAGACATAGAGAAAATTGATGCCTTCACTTATTGTAGTGAAGTAGGGAATTGTAATTGGACACTTCGAATTGGTAGTGGTCATAATGCTGAAGTGAAACAATTTATTTTTATTAGAGGCCAAATTTGTTTTTTCTATATTTAAATATAAATTTAGACATACAGCATATAGCATGCTAACAGGCCATTTCGGCCCATGTGTTTGTGTCGCCCAATTACACTCAATTGACGTACACCCCTCCATACATTTCGAACAGTGGGAAGAAACCGGATCCCCAGAGAAATCCCATACAGACACTGGGAGAACGTACCAACTCCTTACAGACAGCGTGGGATTCAAACCCTATGTCAACCGCTAATCATGTTTATAAAGCTTTAATGTCTTCAGAGGAGAAGAAGAATGGTAACTCAGAGTTTGTGGTCAGTGGCATTTTGTAAAAATGGCCTATTTCGCACCCAACGTCCACTACATTTGTTGCGTGCATTGGTGTCTTTATACCAGTTTCAGAACATTACCTGGAGCAATTTAGAATAAGTTCTATTTTTATGTTTCACGAAGGTTAAATGAGCTCAACAGGGGCTTTTAAGTACATTCCACTTTGTAAAAGTATAAGGCATCAAATTTGTTTGCATTTTATTTGCAATTAAGAAAACTTCAGTTTTTTTTAGAATAGATTCTCTCAGATCTTAGTTATTTAATTAGAAGTTGACTGCAACCTTTAGTTCTAAAGCAGATGTTTACAAACTTAATTCCATGAACCTAACCACACAGCAGATGTACTGAGAGGTCTAATCATATCAGTATGAACTGATATTTGTGAGAAAATGTTATTAATTTCAAATTGTTCATCTTAAAACATGTATGTTCTTCATTGGTACAGTTAAAGTTGAAGGCTTTTAAAAGATATAAAATAATTGGACTGACTCTTAAACCGAAGCTGTAAATTTTGTCACTTATTTTTGTGAACATGTCAGACAAATATAATCCTGTATATCTGAATGAACATACTCAGTGGTTATTGAGGGCAAATAAACAATGAAGAAGGACAGACAGGTGACTTAAGCTGGTTTTGATGTACTGTACAGTAAAATTCCTGGTATCTGGCACCAATAGGGATTGGTAGATGCTGGATAAGTGTATTTTCTGGTTGCTTGAGTCTCACTCTTACCATGCTTAACTAATACACCTGTATTAAGAAGAACCAGTTTAAAAGACAAAACTACTAAACTGTACTTGCACCGAAAAAACTTCACTTGCATCAATATATTAAGCCGAAAGTATTTTACTTTATTTTCAGTCACATTCTTTGAAAACATTTAACCGTCGCTGCACATGCAGGTTCCTCCCCCTCCCTGGAGATGCCCGAAAGGCGAACAATAACGCTATAGATAATTAACCGCCACTCTCTCCCGAAGTTTACAGATAAAGTCTCTGACTCGGGTGACTCCTACTAAGTAGGGACAAGGAGACGCTTTAAGAGAGTCACCCCAATGGCAAGTGGCATCAACCAGCTCTTTATCCTAGGCGAAGCCATTGCTGTTTCACATCATTTGATTCAAACAGCTGCTACGTGCAAAGCACAACCAAGGCACTCTGCTTGCTGAATATTTGCTCCCATCTTCACCAAATATTTTAATGTGTTACTTCAGAGAACACTTACTTTTACAATTTTAAACCTGTGGGTTTTTTTCAACCTATTATTTATTCTTATTTATTTTAACTTTATGCAATTTATTTTCCTCTTTTTTTTGCCAGTTGCTTGAGGCTACTGATTGCTTGAATTTTGGATAACAGGAGTTTTACTGTGTTAACTTTCATTGATTTTTAATTATTAGCAAGGCAAAGATTTACTGGAATATTGTTTGTAGATTTTAGGATACATTTAGGATCCAGGATTTAAATAAATTGCATGAACCACCGTGTTGTTGCTGCCCTTTAGCATAAGCTGAATTCTAGATGAGAGATCTAAGGGAGAAATTATTCAAAATGAGTTCAGGCTGGGCACATATGAAAAGACAAAGTAATTTTCCTGACACTAGAGCCTTTTATTATAGTTATGATTCCAGATGTTTGATTGCAGAAATAATTTTAAGTTAAAACGATAGATAGGAGAGCAGAAGATCCATTTTGGGAGCTTTTCTTAAAGGGCATTACTGATGACATTTCCTTCGCGTGGTTTCCCACCAGAATGAATAGCAATGCAGACACAGCTATAGGTCACTTGACGTTTATGAGTCTCCATTGCTCTTGCCCTGTTGATACCAGTTTCTGAATTAATTTTGGGTTGAAATACTCAAAGGCTGCTTTGTTCAGAAAATTTCTTGTGATCTAAAAATCCGTGGAGGATCTGACATCTGCATGTGGAGAATCAATAGATTAAGCATCAGTCTAATTATGTGTTGTTTGAAAGATTCCTGCATCCTTTCATATTTAATTAGTGCAGATTTTTCCCCTTATTTCTAACATAGTTTTCATTATCGTATTAATGCTTTATAATGTAGAATTTGCAGCATTAGTTCATTGGAATTTGAAGCTTTAACGTCATTCTATTATGTCTTTTTTATTTACTTGAATTTAGTGCAGTATGAAATATTGAACAAGATATTCAGCGAAGATAGACTAATGGTGAAGAATTCTGATAATCTTTTCAAAAGGATGTGATAAATCCTGAATTCTCAAAAAGTTTAGCTCATAAGAAATGATCATGTGATTGCAACTTTCACCGTGTGCTCTGTTGAATAAGCAGGAGTGAGAACAATTTGGAGGTTATTCCTATTCATTTTCTCTTGTATTTTACCCATTTGCTCTAAATACTGTAGTTGTGCTGAGTTTCTAACATATACTGTCATTCACTGGCCGATACCTCTGATTTGCTTTCACCTCTGATGTCAGCTGTGGGTACAAAAGTATAGAAAGTTCTGAATAAATGTAGACTTTCCTTTCTTTGTTAATACATCAGAAAAATGTTTGCTGTTACATCTGGAGTCTTTTATCATTGAGTCTTTTGCAAATCAGGAATAGAGACTTGCAGTGACAATTTTGATGTACTGAAGAAAAGAATGACCTTGAGGAAGGCTCTGGCCCAAAGCGTCAGTAATATATTTTTACCTCCTACGGATGCTTGAGTTCCTCCAACATCTCTGTGTTTTTACTAGGATATCTCATGTGAATATGATAGGTGTACTCCCCAAAATTGCATTTGGGGGAGGAATCAGGAATTTGATCCAATTATTCTACACAGACATCAGTCGTGCAGTGATAACAAATGAGTGACAAATGGGATTTTCCCATCAAGTCTGGAGTCAACTAGGGTTTCCTGTTTTCTTCTATCTCGTACAGGTATCAAACAGTAAGTATGTGGGTACTTGAAGGGTGAGAATGCTGGTCAATGGAGGCATCTAAGCCAAAGCCTTCATGGAGGGTGTCACTGTTTTCAATGGATCCAAGATCTACAGATTGATCAGCCTCTGCAATTAGGGTGAATTTGATCCAATTATTCTGCACAGACATCAGTCATGCAGTGATAATGAATGAGTGGCAAATGGAATTTTCATATCAAGTCTGGAGTCAACTAGGGTTTCCTGTTTTCTTCTATCTCGTACAGGTATTGTATACAAGCTTTTACTGAATCAAACAGGAAGTATGTGGGTACTTGAAGGGTGAGAATGTCAGTCAATGGAGGCATCTAAGTCAAAGCCTTCATGGATGGTGTCACTGTTTTCAATGAATCCAAGATCTGCAGATCGATCAGCCGCTGTAATTAGGGTGAGCTGGCATTGGGAGCTCATCAACTGCTGGAAAAGCAAGACTATGTTCTTTAAAAACAAGCTCAATGGATCATCTATTTCATTCATTCTCACATTTGGTTATCTGAAAGTGCTCAGATTCTGGGTCTGAGGATCTAGGGCTTGTGGCAAGAATTAAACACAAAGCCATACAAACATTGGGAATGAGGGAGAAGCATCCCCTCTCAATGGCTGACAGAAACCTGGTCATCAGATATGAAGCGTTCTCAGTGTTGTTGTGTTTGGTGCAAGAGTAGCCTATACCTAGTGGAGTTCCTCAGGGATCGGTCCTGGCTCCTGGGTCCACTATTATTTGTTATATATATTATCGATCTGGAAGAAGGGGTGGTAAATTAGATAAGTAAGTTTGCAGATGATACAAAGATTGGTGGTATTGTGGACAATGAGGAAGGTTCCGTAGCCTGCAGCTGACGTGGACTTTTTACCCCCTCCATAAATCTTCGTCCGCGAAGCCAAGCCAAAAGAAAAAGAAAAGAAGGAAAGCTAGAGTAAGTGGGCAGAGAAATGGCTGATGGAATTTAATACGGATAAGTGTGAAGTGTTACCATTTGGAAAGGCAAATCTAAATAGGTCATATACATTGAATGGTAGACAATTGAGGAGTGTAGAGCAACAAAAGGATTTAGGAGTTATGGTAAATAGTACCCTCAAAGTTGATACTCAGGTAAATACAGTGGTGAAGAAGACATTTGGAATGTTGGCCTTCATAAATTGGAGTATTGAATTCAAGAGTTGGGATGTTATGATGAAATTGTACAAAGCCTTGGTGAGGCCAAGTGTGGAATACTGCGTGCAGTTTTGGTCACCAAATTATAGGAAGGATATAAACAAAATAGAGAGAGTGCAGAGAAGGATGTCAGGGTTTGAGTTACAGAGAAAGGTTGAGCAGCCTGGGGCTTTTTTCTCTGGAGCGTAGAAGATTGAGGGGGGATTTGATGGAGGTGTTCAAGATTTTAAAAGGGACAGAGAGAGTCAACGTGGATAGGCTTTTTCAATTAAGAGTGGGGGATATTCAAACCAGATTGAGATTGCAGGGGGAAAATTATAAGGGGAACATGAGGGGAAATTTCTTCATGCAAAGGGTGGTTGGGATGTGGAATAAGCTTCCGGCAGAGGTGGTTGAAGCAAGGACGTTATTTACATTTAAGGAAAGACTGGATAATTACATGGAGGGGAGAGGATTGGAGGGGTATGGACAAGGTGCTGGTCAGTGGGACTAGGAGGGTGGGGAATTGTTCCGGCATGGACTAGTAGGGCCAAACTGGCCTGTTCTGTCCTATGTATGGTTATATGGTTATACCTGGTCTTGTTTCAGGATTGACACCTTCATTTCCTCTGAAGATCCAAAATTAAGTGTGCCCAACCAATCATAGGAGAAGGAGCAATGAATGCCCAATGTTGTCCTTATTCTGATGGCCATCTTAACATGTGGCTGCATCAAGCTGTGTGTAAAACTGAAGTACCCAAACACCAAACATGTCTTCAGTATTGCAAAGGAAGGATTGCTAAATAATGTTTCATTCAGTGGATTTTGCCATGCTACCTGTCGTTCATAGAAATATCTCTGTGGAAAAAATACTTTTGATTGCTTGAGGAGATGGATTCCAAAACTCACCAGACCTCGCTTGGCTGGCAGAGAAAGGGGAGTGGGGTTCCCTGTCAGATTCGTCCTTCATGGTCAACCTCATAGTTTCAATGTATGTCGCCCTCGAGACATCTGTGAATCTGTTGAGATGACTGGATAATTCTTTGCATGCACCCTGTTTGACAAGAAGGTCTGGAAAAGAAAGCAAGGGCCCTTCTGCAGCAGCATTTGATAGGACAGTCTGATCCATTGGCTGCACTCACAGTCATATATGGAAACAAACATCAAATGCTGCTGTGAGATCGTCAGTTTTGTGAAAGATACCCTTAGTCTGGTCCACCTGAAACTTTCTGGTTTTCCAGAGTAAGGGGATAACTGGAAGGGACTGCTGCCTAGTGGCACATTCCAGGCTGCAGGAGTAAGTGCTAAGGGATTCACTGACACTTGGCATTGCCACCATAACAGGTTCACAGGAAAAACTGCAATCTCAGATCTTGCTGCCATTGGGCATTGAGGGGTTGTGCCTTGTAACAACCTCTTAAACATTCGATGGCTGTATTGTTCAGAGGTCGCTTGAATGCTTTATAACTAGTATGTATTGGTTTGATGACACTAAGAATGCAAACTATAATGTAGTGCGTGTATTGTATTTCCTGTAGATATTTTAATGAATAAAGTTGAAAAAAGTACAGTTATACCTGAATTTGGAATATTCTTCCTCTGTGCCTTACATCATTCATTTATTGCTATTGTAAGAATGTCTTCTTCAATGCTCACCTATCACATAGTAGAGAGATAATTAAGTTGGGGTGTAAAGAATGCGAAAAAAATATTCAAGGTTCTTTGGTATGTGCCAAGGGTTTTTGAACCACAGGAATTAACCTATCTCCAGCAGTCTGCCCCACTGGTTTGCCAACTGAGAATAAAATAACAAAAGGTAAAAATGCAACATACAGACTGGAAGCAATTAAACATCAAAAGACAATTGGGAGAATTGAAAGACGAAAGTATCCAATCGAAAGAATTATCGAAAAAAAAAATGAACTGGAGCAGTCAGAATTTCAGATTGAATACATTTTGACTGATTTTTAAAATGGATAAAAAAAAAACTCAGATCATAAGGACACATGAGCAGAAATTGGCTATTCATCCCATCAAGTTTGCCCAGCTACTTAATCATGAGTTGATCCATTTGCCCACTCACCCCCATTGCCCGGCCTTTTCCCTGTAACCTTTGATGCCCTGGCTAATCAAGTACCTATAAATCCCTGCCTTAAATACATCCCATGACCTGGCCTCCACAATAGTCTGTGGCAATAAATTACTCAGATTTACCATCTTCTGGCTGAAGAAATTCCTCCGCATCTCTGTTCTAAATGGTCGCCCTTCTATCCTGAAGTTGTGTCCTCATGCCCTACACTCTCCCATCATGGGAAACAACCTTTTGACATCTACTCTGACCACATCTTTCACCATTCGAAACATTTCAATGAGATCCACCCTCACACTCCTACATTCCAACGAGAACACGCCAAGAGCTGTCAAACGCTCCTCATATGATAACCCTTTCAGTCCCAGAATTATGCTTCTGAACCCTCTCTAACATCAGCACATCCTTTCTTAAATGAGGAGCCCAAAATTGCTCACAGTCCTCCAAGTGAGGTCTCACCAATGTCTTATAAAGCTTAATATCTCATCCCTGTTTTTATATTCCATTCCTCTTGAAATGAATGCCTGCATTGCATTTGCCTTTTTCACCACTGACTCAACCTGTAAGTTCACCTTCAGTCCATCTTGCATGAGAATTCCCGAGTCCCTTTACATCTCTGTATTTTCAATATTCTCCCCATTTAAAAAATAGTCGGTAATTTATTTTATCTGCCAAAGTGCATGACCGTATACTTTCTGACATTGTATTTCATTTGCCATTTCTTTGAGCATTCTCTGATCATTACCAGTGTCTCCACAATCTCTACCACTGCTTCTCTCAAATCCATATGGTCTGGGAGACTTATCCTCCCTTAGACAGTTCAGATTTCAGAACACCCTCTTTGAAATAGTCACTGGAGTTACTTCCTGCCTTGATACCGTTCGACATCTGGTACCTTGCTAAAGTCTTCCATAGTGAAAGTTGATGCAAAATACTCATTGAGTTCCTCTGCCTTGCATCTCCTTGACTCTAATTATTTTTTGTAATAAAAACACAGAAATGCTGGAGGAACTCAGTAGCTCTTGCAACGCCCATAGGAGGTAAAGATACATTGCTGACATTTTGGGACTGAGCCCTTCGTCAAGCTTTGGGAAAAAGGAGGTGATGTATCAATAAAAGAAATGGCAGGGGGAGGAGTGCAGACCAACAGACAAAATGTGATAATTGGGAAGAGGCCAGATGAAAGAAAAGGTGAGAATTGATGGAGGGAGAGTTTAACTCTGAATGCAGAGTTGGGGTAGAGGAGACAGGGAAAAGGGAAGAGAGAGAGAGCTACAGGAAAGGAAACATGGGGTAGGAGGGAGCTAATAGAAACTGGAAAAATTCATAGTAATGACATCAGGGTGCCTAGACGGAATATGAGGTGTTTTTCCTCCAATTCGCAGATGGTCTCATCTGGCAGTGCATGAGACCATGAACAAACATGTCGGCAAAGGACTGAGCTGGGAATTGAAATGCGTGGTGGCGACTGGGAGATCCATGCTATAGCGAGTGATGGAGTTGAGGTGCTCAACAAAGTGATCTCCCAGACTGTGTTCAGTCTCTCGGATGTGGAGGACATGGAGGACATGGAGCGCCTCCTGCAGTCACAAGGGTAGGTGCCAAGAGAGGGAGCAGTCCCTGTGGAAGGTGGAGAGGGGTGGTGCAGGGAAGATGTGTGTAGTGGTGGGATTACAGAGTAGGTGGCAGAAATGGCACATATGTTTAGATGTTGAATCTCGTAGGGTGGTAGTTATGCATGGGGATGGAGTGGGCCAGGGCAGATGTGTGGATAATGGAGGATATGTAGGTGAGGGCTGAGATGATGGTGGCAGAGAGGAAGCCATGTTGTTCGAAGAAGGATGATGATTTTGCATGTAAATCCTCATCCTGGTAGCAGATGCAACTTTATCCACTTTGCTGCCAACTTTCGCCACACCCTGAAATTAACTTGGTCTTTCTCAAGCAACACGGTCCCCTTTCTCAACCTTTTTGTCTCCATCTCTGGAAACAAACTCTTGACCAACACGTTCGATAAACTTACCAACTCCCACAGCTACCTCAACTACACCTCTTCCCACCCTGTCCCCTATAAGAATTCCATTCCTTTCAATTCCTCGGAGGCAGGGACCACTCCCTTCATGATTCTCTCGTGCACTTCACCCTTCCCACCTTGGCACCTACCCATGTGACTCCAGGCAGTGCTCTACTTGCACCCACACCTCCTCCCTTGTCACCATTCGAGGCCCTAAACAGTCCTTCCATGAGAAGCAACACTTCACTTGTGAATCTGCAGGGGTCATCTACTGCATCCAGTGCTCCTGTATGGTCACCTGTACATTGGAGAGACTGGTCACAAACTAGGAGATCACTTCCTTGAGCACTTTATCTCTGTCCTCACAATAACATGAATCTCCCTGTGGCCACCCATTTTAATACCCCTTCCCATTCCCTTGCTTGAAATATCTGTCTGTGTGCTCATGCACTGCTAGACCTAGAGCACCTGCAAACTGGAGAAACAACATCTCAGAGACAGCTGTGCGACACAAGGCACATATGGCAAGGGATAAAGATGATAATGGATTAGAATCTGGAATTATTGACATGAAGAAGTCATGAAATTTGGTGTTTTGCCGCAGCATCATAGTGCAATCGTTCATATTATAACCATCTTACAGTGGGGAAGAAGCTGTTCTTGTGCTGTTGAGTGCTTGTCTTTGGGCTCTTGTACCTTTTTCCCAATGGTAGCAAATTGAAGAGGACGTGGCCTGGTGGTGGGATCTTTGAGGATAGAGGCTGCTTTTTTAAGACACCGCCTCAATGGAGTGAAGTCTGGTGATGTCGCAGGCCAAGTTAGCAACCCTCTGGACCGGAGAACGCTGTTTCATTGGGTTGTACTTGTACAATCAGATAACAATAAACTTGTCTTGACTTGGGATTCCATTTGGGCACCCTTCAACTGCATGGTATTAACATTGACTTCTCCAATTTCCATTAACCCTCTCCCCACTCCTTTCCTGTAGCTCTGGCTCTGGCTCTCTCGCTTCCTTTTTCCCTCTGTCTCCTTTACCCTGGCCCTGCATACACAGAGTCACCACCCCCTCCCCCTATCAAATCTCAACTTTCCTTTCTCTTAGCCTCTTCTCCATATCCAATTATCACCTTTTGCCTATTGGTCTGTACTCTTGCCCCTGCCATTTCTTTTGTTCTGGCACTGCCTGCTTTTTATCATACTTTGAACAAGGACTCAGGCCTGAAACATCAGTAATATATCTTTACCTAAAGTAAAAACACAATGCTGGAGAGCTTAGCAGATCAATCAGTGTACTTTATATAGCAAAGATAAAGATATATAATCAACATTTCGGGTTGTGCCCTTCATCAAGGTGTGAACGAAATGTAGACAGGCACCCGAACAAAGTGGTGGGGGAGGGGGCAGATAGAGAATTTTTACCTTCTATGAACACTGCAAGATCTACAAAGTTCCTCCAGCATTTCTGTGTTTTTACTACAATCATAGCATCTGCAGATTTTCATGGTTCACTCCGTTATTATTTCTTTTTTTTTAAACTTTATTTAAGATTTTATAACATGAATAACATATAGGATTACATTAAAAAAAATTAAGAATAAAATAATAAAATTACAATACAGTATCAGTAATCTAAATAAACTATACCCTCCCCAATAATTATTACACATTAATAACCCAACTCAAATTAGTCCAACCCCCCCTTTCCCCTCTCCAAAATAAAGAGTGAATTAATAAAGTTAATAATATATGTGAGAAAAAAACCCACTTACAAAAAAAAACAAAAACATAACCGATTAAAATACTAACAAAAAGAAAAGTAATTAATACTAAGATATCAGACTTAAAAAACATATTTAAATCAAACTTAAATGCATATATTTAACAAACGGAGTTAAGATGAAACATATATTTAACTCAAACTTAATATAAAAAATTAGTAAAGTTAGTAACATTATCTATCAAAAATTCTTAAACAATAATCAAATCTTTAAAAAAAATTGTAGCATGAAAAAAAGATGAAAAAAAACTTTCTCTATAGAGATAAACCTTGACCAAATATCAACTAACTTCACATCTATCATCATATTAGTCACATAAACCACCATCTTAAAACAAAATTCAAACCTCATTAGAAGCATTGTACAATTCAATTTTAGTACTCTTCCACCATTTTTCCCTTTTACTCTTGAATAGTGTAAGGTAAAACATCATGAGATGGGAATGTGTAGGGAGTTACCCTGTACAGGGCAGTAACAAGAAGGGGAGGTGTCCTTGTACTCCTGTTAGGTAAAACATCATGAGATGGGAATGTATAGGGCTGTAACAAGATGTGAATGCATCCTTGTACTTACAAGATAAGAGAGACATTGATGGATTGAGAGGCAGGAAGCTAGCAGGGAAAGGATAGCAACAGTTTTAGTCATTGGACAAGTAATGATATGATGATGTTCTAAGCACATATCCAAGGGTATAAAAAATCACCATTTTGCTGATAACAGCAGAATGCATTCTCCGACTAACATGTTTAGTCGCAAGTGTTACAATCCGGTAATAAAGAACAAAGAACCCTGATTTCGACTCAGCCTGGTGTTTGTCTCACTCATTCATGAACAAAGCAGACCTAACAATAGTTATCCAATAAAAGCTCCAATACCACATTTAAATATCCCCAATCATTACGTTAAAATTCAGATATCCAAATAATAAAAACACATCTACAACGAAATCTATATCTTCAACAAATGGAGCATAAACCACAAACAAAATTCAAGCCTCATTAAGAATTGTACAATTCAATTTATAACTTTCACCATTATTCCCTTCGTTCTATAACTAAAATAGCAAAATAATATACACCAGAATTACCACTCCTTTCACCTTAAAGTTAAAGAAAAAATATAAAAACTTATCCATCCCATTCACATTTAAATTTCAAATGTTCCTTATCTACTGAATAAACTTTACAAAAAAAACCACATCAATTTTTAGTTTTTTAAACAATCAAATACTTTCTTATGCTTTTTTTTATATTTAAACAAAAAAAAAACCCCTTCACTCTTTAATCTAATAATACAAAAAAAAAGGAAAAAAAACGGGTAGGAGGTTAAAAATACCCCCTCCCGTCTAAACCGCGCAATGTGGTAACTCCCAAAAAAAATGGGTGTGAGATAACTCACACGTAGCAGATGACTTTCAGGAAATAGTGCCTATCCAGTTCTTTCCCCCAACTCTCACTTCATCTTAAACTAACATCATCATTATTTAACATCCCTTTTTTAAAAAAAAACACATTAGACAAAAAAAGGACAACTCTTCTTTTAATCAGCTCCAACTGCCGAGTCACCATTACAACCATTCCTTCTTGGAGCACGGCTCTTTTCTTCCATCTCTTGTCTCCTTAGAGATCGCGGCGGACTATGTCTCTGTTGAAACTGAGTAATTGGCAGCTCTTGAGCAAATGCTATAGCTTCCTTTGGAGAATCAAAGAACTTTGGTTGGTAACCATCTTGAAAAACCTTCAAAACAGCTGGATATCTAAAGGTTGCCTTGTAACCTTTCTTCCACAACAACTCTTTAGCAGGATTGAATTCCCGTCGATGGAACATAACTTCTTGACTCAAATCCGCATAGAAGAAAACTCGATTATTTTGAATCATCAAGGGTGATTTTCTCTGTTGTGCATTTCTAATAGCCACTCGTAAAATTATTTCTCTGTCGTAATAATTCAAGCAACGAACCAAAACAGGTCTTGGACTTTGACCTGAAATAGGTCTTCTACGCAAGGCTCTGTGAGCACGTTCCAGTATTGTACCTTCTGGGAAATGTTCTTGACCCAGCACCTGCGGAATCCATTCAGTAAAAAATTTTCTTGGGTCTGGTCCCTCCTACCTTCCGGCAAACCAATAATCTTTATATTGTTCCGTCTGGATTGGTTTTCCAAATAATTAATCTTTTTCACCAAATTTTTATTTTGAGTTTGTAAGCCTTCGACCATTTTGGTCACATAAAAAACTTGATCCCGTATTTCGTCTATATCTTCTTCACACGAATTAAATTTATCTCTCACTTCAAGCTTAAAAGCTCCAAACTCACCCATCTGTTGAGAATGTATTTTCACCAGAGTATTAAACCTAGTACCAAATTCAGTCGTAATCTTGGATAATCCCTGCATTGTATAAGATAATTTAGATTCAAGATTCACAAAAATCTTTTCAATTGGAAGAGATTTTGGCTCAACAGATTTCTGCTTCTTCTGCATAACCAAAGGATCTTCTGTTCCTTCCTTCATTCTGGTTGCCTTCCTTGTAGTATGACTGCGTGTGGAAACCCCAGCCACAGCCTCTCCAGCAGTGACTGGAGGATGCTGGCCGGGGTTTTCCCCAGTCCATAATGTATTATGTTCTCCCAGTGCATCAAGTTGTATAGATTCTTCTATCTCAAAAGATGCAGTTTGCAGCGCCACCTCTACAGTTGACAAATGCCTTTGAGTAACTCTTTGTTCTAAAGGCTGTTTGGCGCCCTCTTTAGGGGACTCTACCGATGTAACATAGAGCTCTACATCCGAACACTGTACCTCTCTCCTGGGATCCATTTCACGTTGAGTCCCGGTGTCTTTCCTGTAGGTAGGCTCCAAAACTTGAACTTTTGGAAAATGTAGTTTTTTTGATGATGTTTTTTTTTGCTCTCTTTCACCAATTGTACCATCATAAGTTAAATTAACAGCACTGAAATTATCGAAACTTTTAAAGAATTTTAACGGGCATTTCTAGACAAAACAATAAGATAGAGTCAGGAGAGGACTGGAAGGCACGTCTGATCCTTACGCCATCTTGCCACGCCCCTCTGTTATTATTTCTCAAGTGTTACTTTCTAATGGTCTCATATCTATTTTCACCTCTCTTTTATTCGTTTTATACTTGAAAAGAGCTTTTTTTTTATCCTCCTTGATATTATTTGCTAGGTTACTTTCTTACTTCATCTTTTCTCTACTTATGAGTTTTTTAGTTACCTTCTGCAAGTTTTTAAAAACTTCCTAATCCTCTATCTTGCCACTATTTTTGCTTCCTTGTATGCCCTCTCATTTGCTTTTACCTTGGCTTTGATTTCCCATGTCAGCCACAGTTATGACATTTTTCCATTTGACTATTTCCTCTTTTTTGGTCTGTATTTATCCTGCACCTTCTTCATTTCTTACAGATTCATCCATAAATTGATGATCTTTCACCGAGCAAGTACAGGCAATAACAGGGTGTGGAAAGGACAACGATTATGTGGATCAGCCTTGCTTGTCTGTTTGGATAGAATGTTGCTCACTTCACGGGCTTCAGGAATCATGTTGTAACTTTATTGTAACATGTATATGTTAGACAATGCTTCCATTTGAGGGAAGGACAAAAATGGGGGGCTGTAAATTTAAGATGGTCATTAGTAATTCAACATTAAGTTTACAATGTGGGAAAGTTGAGATGAATAAGGAGAATGCTTTAAGACAAAATTATGTACATACATGAGGAAGAAAGAAATGACAGGTAATCTGATGGGTTAACTAGAGTAAGGACATACATATTGTCAAAGTTTATTGGCCTGTTTTTACTCTGTGTATCCATTGTTTCAATTTGACGGTTAATGTGATTTCATGATTCGAGCTTAAAATTCATCTTGGAGTAGTTCCAACGTATCCTTAAGTCAAGGATAAAACTTGGTTAATAGTTGAAATCTGGATACTTGAACATGAGGAGCTTCAAGGAAAGAATCAATATCTCTAGCAGAGATACTATTTTGTAATGGAACTGCACACACATAAGATGTTTAGTTTTATCCCAAAGTGTGAAACACAGGTAGATATGGTGGTGATGAAGGCACATTAGCGGCAACGCAACTGGGAAAGTTCTTGACAAAACATTGATGACACTGGAGTGCCATGTGGAGTTCCCCACACTGTAGGAGAGATGCGATTGTGCTGAAGAGAATGCAGAACAGATTCACAAAGATGTTACTTGGATTGAAGGACTTAAGTTATGGTGAGAGATAGAATGGGCTGGACTTGCTTTTCCTGAAGTGAAGAGGATTGAGGGGTCACCTGATGGACAAATGAAATTACAATAGTCCTAGGTAGGGTAGATGATCAGTTTTGTTTTTCTCATGGTTTGGAAATAAGGTATTTGAGTGGAATAATTGTACATAGTGAGTAATTGATATCTCAAACTCCCTGTTAGAGGAGGTGGTGGAGTCAGATACAATCACAGCTAGAGACATTTAGATGGGCATTTCAATAGGAAAGGCTAAAAAGGATACAGAACCACTGTGGCATGAGAATAGTGGGGTAAATAGGTTGGGCCAAAAGGTTTGTTTCAATGATACTTCACCGGGTCATTTTGTTGCATATCTTTAGTGGCTAAACATATTTGAAAGGAAATTATACTAACAGAAGTAACTGTGATGTGCTCGTTTGGCATCAGTAAATCTTTGACTAACAAATATAGTGGTAACTTAATCCCAAGATTTGCATCAATTCCAAATTATTGTGTCCTAGAATCTTGTAAGGGGTTTTTGGCTTATTTGAACATCAACTCTTAGTTAACTCCTTCACTATCCCACTCTGATGACTTGATAAATGCAGTTAACTCTGGATACTGTCAAGTCAAAATTTCCTGCCTAAAACCTGACCAGAGGGAAGTAAAGAAAAGAAGCAGTGAGCTCATAGAACCTATGCAGATTTAAGAGGATGAGGTGCTTGATGTCTTAAAGCAAATAAGGTGAATAAATCCCCAGAACCTGACAAGATATTCCCTAAGTCATTGAGGGAGGCTAGTGTAGAAATCGCAGGGCTCTGGCAAAAATATATACGATGTTCTTAGCCACGGTGTGACGCCAGATGATGGGTGGGTAGCTCATGTTGTTCAATTGTTTAAAAAAAGCTCCAAAAATAACTCTGGAAATTATTGGATGGTCAGCCTGACATCAGTAGTAGGCAAATTATTGGATTTTGTTCTAAGAGATTGGATATACAATTATTTGGATAGCCAGGGACTAATTAAGAATAGTCAACAGGGCTTTGTGCATGGTAGGTCTTGTTTAATCAATCTTATGGAATTTTTTGTGGAAGTTACCAGGAAATTTGATGTGTGGATGTTGTTTACATGGACTTTAGTAAGACCTTTGACAAGGTCCCACATGGTGAGGCAGTAAACTGGATTCGACATTGACTTGACTGGAGAAGCCAGAGAGTGGTATGGATGTTTGCTTCTCAGACTGGAGGCCTGAGACTTTTGGTGTGTCTCAGAGATCATTGTTTTTTGTCATCTATAAAAATGATCTGGATGATAATGTAGTAAATTGGATCAGCAAGTTTACAGATGACACAAAGATTGAAAGTGTTGTGGGCAGCGAAGAAGGTTTTCAAAGCTTGCAAAACAATCTGGACCAGCTGAAAAACAGGGATAAAAAATGGCAGATGGAATTTAATGCAGACAAGTGTGAGGAGTTGCATTTTGGAAGTACAAAGCAAGAAAGGACATACATGGTAAACAGTAGGGCACTGAGGAGTGCAGTAGAATTGAGGGATCTGGGAATACAGATAAAGGATTCCCTGAAAATGGTGTCACAGGCAGATAGGTTTGTAAAGAGAGCTTTTGGCATATTGGCCTTCACAAATCAAATTATTGAGTATAGGAGTTAGGATGTTATGGTAAAATTGCATAAGACATTGGTGATACAAAATTTGGAGTATTGTGTGTAGTTTTGGCACCTAACTATAGAAATGATATCAATAAGATAGAAAGAGTGCAGAGAAGATTTACTAGGATGTTGCCCAGACTTCAGAAACTGAGGGACAGGGAAAAGTTAAACAGGTTAGGACTTTATTCACTGAAGCGTAGAAGAATGAGGGGAGATTTGATAGAGATATTTAAAATTATGAGGGGTCAAGACCAGTAGTTCTCAAGCTTTTTCTTTCCACTCATATATCATGTTAAGTATTCTCTATGCCATAGGTGCTCTGTGATTAGTAAGAGATTGCTTATGGTGCTATGTGGGTGGAAAGAAAATGTTTGAAAACCATTGTTTTAATCATACCTAATGGACTCGTTATGTGCATACTTTCATAACTCCAAAAGAAATGGGCCAATGACAATTTTTCTCAAGCAAAATATTTCAGTAACAATTGGATCTAGAGCGGTGATTCTCAACCTTCCCTTCCACTCACATACCACCTAAAACAATCACTGACTAATCACAGAGCAACGATGGCATAGGGATTACGTAAAGTGATATGTGAGTGGAAAGAAAAAGGGTAATAACCACTGGTCTAGAGAGGGTAGGTGAGATGCAAACCAGAGGACATGGGTTAAGGGTGATAGGGGAAAAGTTTAGGGGGAACATGAGGTGGAACTTCTTCACACAGAGAATGTGGGAGTGTGAAATGAGCTGCCTGCTGAAATGATATATGTGGATTCAATTTTAATATTTAAGAAGAATTTGGACCGGTACATGGATAAGGAGGGGTACAGAGGGCTATGGACTGTGGACTAGGCAGAAAAATAGATTGGCACAGACTAGAAGGGCTGAAGGGCCTGGTTCTGTGCTGTAATGTTCTATGGTTCTCTATTAACAGTTTCAAAGTTAAAAGTTCAAATTTATTGTCAGAATACAGACATGAAATCACATACAATCCTGAGATTCTTTTCCCAGGGAGAATTACCACTTATTCGTAACTGTAAATTGTACTCAAGAAGAAGATGTGTATACAAAAAAAGGAGAAATGTAAAGAAAGAAAGAAAGAAATCTAAACAAATTGAAAAACAGAAAAAAGTAATAAATAATGTGCAAAATAAGAATCCTTAAGTGAGTCCCTGATTGAGTTTGTTGTTTCTCTACCTGGTGGTACAAGTCTTGTGGCACCTATACCTCTTTCTTGATGGTAGTAGTAAGAACAGAGCCTGTACTGGGGTGATGTGGATGCTTGATTATTGCTGCTGCTTGCTGATGGCAGCATTCCTAGTAGATTTTCTTGAGGGTAGGGAGAGGTTTGCCTGTGATGTCCTGTTCTGTGTCCACTACCTTTTGCAGGGCATTCCACTCAGAGGTATTGATGCCTCCATACCAGCCCATGCTGGAGCCAGGTCAGCACACTTTCCTTGACACATCTATAGAAGTTTGCCAATGTTTTATTGTCATACTGAACCTCCAAGCACCTGAGGAAATAGATGGGCTGACATGCTTTCTTCACTACGACATTAGTATGGTGGATCCGTGAAAGGTCCTCCTGGATATTTAGATTTGCTCACCATCTCCACTTCTGATTCTCACTGGATTGTATACCTCTTTTTTTCAACAATCAGCACCTTGGTTTTTGTGACATTCTCAGGAGAATTATTAATATTTTGTGTGGAGTCTGTGAATTTATTTCTGACTTGCTTTTGCTGTAGTTAATAACTGTGAGGTGCCAACTCTACTGATTCATATTGGCAAGATTTTAATTTCAGAAGGTCGTTTGGAAGCAGATGCGTGCTTGTGTTTTTCAAACCAATTTGTTCATTTTGCCATGAAGCTGATGGTGTAGTGGTATTCGGTATCGGTTTATTTATCATTTAAGCATAAACACTGTTACGAGCCCAGAGGACCCCAAAACCTAGCAACAATAGTTATTCATCAAGACAAATAGTTATTTTTTTAAAAAGTTGCTTTTAATTATCTTTAAACATGGAAACAGAATCACACTTTAACTTATCACTATTGATGTAACTAACCTAATTTAACCCCCTTCTAAATTCTAAGCGCACGTGTGTGTAAGTTCAGAAAAGTTCTTTGGTTCACAGTTCAATCTCACTTCTTATTCCTCCAAGTTCACTGGTTGCAGGTAATTCTTATTCTGTGCACAGAATTTAACATTTATAAAATTCACCAGGCTTTGGTGCTTGAAAGGTTAATAGTTATTGCTCAGGAAGGTTCTTGTCGTATTTCAGAGAGAGATTTGTTGTGCATTTACTTCCATCAGCCACTTCAGTGTCATGCTGAAGAAACTTGCCCCCTCAGAGTTCTCCAGATGAAAACCTCTTTCTTTTAGGTCACCACAGAGTTCCTTTTTGTTTCACTTATTTCAAGTGAAACATTAGACAGCCAGTCTTCTCCTCTTGCATGAACCACAAGGACTTTGACCAGGCTGAACTAAGAACTCACAACCTGTCTTCCAAATGGGATTTTTCCACAAGCTTGCCAGCTTGTCCTGTTCCAGTCCCAGGTGCTGCTACTGCCTGTAACACGTAGAACTGGTCTCTATGTGTCTCTTTCTGACACAAAGAGAAAGCCTGTTTGACTGTCTCTGCTTGAAAAAGCACATGACTCTCTTAAAACAGCAAATTCCCTTTCAGACAATATACGGCTCCAACAAGCTCTTTCACCTGTTGCCTTTTTGTAAACAACAATCCATTAGTGAAGTCTTTTGTGCACTCTCCAAAGCTTTTGCAAAGGCTCTGAGGCCCCAACATGTCTAGGATTATCAGAGCTGCAGTATTTTAAATAAGATCTGTTTCAAAGTGTTTGTATGTGACCTACACTAACAATCCTTGTCCCTATTTATTTCCCAAAAACCTATCTACATACTCTGAAAACAGCACACAGAATTCATATCCCACTCTCTGCCCACTTCAGTTTTGAATTTAAAAGGTAGGAAGGTTCTGCATAATGTGCTGGTCCCATTCATCACCTTTCCTTTCTGAAATGTATTACTTGAAGCAGCAAAGAAGATTAGATTAAAACAATGATGAAACAGTGTTTTAAATTCTGGCATATTTACTTTGAATCTTTAGTAGCTAAAACCAACCTTTTGAAGGGAGTACAGGTGTAATGATTAATTGATTCCTACCATCCTATTTTTTTTCCCCTTAACCTCAAGCAGAGGAACTCTAAATAGCCTTGGAAAGTTCCTATCAAAAATATCCAAATTCAAAGACAAAAGGTTGAGCAGCTTTTGTGCAGTGTCACTGATAAAAATGACAATCATGACATTGAGTTTCTCCATTTGTTCTTTGCTCAAAATTGCAGTCTCCACAGTATTCCAGTGCATCTCCAGTTTCAGAGTCTCACTGAGTACCGTAAGTGGATTGTCTTTTTTCTGTCTTAAGTTTGTACTGGAAATGCAATACTTCATGGAGCTAAACTATAGCTAGCATTCAGCTTGTCATTGTAATTATGTGTCTGCACGTTTAAAGAATGGAGAATAAATGAGTCTGGTGCTGATCCTGAGGTGAATTATTATGCAGCAAGTGGTCAATCCTCATTGAACAGAAGAAGGCAGGAATCATCTGAATTTGATGTTTGTGAGCACAAAAATGTATCTCCAAACCACGAAATAGCACTGATTTGTTCTACTCTGAAGACTTTCAGAATGAAACTATGAAACTGGAAAGACCAGGAATCCTTCTGTTTAGATATTTGCAAGACCTTTTTTAAGAATAATTTTTTTTTAAAGATTTGGATCAAGCTGACATTTATTGTTCACCCTTTGATGCCTTTGAGATCATGGTGATAAATTGTTTCGCGATTACCTTGAACATTTCAGGTGAAGATACTCCCACAATGCTGGAGGGATTCAGCAGGTCAGACAGCATTCACATGGAGCCATAGACAGTCATTGTTTTGAGTCACAAAAAAGGGTCTCAACCTGAAATATTGATTATTTCTCTCCATGGATGTTACCAGATCTTCTCTTTGTTTGCTCAAGATGCCGGAATTTGCAGGTCTTTTGTTTCTCCTGCAATGCCGTTGGGTAGAGCATGTTGCTAGCCAGACGAGCAATTTTTTTTAAATGGAAAGGTGACTCGTCACCTACTCATACATAGTGGATACATGATGTAATGTCCTATTTAAGCTTGAAGGAAATTAGATATAATATTAAAGATAGAAAGTTTCAATTTGAAAAGATGGGGGCCCATTTCTATCATGATTGGAAGATTTAAAAAGTTTGGATGCTCCAGTGATTCTCTTGCCTAGTTTCTGAAGGTTGCTATTTGATTCATATCCTTACATCCTTTCCTACCTTGATTAGAGGGAAGGGATAGATTAGATTTAGCTTTAGGTTTTTTTTGTTTCTTTTGTTTAGATTAACCTGTTAATATGGGTTTAATTATAGTTGTCATAAATAATATCATTAAATTAGACAGAATTTACACTTTGTTTAGACCAAGGGATTGTCTAATATAGTTTACTTGGTTTCTATTCAGAATTATTTTAAAGAAATATTGTTAAATAAACAAATATGGATAGGTTTTTTGATTTACATTTATATTAACTTGTGATATGTGTATGACATTACCTGTTATTTGTTTTATTAGAGGACTTTGTATCTAGGATTTATATGTTGAACTCAATAAAAATATTTTAAAAATAAAATAGCCAGGTCCCAGAATGAATGTGGAGTTACAATGTCTAGAAGAAACATTCTGATGGGCCTTTCATCTGACCTTTGCCTGGGTTTTGGAAGCATCGTGGAATTCACATGTTTCATTTCCGCTATTTCAGGAAGAGGGGAGTTGTGACAACCGTTCGTATGAAATAAACATTTCTCTAGATGCAACTGAACAAGGATTTGTGAGTTTTCGGTGGTCTGATCACTCAGTCACCTCCTTTGCGATAATTTCAATGCAACAGTTAAAAGTTCTGAATTTCAATACAGGATTTCTAAAACTTAACTTTGAATTGACTTTCCATAATTGAGCCTAAGCTGTAATGGTTTGGGTATCACACATTGTATACTCATGCAAAGTCAGGGTTAAGTTGTTATATTAATGGTCAAGAACTCCATTGCCTCCAAACTCGAAAACCTCCCGACAGGCCACTCGGACCGGATCATGTCCATGCGACTCCCCCTTCAAAACAAGTGTGGCATCACCCTCATCAGTGTCTATGCTCCAACCCTCCAGGCGGAACCAGCAGAAAAGGACAAGTTCTACACTGACCTGCGCAACCTCATTCAACGCACCCCTACAGCCAACAAGGTTGTCATCCTTGGCGACTTCAACGCTCGCGTCAGCAAAGACTCAGAAACCTGGCCAGGAATCCTGGGCAAGCATGGTGTCAGCAAGTGCAACGACAATGGGCGCCTCCTGTTGGAGCTCTGCGCAGAACAGCGGCTTGTCATCACAAACACCCCTTTTCAGCAGAGGGACAGCCTGAAGACTACCTGGATGCATCACCGATCCAAACACTGGCACCTCCTGGACTACATCCTGGTGCGAGAAAGAGACAAACGAGATGAATTAATATATTGTTTTAAAAATAACATTGTCTTGAATTTTTATTACTGCTGGTCTGTGACATAACATCCTGGTGACTACTTTTCTATTTATTGAAGAAAACAGTGACTCAACCACATTTTGTGCAACAAACATACTTTCTAAATCAAAAGTGCACTGAGGCGCACCTATGGAATAAACTGCATCTTTGCTCAGGGGTCCTGGTTAATCACTTGTCAGGGAGGCACAATGCATCAAGCATGATTCGGTGGGAGCCAATACCATCCTTCAGTTGCCAAGGACCCTTCCTCATTTGGTGAATTAGATTTACTAAAAAATTTAAATGCAATAACATATTTTTTTGTGAAAAACCTTGTAATACTGATATATTTATTTATTTTTCGTTGCATGGATAATGCAGAAAGCCTTGGTTTGAAATTTAGGGTTTGGTGTCAGGAATTTGACAACAGTTGGATGGCTCTAAAGCTCAGATGTGTGACAGTGTACTTAATTTAAATAAAGTGATTTTCACCACTCAAGATATAGAGTTTAGTGTGTTTAGTTTTAATTCCTGCGAAACAGGAATATATGCAGATGCTGGGTTCCAGTGCAATATACAAAACTACTGAAGAAACTCAGTACGTCACGCATCATCCATAGGAAGTAAAAGGCAAAGAACATTTTGGGCCTGAACCTTTCGTCAGGAAAGTGGCAATTAAAGTTTCAGGCCTGTGCCCTCCATGGGAAATGTTCGATGAAGGGCTCAGGCCTGAAACATTGATTACCTTCTACTTCCTATGGATTCTATGTGACCTGCTGAATTTCTCCAGCAATTTCTTTATTCTTGCTAAGTGCGGAACATTCAGGTTGTTTAGAATTGATGTAGAAATTCCATGTACAACTTAAATTGCAACATAAACTTAGCACTGAAATTCCTAATTGCAGATATTTGAAATGTTTGGATTTCAGATATGATTGAAAATGGTCTGCAAATATAAGCCGCTTTCAGGTGGAATAGCTGGTAGCAGGCTGGGGGTGTGTGGGAAGCGACATTCAGGTGGCAGCACTGAAAGCGCTGTTCTGGCACCTGAAAGGTCTGCAGCGGGGAGAGGCGCCACGGAGCAAACGCCGGCTCCTGTCAATTGTGGCAGTAGTTCCGCCCGTTTTCAGGTGCGTAAGGGGGGCACTCGGAAGCGGAGAATACACCTACCCAAAGAGGGTCAGGATATTCCACTTTCAGGTTGCCTCCCAAAAGCTGCATTCAGGTATTTTAGGCGGCTTTACGTTGGGGTATTCTGGCCACCTGAAAATGGCTATAGAAGTTACTAATTTTACCATACTTTAGTGGGAAGATGAATAGATCTCAGAGCCTGGACTTGATTAGGGTGTGGTTGTTCCTTGTACAATGTTTAGTTATATAGTGGTAGGCTAGACGTGAACCTCTGTGCCTCAAGTTCAACCATCCTCTACCATAGCCCCATACCATTGCCACCTTCTGTGCCTGTGCAATTAATGAAGAATATTACAGCACAGAAAATGTGCAACAAAGGAAGGAAAATGTGATGAAGAAGTTCATCCAGATGTGCATGAGTTCATTGACTAAAAATCTCAGTTAACCCTGCTGGGAATTAAAATGGCTTTTATTGAATCAAAACTATATTGAGAATTTATCCGACCTGAGCCCCTCTGCCCCAAGACACAAGAAGGATAGGATTCCTCTTGTCCTCACTTACCGTCCCACTAGCCTCCTCCTGCAACATATTTCTCCGCATATAACTCCGCAATTTCTGTCACATAATACATAATCCCACCCCCAGATACATCTTCCCTCTGCCTTCCACAAGGACCTCTCCCTCTGTGACTCTTCTCCATTCATCCCTTCACACATTGCCCCCTGGGTACCCACATCTATGGCCTCAGGAAGTGCACAGTTGTGCCTGTAATTCTTCCCTCACCACCATTCGGGGCCCAAACCAGTCCTTTCAAGTGAAGCAACACTTCACTTGTGAATTTGTGGGTGTCATTTGCGCTTCACCTGTGAATCTGCGATGCTCCCGTTGTGGCCTCCTTTACATTGGAGAGACTGGCTGCAGTTTGAGAGATCGTTTCATTGAGCAGCTTCACTCTAACCTCAGCAATGCCAAAGATCTCCCAGTGGCTAACCATTTCAATTCCGTTCCCCCCTCCCATTCTGACATGTCTGTCCGCGGCCTCATGCACTGCCAAAACTGAGGCCACCTTCAAATTGAAGGAGCTACACCTAATATTGTGTCTAGGCACTCTCCAACCTGACGACATTAACATCGACTTCTCTGATTTCTGTTAGGCCATTCCCTGCACTCCCTCTGTCTCCTTACCTCCTGCTCTCAACCCCTTTCCCTCTCCATTCAGACAGCTATCCCCTCCTTCTATCAATTTTCAGCATTTTTCTCTTGATCTGTGTTCCTCCCACGCTCCTCCCCAAACCATTTTATTCAGATGCCTACCTGCCTTGGCTCATATCTTGAAAGGCTGAGACCCATCACATTGGTAATGTATCTTTAGATTCTGATTTCTTGTCAAAGTACATACATGACATCACATATGGTTCTTTTTCCTGTGGACAAGGCAAAATTTTTGCACTTATTGGTAGTGCAAAAAAAAACTCTACTCGATGTACACATGTAAATAAATAAAGAAATATAAACAAACTGACTGTGCAATACAGAGTGGAAAAAAATAAAATGCAAAAGTAAGAGTCCTTAAATGAATGTCTGATTGAGTTTATTGTTGAGGAGTCTGATGGTGGAGTGTGGTGCAGCAGTTCCTGAACCTCGTGGAGCGAGTTTTGTGGCACCTATACCTCTTGATGAAAGCAGCGAGAACAGAGCTTGTGCTGGGTGATGTCTAACCTTGATGATTGCTGCTGCTCTCCAACGACACTGTTCCCTGTAGATGTTCTTGATGGAGGGGAAGGTTTTGCCTGTGATGTCCTGGGCTCTGGCAACCTTTTGCAGGGCTTTATGCTTAATGATATTGGTGTCCCCATATCAGAACGTGATGCAGCCAGTTAACACTTTGTTCCTCACATCTGTGGAATTTTTCCATGGTTTCTGATGCCATACCAAACATTCACAAAATACTGAAGAGGTAGAGGCACTAATGTGCTTTCTTCATGATGCCATTAATGTGTTAGGACCAGTAAAGATCCTCCGAGATCGTGATTCCAAAGAACTAAAATTTGCTCACCCTCTCACGTCTGATCACCTGATGATCACTGGATTGTACATCTCTGGTTTTCCCTTCCTGAAGTTAACAATCAACTCCTTGGTTTTGCTGACATTGAATGTAAGGTTGTTATTGGTGCACTATTCAGCCAAGTTTTCAATCTCCCTCCTGTATGCTGACTTTTCACCCCTTTTTATACAGCCCACTACCGTAGTATTGTCAGTGAATTTGTAGATGATGTAATTGTTGTACTGAGCCACACAGTCATAGGTGTATTGTGAGTAGAAGGGGGGCTAAGAATGCAGCCCCATAGTGCTCTGGTACTGATGGTGATTGTGGATCCTCATTGATTGTGGTCTGGAGGATGGGAAATCCAGGATCTTTGCTACGTAAAGATCGCTGCATGACTTGCTGAGTTTCTCTAGCATTTTTGTAAAATCTACAATTACAGCATCTGCAGATTTAACTCTATATGGGGAATTTTTCTCCAAGCCAGATATTATAAAATGTAGATGTGGTGAAAACTTCACTGTGGAAATATTCAAAGAAATATTTGATCTATAATATTTAAAATATACACAGTGTATGACTGCATAGATAAATTGGACAATTGAGTCAAGATATAGTGTTCTTCTCCGAGGAGCCAGCATTGACTTGATAAGATAAATGAGCTTTTTCTGCAAAGCATCTTTTGTGAATTAATATATTTTTATTGGATTGCCCAGAGTTATTGGGAAGTATTTAGAATAGTTCACCATATTTGTCAAATACAGTGCAACATTATGAGATTGTGTTTGTAATACACATGTTGATCTGAGTTGCTCTTCAGTCCACATTAAAATATTGCAATCATTTTATTTTCAAGGGAAATACTTTTAGAGAAATCTCCAGCACATATTTGACATAGTGTAGAAATAACTGGGAGATTTACTGGCCTCCTTGATGAGATTTCATAATTGTAATCTCAAGATTGAAAATATTTTGATTTCAAAATATCGCTGCAACTAAGCAAATTAGAAATAGAATTGATATTCCTCGATGCGTTTGCATTTCTAGTAAAATAATATTCAAATGCAAAAATATTGAAATGAGCTGGGCAGGGAACACAGAAAGAGTCTCCCTTCTCCTAGTTTTTCATTTATTATAATGACTATATTACAAAGAATATTTGTTCAACTTTAGTTAAGTGGAAGTAAAACTCGATAAATATTCACTTGTCAGAATATCAGGTTCAAAAGTTTGTCAATTATTTTGCACACTAATATTATTTAAATAAATGTAAAATCTGAAGTTTCCATGAGAATTATTCTGTTTTAACAGCAAAGAATCCACAGATTAGAATGGCAATGATCATTTTAAAAGGTGGATTGGAGTCAAGCTTCACCATCATAAACATTCAATTTAATGGAGATATGAGACATGTTTTTCACACAGAGGGTGGTGGGTATCCGGAATGAGCTGCTAGAGGGAATGGTAGCATTAGGTGCAGTTACAACATATAAAAGACATTTAATCAGGTGCCTGTATAAGAAAGAGTTAGAGGGACATGAGGCAAACACAGTCGCCAGTCATTCTGGTCAAATCATCTTCCTGCAGCTATCTTAGATAAGAAATTACAGAAACCTGAGTGTAGAACCTCTAAGCTCAACAACAGCTTTTATTCAATGGTTATCAGGCTTTTGAACCTGCCTTTATTATCCTAACTATAAACTACTTGGGGCTCCACCAGAAAGGCCTGTCTGCTCTCTTGAAATACTACTTTTTCTCTTGCACTAGCTGTTATTGTGAATATTTATTCATGTACTAGCAGGATACCTGGCATTGCCTGGGAAATACTCAGGCTTGGCGTTGTTCCTCGGTTTCCTACTGCTTGCCCTTTGTTTATCTGGAGGTGGACCTGGTATTGCTGTTTTTGTTTCCTGCTGCCTGCTCCTTGTTTGTCTGGAGGCCTGAACACTGAGCTGGACCTGGTGTTGCTACCTGTTTCCTGTTTCCTCCCCCTTGCCTGTCTGGAGCCCTGAGAAGGGCGTATCGCTGCTGTTCTGTTTTCCACTGACTGCCCCTTGCATGTCTGGAAGCATCAACAGTGAGGCGACACTGATGCTCCTCTGCTGCCTCTTGCTTTCTCTTTTGTCTATCTCTATGGGCTCATGAAGAGTTTCTACCAATGTTGCTTCATTTTTTTGGGGCCCATATTGAACTGGGCTTGGCCACTTGTTTTTATTCTGAATGTACGTGGATGCACAGCCCTGTAACTAATTGAGGTATCCCTGGTGCAAGTGCAATTATTTTTGTTGAATATTTGAACTTCATATGACCTTAAAGGTTAAATTCAATGTGGTCATGACATTCAGCATCAAATGCTACCACAATTATGGTAAACAGTAATGCAAGTCAGTCCGAGTAAATACTTGTATAGAAAACAGTAATGCAAGTTAGTGCAAGCTGGGGAAAAAAAAACACTTTTAAACTTCATATGACCTTAAAGGTTAAATTCAATGTGGTCATGACATTCAGACAAACAGACATACATGTACAAATATATGTTAGAGCTATGCTTTATGTTGATAACCTTTTTTCGTACTGGGGAAATTCCGTACTGAGGTCATTTAATTTGGTGCATCTCTTTGGCTGGGCAAATAAGAATTTTGGTGCTTATAAACACTGTGTATATAAAAATTATATATGTGTATGACAACAAACTTAATATCATTGTTGTTAAATGGGACAGTAGGTAGGCATCTTGAAAAAAAATTGGTGGCACTGCTGGGGCTGCTGTAATGGTAGCGCTGCTGCTTATGGACCCAAGGGGGTCTAATTTCCCAGTCCGACTGCCGATGGTTCCATATAGGCTTTAAATGGCCGGTTAAAGGAGCCGATGGTGGTTTATTTTAAAATCCTGAGACCTTGGGGTCTAGGCCCAAGATGGCGGTGCCTATGTATGGCAGCAGCCACTAGGGGAAACAGGTAAGTGGTGCAAGGCACCAGAAATCAGGGAGAACACCTCTCTCCCCCCCCCCCCCCCCCCACCATTTGAGGAGAAGCAGAGGAGATGATTCACAGGACAGTGACCATGGTGGTGGACCAGCGAAGGGCTCTGCGGCTGAAGATCACATAGCTGGCAGGCTGTTGGTGATTCAAGGTGAGGAACCACACAGACTGTGGACTGTTGGCAACTGCGGTCAAGGGACTCAGACTAGGCTCCGGACTGCTGGAGACCAGCTGGAGGCTAGCTGGAACCAAGATGAGAGAGGGTGCTGAGGGCTTCTTGATTGTGTCAGCAAGGTTTGGATCTGGAACTCAGTTTGCCAAAGGCTGTGTAGCTATGAAGCTCCAGGAGCTGGAGGCGAATCCACCACAGACATTCAGAGACTCTGGGGGACTCTCTTTTGCTTCTCTTTCTCTGACTGAAAGGGGTGCCAGGTAATTTCTTCTGATAGTGAATCTAAAGGAAATTTTGAGTAATAGATTTTCTGTTTGATTATATGATAATAAAAGCATTTTGAATCTTGATCAGCATGGACAAGTTGGGCGATGGACCTGTTTTGGTGCTATGTAAATCTATGATAGTAAAATAGTTAATTTATATGAGGAGTTGCATTTGTACATGATTAGAATTCTAGCAGAGAGCAAGAAAGGTTGGAAACAGAAGGATATTTATAACAAACATGTTATTTTGCTTTATACTGTACCTGTACAATTGTATTTCTCTGGTCATTATTAACTTTAGCACTGCATCCTACACCATGATTTCCCTTCTTATCTGAGTTTTATTTAAAAACCTAATCATAAGATTTGTAATATGTATATCAAATTGAGTCAACATGATACTTTTGATTTCTGTTGGTGTGAAATGAAACTGCCCTTGATCACCATTGATAATAGCACACTGTTTACCATTGACATTTGCAGAACCTGTACCTTCACCTGTTAACGCTGCTTTATCAAAACTGAAACATAACACTGCCATGTAGGTTTTGACTTACTGCAACATATGTACTTAGAACTAATGTTTTCTTTATAAAAAGGCAATTTAAAACTCTGTGATAACAAATAATAGTTTGGTATTATTTGAATTTTTTTGATAAGGTGCTTAATGCCACATTAACTTCCAAACTGTTATGCAAAAATAGTTCTGTCCTGCGGCAATTTGAGAAAGTTGTGCTCAGCTCTATCTCAGCTTCCTTTTACTTCAAAAATGACAATAAATCAATGGATTATAACCTGCACTGCATCTGATTCACCAATTACAGATCTGTTTTTAGCGACTATCGCTGTCACTTCTGCGAAGGGGAGAAGTTCTTGGAAGTAGAACGGTAGAAGTTCTTGGAAGTAGATGGTGGAAATGTGTGGCTACATTCTCAATTGAATGATTTTCTGATTGCTGCTCGACTTTACACCCTAATTATACTAAATTCTAAGTGTTTGGACCATTCACTCCAGAGCCCACTTTTTTCCCCACTACTGGCATGTGATTCATTGTTTTTCGAATCAGAGGAAACTGAACACTGATGTTCCCCTGGGACCAGTATTAGGACCATTACTTTTCTTGATTTTTATTAATGGACTGGAGGGTTTTGATTGCACCTCAGAATTTTAAAAGTTTTTGGATGACACCAAACTTGGGCACATTGTGAACATGAAGAAGATAGTGATAGATTACAGCAGGGATATAGACTGGATGGTGGAACTAGAGCCACTTGAGAGATTAAACTAAATGATGAGAAATATGAGGTGATGCATTTTAGTAGGAGGAATCAGAAGAACCAATATCAAATAAGGGATCCTGTTCTAAAAGGGGTGAAGTATTTGAGGTAAAACATGAAAGTCCGCAGGCACCATGGTTGAAGTAAAAGCACAATGCTGGAGAAGCTTAGCAGGTCAAATAGTGTATTTATAGAGCAAAGATAAAGATACATAACTAACATTTTGTCCTTGAACCCATCATCAAATATAGAAAAATGTAGGCAGGCACACAAAAAATGGTGTGGGGGGGGGGAGGGGCAGGTAGAGGAGCACTGTCCCAAAGGCAGGAGGTAATAGGAGGGCATGCCAGTGAGCAGGGGGAGGAGGGATGGAGGAAAGAAGACAAAGGGAAAGGGAAGGGAAGGAAAGCAGAGAACAGGCTAACAGAAACCAGAGAAGGTGATGTTAATGCCATCTGGTTGGAGAGTGCCCAGATGGAAAATCAGGCATTATTCCTCTAATTTAAGGTGAGCTTGGTGGGATAGTACACGAAGCCATGGACAGACGTGTAAGCATTGCAGCAGAACACAGAATTGAAGTGGTTGGCCACTGGGAGATCCCTGTCACCAATGCAGACAGAGCAAAGGTGCTCAGTGAAGTGATCTCCCAGTCTGGGTCCAGTCTCTCTGATGTAGAGAAAGTCACAGCAGGACATAATGTAAAGGTACACAAGTGATTCAGAGTGGCAAGACAGATTGAGAATGTAATTAATAAAGCATATCCAATTCTGGGCTTTATCAAAAGATATATAAAGTATAAAAGCAGAGCAGTTATGTTGAGACTTCACAAAAGTTGATCCAATCTCAACTGGAGTATAGTGTTTTTTCACTCATATAACATACTCATCCATATAACATGCACACACATGTACAGTGTGGGTGTAGTAGTCTAGATTCTGGAGGAATCAATTTGCATTTAAATGGGACATGATGAGATAAAGCTCATACCAGTATCTGCTGCAGTCCATCTCCCACAATTAACACCCAATCAATTTCCCTCAGAGGCATCAATTGCCCATAATATGGATGGTATCCTCCTGCAACAAATTAACAAGATTGAAGAGAGGCCTCAGAGTTAAGCAGGATTTTAATTCCAGTTGTCTCAAATCAGAGACATTTGATATGTTAATCTCCTCCCTCAGGGACAGCCCTGGGCAACTAACATTGATAAGGTGCAGCGCTTTAGCCAGAATATCCTGTTTATAGGAATACCATGACATTCAGTAATAAGAGATATTCCCAAAATCAAAATTTCCCACCCCTGCTATAAATTGTGCATGTTCTTTCGTTGCCGCTATTACATTCCCATGCTCTCTATAACATTCCCACGCTTGCCATAAATTGTATCTTTCCCACAGCTGCTATAAAATGCGCACGTTCTTACAATGCCACTATTATATTCTCATGCTCGCTATAATAGTCCCACACTCGCTATAAATTGCCAGCGCAACTGTCTCACGGCCGCTATAAATTGTGCAGATTCTTTCAATGCGCTATTATATTCTCATGCTCACTATAATATTCCCACCCACTATAAATTGCTTCTTACCCATGGCCGCTATAAATTGTGCGTGTTCTTTCAATGCTGCTATTATATTCCCACAAACGCTATAACTTCCCATGCTCACTAGAAATTGCCGGTGCGTCTTTCCCACAGCTGCTATAAATTCTACGCATTTGCCGCTATTATGTTCCCACACCCACTATAAATTGCTGGTTTGACTTTCCTACGCTTACTATTAATTGTGTGCTTTCTTTCAACTTGTAAAAATATTCTGGTATAGCACGCATACGCATATAATGCGCATGGGGGAGGTGCCTGCTTTGTAAAATACAGATATAATGCAGATGTTAGATGCATAAAAATACAGTAGTCCTCAATTCCATATTATCAGAAGAATGTGAAGGTATGGAGAGGGTTCAGAAAAAAATTACTTTAATAATTTCTTCAACAAGGCACCACAGTGACAAGAATAGATTGGAGAGGCTGGGACTTTTCTTTGGAGAAGGCTGAATGGATGTTTGATAGAAATATATAAAAGAGAGGTCTGGACAAAGTGGATGAGAGGTTTTTTGATGAGAGATTGAGGCCTAGGGCCCATAGGAATAAAATAAATCCATTTAGACGGGTACTGGAAATCACAGAGGTGCAGAAACCAAGACAATAAATTGTAAATACATTTCAGGGAAAATATTGGACCTTGCTTTGCTTTACAAAAGGCATTCAGGGAAAATAATGCTAATTTTGCATTATTGCTCTTCTGCAAAGATCTAAAAATTCATCAAGTATCTTTATTGTGGTCAATGATTTTCTGTGGGGTTTAAAAGTTTAGCACCTCTTGGAACTGTGTTAGAATAAAATTGTATGCAAATTTTGCTGCTGGGGCCCCTAGTAAGCGTAGTCACTTATGCTTGGAAGAACAGTGTGCAAGAAGTGGGAAGCAAGTAAGGAGATTGGTGGGGCCTTGGAATAGATTCTTGTAACTTCATTAGTCATGGGAAGGCTCTGAAGGATTGAAAGGTATCTAATGTTGTACCATTATTTAAGAAGGCCATTTGGGATGAACCGGGGAACAACAAGCATGTGAACCTTGTATCTGTGCTGGCAAAGTTAGTTGAAGGGATTGAAATTTTTGCATTTGGAAAGGCAAGGATTGATTAAGGATAGTCAGCATGACTTTTAACTGTTTTTTTAGATATACAGCACGGTAACGGGCCTTTTCAGCCCATGAGCCAGTACTGCCCAACTATACCCAATTGCCCTATAACCCCAGTATGTTTTGAAGGGTGGAAGGAAACTGCAGCACCTGGAGGAATCTCTTTGAAAAAAAAGTTTATTTGTGGATTGACGAGTTCGGGGTTATAGTCATTACCCCTTTTCACACTGGCTAACCAGTAAATTGGCCGTTCAACGAACCGGATCAAGAAACCATTTTTGCTGTTCACACTGGACGACTGTTAACCAGTTCTCTGCATCCTTTCACACTCACCACCAGGTATCCCGGGGAGAGGGGTATCTATCTCACTAATTGGTCCCAGGATACCCCCTGTCCCTTTCACACTGGGCTAACCGGCACACAGGCATCAGATAGGGTGGTTCATCCCTGTGGTGATCTGATGCCTGTGTATTGATTCGCAAGCGCCCTCACTGGCACATTAACCAATATATTGACAGTTAATTACTGGGAGAAAGGGCCAGTGTGAATGGGGCTATTGTCTCCATGGACTTTAGCAAGGCCTCTGACAAGATCCCACATGGTAAGCTGACCAGGAAGGTTAGAATACATGGGATCCAAGGAGATCCAGCCAATAAGATAATGAATTTGCACAGAGTGGTGGATATAGAAAATGAGCTGCAAGAGGAGATGGTTGAGTCAGGTACAGTTATAAAGTTTTAAAAACAGGTGCACGAATAAGAAAGATTTTGAGTGCTATGAGACAAGTACAGGAAAATGGGATTAGTTTAGATTGGCATTTTGTCCGCATGAATGAATTGTACCAAAAGGCCATTCTCTGTGTTATATAACTCAATTAATCTGAATCTATAAAACTAGGAGGCAGAAGATGATTATGGAGTGCTCTGACCAGTGGTGTCCAGCAGAGGTTGGTGTAATGTCCCCTGTTTGATGTCAGCAGGAGCTATTTGGAGGTCTGGTAAATCTGGCCATTTTCTGTAGAAAGGCCCCAAGCCTAACATACAATACTTGCAACTAAGTAAATGATGAATGGATCGTAGTTGTTTGAAATGAAATATAAATGGTGTGTGCTTTTGTAGAGAAAATGAGATGAACCCTACAAATTAAGAATACCACTTTTACAGAAGCGTTGACAATTTAGGGATTAGTGGAGGGAGAATAAGACTGAAATGCTGCCAAATTTCATTTCCAGCTGATAAATTCTGACAAAGAAGATGTTTGCACAAGTTACAAAATTGGCAATTAGGGACCTTGCAATGACATCTGCTGTTATGTCGTTTGGACAGGAGATAGTGTCCTCATTTGCACATTGCGGCTATAGGTCTTATTATTTGAATTGCAAGCAAGACATTATCTTCCTGAGTCGTAGTAAAATGTACCATTGTTCAAATCTGGTTACATTTGTCAGCTTTGCATATGCAAAGCTGCCATAGTACGAAAATAAACTTATTCTGAAACCACACAGTATCACTGTAAGATATTTTTGATTGAAGTAAAAAGGCTGCCTTCTAGCTGCAAGGTCCAGTTGAGATGTTATGTTAATTTGTGCTTCACACTTGATGAAATTCCACATTGCATGCTTTGGAAACAAAGATTTATTTTAAATTACCTTTAAACTCGGCTGGAGATTTGGAATGGCCCAAACCAAAGTGAAATTACTGACAGCTGTTGACAATTTCTAATGATACTGCCCTTGGTTGCTTTGGAGAGAGGGCATTGCCATGCTCTCAATCATAATTTTCAATGTTAAAACCATGCAACACAATTCCTTCTGCGTGGATAGCTACAACCCTATCATAGAAACTCATTTGTGCCTCACTGGTAGCTTTCACGACTGTCATAGGTTTTTTGAGGTCAATTGTTTTGTTTGCTTCATAATTATTCCTTTGTTTCTTTAAATGCTGAGAGATGACTGAGGCTTAGGTGGTTGGAGAGCTGTTACTGGCACTCTGTTCACTCTTTCCACTTTGTAGGTGAAGAGTAGCCCAAGTATGTTCAAGATGTGCTGATCACTGCTTGTGAGGAAATTTTTTGCCTGGAGCCACATCATTGCATTCGTAATGGCAACAATCCATACAGAACAGGAGCATTGGCCCCAGAGTCTGTGCTACCCATCTCGATTAATCCCATTTTATTTCTACCACTCTTGCAACAATTTACAGTGGTCAATTATCTCTATCCTGTGCTCTTTTGGGCTGTTGGATGAAATTGCAGTACCCAGAGGAAACCCACTCTGTTACAGAGAGAATTTGCAAAACTCACACACTGAAAATCAGATTGAATCAGGTGGCTGGAGCTGTTGCATAACTGTGCTGGCAATGCTTATTCTGGAGGTCTAGACAGGAGACTGTTTACTTTTAATATTATTGCAACTTGTTCCTGTATAATTACCTTCAGAATTAGTGACGCTCTCTTCATTCTGAATATCTGTTTGCTATGGCATGGAGCTAACAACTGGTCTGACCAAAGAGACAAATTTCCAAATTAATATGAATTTTATGTGCCTGCATGTGGCTGTCGAGAACTGCATGACCATAATGCCTTTTTTGTGTTCAACTTCATAAAGCGCTCTTTGATTTTTGCTCTCTCATTTTCTTTCTGATCTCCTCGGCATTTTTGCATGCACGAAATTGTTTCCAAAGCAAGACAAGAGAAAGGGTTACAGGGGATTTGAGTGGAAGTGCATTGCTGAGGGCTAACTGGATTTTGCCTGCATTGTTTCAGCCAGTGATTGGTAGCATGAAAATAAGCTTTCTATATTGTTCACTGAGCAGAAAGTTTGTTTGTAGATTCATAAGCCTCTTTTCCACTGCCACCTTGTGCCAGGAAGTAATGGAAAATTAACCAGTTAAGGGTCCAGTGGAAAAGGAAAAGAATCAGCATGCCGGCGTCAAATGACATCAAATCACGCTGGGAATTGATGGCCTCAACCCCTACACATATCTCTGGCATCAGCTGACCCCCACATGCTGATTGAACTAGTGGAAAAAGGACAACTTCCATCCATTTGAAGGCAGACTCTCCGATTCCTATGGATGAGTTGTGTTCAGTGGAAAAGCAGTCAGTACCCCAGTTAAAGGTGACCTAGAGGAAACAGCATAAATGGTTTTCTATCACGGGACACTGCACGACCAATCAACTGGGATGCCAGTGGAAAAAGGGCTATTGAGTCATACTGCATAGAATAGTTCCTTTGGCCCAACTTGTCCATGTTGACTGAGTTGGCATTCTGGGCTAATCCCTTTTGCTTGCATTTAGTCCTTATCCTTCTAAACTGTTCTTATCCATATATCTGTCCAAATGCCCTTTGAACATTATAATTTGTACCCATTTCTATAGCTTCCTCTAATAGCTCATTCCAGATATAATCTATCCTCTTGAGTGAAAAAAAAATTGCTCTTCAGCTCCTTCTCAAATTTCTCTCCCCTTAATCCAACGCCCTCTAGTTGTAGAATTGTCTACCTTGGGAATAACTAGGAGCATTATTCTCTCCTCATGATTTGATAGATCTCTGGGAGCTCACTCCTCAGTCTCCATCATTCCAGTGAATAGAAACCTCTAACTTCCTGATAACTCAAGAACTCTAGTCCCAGTAACATTCTGGTGAATCTTCTCCACACCCTTCCACCTTATTGATATTCTTCTGAAAGCTGGGCAACTTGAATACACAGTACTCCAGGTGTACCATGATATGCCCAAACTTGGTACTCAGTACTTTGCGCAATGAAGGCAAGCGGTCTCCTTCAACACCCTGGCCACCTGAGTTGCCACTTTCATGGAACTGTTTTTCAACACTCTCCAGGACCCTACCATTTATTGTCGAAGTCCTACCCTTGTTTTATTCACCAAAGTGCAACACCTCACACTGGTCAGAGTTAGATTCCATTTGCCATTCCTTGCCCACCTTCCCAACTAATTTAGATCCTGTTAAAAACTTATCCTTCCTCAATATTTCACAAATGTGAATTGATTAATTGTTGAGTACTGGCTATACAGCAAATGCACCATCTCAATGCACAAACTGCATGTTCTTAACTTTGTATCTTGAAACCTTATTTGATTTGTCTCTGAAACTGAAACAGTTCCATGCTGTTCTCCATCACTCAAGCCTATAAACTCTCCTGTGAATCTTTAAGCCACTAGCAAAAACTAATGTATAATTGGCAGTAGCTATTTAACCAGCAGACACATTTTATTCTTAATTTTTTTTTAATGTAATCCTATATGTTATTCATGTTATAAAATCTTAAATAAAGTTTAAAAAAAAACCCAGCAGACACATTTTTTGAGATGTGGGAGAACAGCAGAGCAGGAAAACCACACAATCACAGGGAGAATGTGCAAGCTCCACATATGCAGCACCTGAGGCCAGGTTTAAAGCTGTGAGACAGCAACATTAAGTCAGCTAAATTATTTAAAATACACTCACAACAAACAAATTGACAGAGGTTTCTGAATCTTTTGAGCACATTTGAAAAAGCCTTAGTCTGAATAATTACCAGGCAACTAGATTTAAAATAAAGCATTTTCTGTGTGAGTTGTGCGCAAGATTGCATCTTCTAATTTCTGATTCAAATTGCTTCAGTGTGGATTTGCAGCCATGGCACTGCAATCTCACATTGCTTTGACTTCCAAGTATTTAAGGGACCAAATTCCACTTCTTACAAGACATGCAGACAGAACCGACCCATCGTCATGTGTCTGCTACTTTATAACTTATTTATCCTTTGATGGATAGAACTAAAACTGGATTAAGAATTAAAAAGAGTTTTTTAATTGAGAATTAAAAAGCATTGAAAAGTAGTTTGTATTGGAGCCAGCTGCAGACTGATGCTGAGTACCAGCCAAATTGGCAGTCTTGAATCTAATCTCCTCCAGTCACACAGCTGTCTGATCTTGGCTCTGCTCCAATGCATACCTCCATTTTCATTTAACTCCACCATGCAGGGCTTCAGCTGCAATGCACCAAGCTCTGGGATTTCTTTCCCATCTCTCTCTCTCTCCCTCCTCCCTCTCTCCATACTCTCTATCACTCCTCTCTCTCTCTCCCCTCACTTCTCATCACCTCTCTCTCTCTCTCTCATCTGCCCACTCCCTATCTTCTCTCTCTCATTTTCCTGCTCTCTCCTCTCCCCCCCCCCCCCACCGTTGAATCCTGAGATCAAATAAAGTCAACATGCTGAGGTTGAGTTCAAATATGCTCAGTCTTTATCCCACCATTACTGTTTTTACTCCCTCTTGGTCCTGTGCAACATGCCAGCCATTACAATTGATAACCAATCTATATACCCTGCAAAGCATTATAGTTGATAACCAAACTATATTATCTATCACTACGACATCCCTCCCTTATCAAATAAAAGGATCATCAAATAAATGAATGATGCTTAAACTACTTTTAACCCAGTCAACTTTTGACACTGATTATTTTCTTTTTTAAATTTAAAAAAATTTTTCTCACTATGAACCATATTAATCAAAATACAAACATTTCCCTCTTGAATATACACAGTGTCATTTTCTCCCCTTTTTTCACCCCTCCCCTCCCTCCCTCCCACCCCCCCCTCCAAACCCATTAAATGTTCAACATATACAATATAATAAACCCATTAAAAAATGTCATCACACAATGAAAATAAACAAGAAAATTGTGTCATCTACTTTTACACACTGGGAGAGTTCATTTCGTCTTCTTCTCATTGTATCATTTTAGGGGGTGGAGGTCCACTGTAGGCCCTCTCCGTTGTGTTCCATGTACGGTTCCCAAATTTGTTCAAATAATGTGACTTTATTTTTTAAATTATATGATATTTTTTCCAATGGAATACATTTATTAATTTCCATATACCATTGCTGTACTCTCAGGCTCTCTTCTGATTTCCAAGTTGACAATATATATTTTTTTGCTACCGCTAAGGCTACCATAATAAATCTTTTTTGCGCTTCACCCAGTTTAAGGCCTAATTCTTTACTCCTTATATTACTTAGAAGAAAGATCTCTGGATTTTTTGGTATGTTGCTTTTTGTAATTTTATTTAATACCTAATTTAGATCTTCCCAAAACTTTTTCACTTTCTCACATGCCCAAATTGCATGTACTGTTGTTCCCGTTTCCTTCTTACAGCGAAAACATCTATCTGATACTGTTGGGTCCCATTTATTTAACTTTTGGGGCTTGATATATAGCCTGTGTAACCAGTTATATTGTATCATGTGTAACCTCGTATTTATTATATCTCTCATAGTTCCGGAGCATAGCTTTTCCCATATTTCATTTTTTATCTTCATATTTAGATCTTGTTCCCACTTTTGTTTGGGTTTATAGCTTATTTCATCATTTTCTTTCTCTTGCAGCTTGATGTACATGTTTGTTATAAATCTTTTAATTATCATTGTGTCTGTAATCACATATTCAAAGCTGCTTCCTTCTGGTAATCTCAGTCTGCTTCTCAATTTGTCCTTTAAGTAGGTTTGCAGTTGATGGTATGCAAACATTGTACCATGAGTTATTCCATATTTGTACTTCATTTGTTCAAATGATAATAAATTATTTCCCAAAAAACAATTTTCTATTCTTTTAATTCCTTTTCTCTCCCATTCTCTAAAGGAAAGGTTATCTATTGTGAAATTGCGTCAATAATAATTTTGGTAGTTGTTAATTTGTTTTTTTCCTTTCTACGTGAATCTTCTTCCAAATGTTGAGCAGATGGTGCAGTACTGGTGAACTTCTATATTGCACCAATTTTTCATCCCACTTATAAAGTATATGTCCTGGTATCTTCTCCCCTATTTTATTCAGTATAAGGGTATTAAAGGTAACGGAGAGAAGGCGGGGACGGGGTACTGAACTTTAAGATCAGCCATGATCTCGTTGAATGGCGGAGCAAGCTCGAAGGGTCGAATGACCTACTCCTGCTCCTATCTTCTCTGTTTCTATGTTTTTTTTTATCTAGCTCTATCTTGGTCCAATATGGTTTTTCCCTTGTTTGATAAAAATCTGATAGATATCTTAATTGTGCTGCTCTATAATAATTTTTAAAGTTTGGTAGCTGCAAACCACCTTGTTTGTACCATTCTGTTAATTTATCTAGCACTATCCTCAGTTTCCCCCCCCCCCCCCACCCCTTCCATAAGAATTTCCTTATTATTCTCTTTAGTTCATTGAAGAATTTCTCTGTTAAGGGAATTGGTAACGATTGAAATAGGTATTGTATCCTTGGGAAGATGTTTTAATTTTAATGCAATTTACCCTTCCTATCCATGTTAGTGGTAAATCTTTTCAATGTTCTAGGTCATATTGTAATTTCTTCATTAATGGCTGATAGTTTAATTTGTATAGATGGCCTAGATTATTATCTAGTCTAATACCTAGGTATCGGATTGTTTGTGTTTGCCATTTAAATGGTGATTCTTTTTTAAACTTTGTGTAATCTGCATTATTCATTGGCATCGCTTCACTTTTATTTGCGTTGATCTTGTACCCTGATATTTCTCCATATTCCTTCAATTTCTTATGTAGTTCTTTTATTGATATTTCTGGTTCTGTTAAGTATATTATGATGTGATCTGCAAATAAACTGATTTTATATTCCTTCTCCTTTATTTTTATCCCTTTAATTTTATTTTCTGTTCTTATCAGTTCTGCCAATGGTTCTATTGCTAAAGCGAACAGTGAGGGAAATAGTGGAAATCCCTGCCTAGTTGACCTGCTTAATTTAAATTGTTTTCGATATATATCCATTTACTCTCAACTTCGCCATTGGACCCTTATATAATGCTTTAATCCAATTAATATATTTCTCTGGTAGGTTGAACCTCTGTAATACTTTGAATAAATAATTCCATTCTACCCTGTCAAAGGCTTTCTCTGCATCTAAAGCAACAACCACTGTTGGCATCTTATTTCCTTGTATTGCATGGATTAAGTTAAGGAACTTACAGACATTGTCCGTTGTTCGTCTTTTCTTAATAAATCCAGTTTGATCTAGTTTTACTATTTTTGGTACACAGTCGGACAATCTGTTTGCTAATAGTTTTGCTATTATCTTATAATCTGAGTTAAGTAGAGATATTGGTCTATACGATGCTGGTGTTGGTGGATCTTTCCCCGTCTTTGGTATTACTGTAATTATTGCTGTTTTACTGAATTTGGCAAGTTTTGTGTTTCTTCTATCTGGTTCATTACTTCCAGGAGAGGAGGAATTAGTAACTCTTTAAATGTTTTATAGAATTCTATTGGGAGTCCGTCCTCTCCAGGCGTTATATTGTTCGGTAGCTTTTTTAATATATCCTGTATTTCTTCTATTTCAAATAGTTTTATCAATTTGTTTTGCTCCTCTTCTTGCAATTTTGGTAGTTCAATTTTAGCTAGAAACTCATCTATTTTGTCTTCTTTCCCTTCATTCTCAGTTCGGTATAATTTCTCGTAGAATTCCTTAAAGTTTTCATTGATCTCTGTTGGGTGATATGTAATTTGTTTGTCCTTTTTCCTTGATGCCAATACTGTTCTTTTAGCTTGTTCTGTTTTAAGCTGCCAAGCTAGTATTTTGTGCGTTTTTTCTCCTAGCTAACAATACTTCTGCTTTATTTTCATTATGTTCTTCTCCACCTTATACGTTTGTAGTCTTTCATATTTTATTTTTTTGTCTGCCATTTCTCTTCTTTTTGTTGTATCTTCCCTTGTTGCTAGTTTGTCGACGGTCTTTATTCTTGTTACATCTCTTCATCTCTCTTTCTGTCTTGCAGGTGTTCTGCAAATTCTCGTGCTTTCTCTGAATCCGAGAACAGTCTGTTTTGCTCCCCCGGGATAACTATTTTAAGCACCGCTGGATATCTTAACATAAATTTATAGCCTTTTTTCCATAGGATCGATTTTGCTGCGTTAAAGTCCTTCCTCTTCTTTAGCAACTCAAAACTTATGTCTGGGTAGAAAATTTTTTTTTGACCTTTGTATTCCAGTGGTTTTTTGCTTTCTCTAATTTTATTTATTGCCTTCTCCAATATATTTTCTCTTGTCGTGTATCTCAGAAATGTTATTAAAACGAATCTTGGTTTTTGTTGTGTCTGTGGTTTCGGGGTTAGTGTGCTGTGTGCCCTTTCTATTTCCATTCCTTCCTGCATTTCTGGCATTCCCAGGACTTTTTGGATCCATTCTTTTATAAATTCTTTCATATCTTTGCCTTCTTCATCTTCCTTAAGACCCGCTATCTTTATATTGTTTTGCCTTCTATAGTTTTCCATTATATCCATCTTCTGAGCTAATAACTCCTCTGTTTCTTTAACTTTTTTGTCACTTTCTTCCAATTTTCTTTTTAAGTCATTCACTTCCATTTCTATCGCCATTACACGTTCTTCCACATTTTATAATACTTCCCCTACTTCTGTAATGACCAGCTCTATTCTACTCACTTTTTCTTCTGTACTTTTCATTTTTCTTTTCATTTCACTAAATTCTAGTGTCAACCATTTTTTTAATGCTTTCATTTGTTCTTGAAATTTTTTAAAATCTATGTTCTGTCCATTCATTTTACTTCCTGTTCCTCTGTGCAGAGCTTGGTGTCCTTCTTCTATGTCTGCTCTTGGGTTTGTGTCTTCTATTTCTCATCCTTGTATCTGTGTCTCTTCTGACTTTCTTGTTGAGCTGCTTGTCTCAGTTTGTTGGGTTTTTTTTTCATGGTTTCTTAATGTTGGTCCTCTTCTTCTGGGCTGGATATATGTTGGGCCTCCATTTTCTGTTTTTCTTTCTCACCCCTCCCTTTCCCATTGCTTTCTTTATCTTCCTGCTGGGAGCCCTGCTGTTGGGTACCTCTCAGCTGTTCGTGCTGTGGAGTTTCACTCCACAGCTGGTCCCCCCTCCCGTCGGTGTTTTCCTTGTCATGCGCATCGCACATGCACGAGGAATTGCGCAGTTGCGCACCTCTGTTTGGCTCAGTGAGCCATTTTTGCATTCCCGCGGTCGGTAGGTCGTGACCCTACGGGGTCTCCACTAACCTTGGGGAGCGGGCTCCTCTTTCCACGGCGGTTCCCTACTTTTTCATGCAGTAAGCCCTTCACCTTTCTCTTCCGGCGTCTTCCTTCTTTTTTTCCCGTTGTTTTTGGTTTTTCTTTCTTAGGTGCCATTTTCTCCACACCTTTATCATTTATTTGTTGTGTTTTGTTTATTTGGGGCTTTGCTTTTTCTTCACTTTCTTCTTTTCTGGAGAGGGCTGGTATTCTCCTACCAGCCACTACTCCATCACATGACTCCTCGATACTGATTATTTTCAATACCAATATCAACTTCAATTTCCAAATCACATGTTTTCCTGGATGATTTGCAAACCATAAAATACAAAGTTCTCCACACTATTACATCATGAAGTCTTGAAATCTCCTAAGTGGTCATCGCTGATGTTGCGATCTACCTCCTGGCAATATCCGGCCTGCTTCTGGCCTGCTGACCATGATGTCCTACTCAGTTTGTCTACCGCCTTGATGCTGGTTTCCAGTCGTTTCTCCTTCCAGCTGTTGCATTCCAGGTCTATCCAGCTGGTCATCTCGGCTCTGCTCTCTCACAGTTTCATCTGGCGTCGACAGCACTGGAGTGTTGCGACGATACTTTTTCATGTGATGTGTTTCTGTCATAAGTAACAGCTTCTGCTGACTGGACCATCACCTGATTTCCTTCTCTGGACACCATAATATATGGTTGGGGAATAAACGGTGCGTCCATTTTATTCTGACTCTCTTTCCTCACCTGTACCTCATCCCCTGGCGTTACATTTGAAGGTCTGGCATTGCTTTTCATGTCCGGATACAGTTTCGTTGCCCCTTTTCTTTCAGCATCATTGTCTTCCACTTCCTGGTCATTCACTATGTCATCAACCAGTGGTATTTTGGTTCTGATCTTTCTTCCAAACAAGAGTTCTGCTGGACTATTTCCTGCGGTGCTATGTGGTGTCACTACATAGGTGTATGTGTATGTTGCTACATAGGTCAAAAGAGCTTCTTTCCAGTCCTTGCCTTCTGCTTGAGCGATTTTCATTCTTTTCTCCAGCGACTGATTCTGACGTTCAACTTCTCCATTGGCCTGTGGCCATTTTGGTGTAGCCTTGTGGTGGTGTATACCAATGGTTCTCATGAATTCTCGGAATATCTCTGACATGAATTGAGGTTCATTGTCCGAATGCAAGTTACTGGTAAGCCATGTCTGGAGAAGATCTCCATCAGTGCTGCGATAGTCTTTTCTGCTGTTGTTGATTTCATTATGACATACCCATCATACCTGCTGTAATAGTCAACAACCACCATAATCGACTCTCCAGTTAGGAATGTGACCAAGAGGTCTACTGCAATATCCTCCCATGGTCCGTGTGCTTCATATCGGTTCAGGTAGGTCAGGTCTGCTTGTTACCGGACACCGATGACATGATCTCACATATTTTTCCATTCCTGGCCACCAAACCTTTGTACGGAGGTTTTGCTTTGTTCCAACAACTCCCAAATATCCCTCATGGGCCAGTCCTACCATCCTCCCTCTCAATTTCTGTGGAATGACAAATTGGTTTCCCCTGAGTACACATCTTCCAATTGTGCACAGTTCATCTCTGATGGCCACATAGGTTTTGTTTTGACAGCTGTTCCAGTCACCGCTGTTGATCCGATCTCTAATGTCCATGAGTTCTGGGTCCATGCACGATTCCTCCACAATCTCCCTGGTTTGTACTGACCGTTGGTGTAGCATTCACTGCAACGAATCTCACGAACGATTCAGCCTCCATCCCAAGCCTTGAGTGCTTTACCCTATCGTCTTTCAGCAACCTTGATGGTGAATCGGCAATATTGTTTTTATGTAAATCACCCTGTAGTGATATTGTTGTAGCCTCAGGATCCATGTTTCACTTCCAGCACACAGATTCGATCTTGGAGAATAAATGGCTTCCAGTGGTCTGTGATCAGTTAAGAGCTGGAACTCTTTGCCACATAGATAAGCATGGAAATGTTTGCAGGCCCATACGAGTCCCAGGACCTCCTTCTCTGTCTGTGAATAACGTCTTTCAGCATCAGTAAGTGACTTGCTTGCATATGCAATCACCCTCCATTGTTCCCCTTGCTTCTGAGCTAGGACTGCTCCTAGTCCCACTGGGCTAGCATCAGCTATGACGTGTCTGAGCCTTTGGATCAAAATATCCCAATGTATGTGCCCTCATCAGGCTTCTTTTCAATTTCTGAAATGCCTTCCTTTGGTCAGGTCCAACACAAAGTGAGCATTTCTCCTTGTTAGCCTCCTCAGTGGTCTGCAATAGTTGCTAGATTTAGTATGAACTTTGCATAAAAGTTCACTAGGCCCAGGAAACTCCTCACTTCTGTTGCATTCCTTGGTTCTCAAACCTCTGCAACTGCTTTGATTTTACCTTCAGTTGGATCGATACCTTCACTAATCAGCTTGTGACCCATGAACACCATCTCGGATACACCCAGCAAACATTTGTCTGCATTCACTGTTAATCCAGCATCTGGGCTAATGTCTGTCTTAGTCTCCCATCATGTTCCTCACATGTGGCACCATGGACAATAATATCATCTGAGATATTAAATGTGCCTGGAACTCCTTGGATCACTTTGTGGATTTTATGTTGATAGATCTCTGGAGCAGCGTTTACACCAAATAGTAACCTCCTGTATCTAAACAATCCACAATGTGTGATGAATGTAGTGATTTGTTTTTGACTCTGGCTCTAGTTATAGATGGTGGAAACCTCATTTCAAATACAACTTTGAGAAGACTTTGCTTGTCAGTAGTTCCTGTAGGACCTCATCCACTGTAGGAATGGGGTGCCTTTCCCTCACTACTTCTTTGTTTGCTCTCCTCATATCAATACATAGTCTGATCTCTCCATTGGGTTTTGGGACTACAATGACTGGGCTGACCCAAGGTGTTGGTTCCTCCACTGGTTCAGTTATGTCTTGTTGGATAAGTTCATGTATTTTTGCTTCTACTTTCTCCTTCAGCCCAAACAGTGTCCTTCTTATGGGTTGTGCTACTGGCCTGACCTCTGGATCTATTTTCAGTTTGATCTGCCTGTTCCTTTGATTTCCAAATCCTCCAAAAACTGACCGGTATTCCTCTTTCAGATCAAAATAGGATTGCCCTGAGTTCACATCCAGGCCTATACATAATACACCCATTGCCTGCGCCGTCTCCCTACTCAGTAGAGGTTCCCCTTGTTCCTCTATAACAACAAACTCTGCCATCATGGTAGGTGGTGTAAGATTACTCTGGACATCCACCTGCACCTCTGCTGTAAAACATCCAATTGTTTGAAGCGGCTTCGATGAGGTGTATGGAAACAACTTTTTCTCACATTTTTTTTAAAATTTTTTTATTTTTCACACCATAAACCACACTGATCAAGATACATACATTTTCCTTTTCAAATATATACAGTGTCATTTTCTCCCCCCCCCCTCCTCCCATCCCACCCTCCCTACCTCCCCCCCCATTCATTTAAAGTACAAAATCTAAGACACATTAAACCAGTCAAACAATGTTGTCACTCAATAAAAATAAACAAGAAATTCCACTGAGTCAATTCTTTTCATTTCCTTCTCCTTTCGTTAATTTAGGTGGTAGATGTCCCCGGTAGGTTTTCTCTATTGAGTTTCATGTATGGCTCCCATATTTGTTCAAATATTTCAATATTATTTCTTAAATTATATGTTATTTTTTCTAATGGAATACATTTATTCATTGTTGTATTCTCAAATTATCTTCCAATTTCCAGGTTGACATAATACATTTTTTTGCTACGGCTAGAGTTATCTTAACAAATCTTTTTTGTGCACCATCCAAATCAAGTCCAAATTCTTTATTTTTTATGTTACTTAGGAGGAAGATCTCTGGGTTTTTTGGTATATTGTTTTCTGTAATTTTATTTAATATCTGGTTTAGATCTTCCCAAAATTTTTCTACTTTCTCACATGTCCAGATTGCATGAATTGTTGTTCCCATTTCTTTTTTACAACGAAAACATCTGTCAGATACTGTTGGGTCCCATTTATTTAACTTTTGAGGTGTAATGTATAGCCTGTGTATCCAGTTATATTGTATCATACGTAACCTCATATTTATTGTATTTCTCATAGTTCCAGAGCATAACTTCTCCCATGTTTCCTTCTTTATCTTTATATTTAAATTTTGTTCCCATTTTTGTTTAGTTTTACCATTTGTTTCCTCATTCTCCTTTTCTTGCAGTTTAATATACATATTTGTTATAAATCTTTTGATTGTCATTGTGTCTGTAATCACATATTCAAAGTTACTTCCCTCTGGTAACCTCAGACTACTTCCTAATTTGTCCTTCAAGTAGGATCTCAATTGGTAATATGCCAACACTGTATCTTGAGTTATATTATATTTATCCTTCATTTGTTCAAAGGATAATAATCTATTTCCTGAAAAATAATTTTCTATTCTTTTGATCCCTTTTTTCTCCCATTCTCTAAAGGAAAGGTTATCTATTGTAAAAGGGAGTAACTGATTTTGCGTCATTATTAGTTTTGGTAATTGGTAATTTGTTTTATTCCTTTCTACATGAATCTTCTTCCAAATATTGAGCAGATGATGTAATACTGGAGAACTCCTACGTTGTACCAATTTTTCATCCCATTTATATAATATGTGTTTAGGTATCTTTTCCCCTATTTTATCTAGTTCTAATCTAGTCCAATCTGGCTTTTCCCTTGTTTGATAAAAATCTGATAGGTATCTTAATTGTGCGGCTCTATAATAATTTTTAAAGTTTGGCAGTTGTAAGCCTCCTTGTTTATACCATTCTGATAATTTATCTAGTGCTATCCTCGGTTTCCCCCTCTTTCCATAAAAATGTCCTTATTATTTTCTTTAACTCCTTGAAAATTTTCTCTGTCAAGTGTATTCGCAATGCCTGAAATAGGTATAATATCCTTGGGAAAATGTTCATTTTAATACAGTTTATCCTTCCTATTAGTGTTAGTGGTAAATCTTTCCAATGCTCTAAATCGCCCTGTAATTTTTTCATTAATGGATAATAATTGAGTTTATATAGATGGCCGAGATTTTTATTTATTTGTATACCTAGGTATCTTATTACTTGCATTTGCCATCTGAATGGTGATTCCTTCTTAAATTTTGAGAAATCCGCATTATTTATTGGCATTGCTTCACTTTTATTTACGTTAATCTTGTAACCCGACACTTCTCCATATTCCTTCAATTTCTTACAGAATTCTTTTATTGATTGTTCTGGTTCTGTTAATTATACTATAACATCGTCCACAAATAAACTGATTTTATATTCCTTGTCTTTTATTTTTATCCCTTTTATATTATTTTCTGTTCTTATCAATTCTGCTAGTGGTTCTATAGCTAACGCGAACAATAAAGGTGATAGTGGGCATCCCTGTCTTGTTGATCTGCTTAAATTAAATTGCTTTGATATATATCCATTTACTGTCACTTTCGCCAATGGCCCCTTATATAATGCTTTAATCCAATTAGTATACTTCTCTGGTAAACTGAATTTTTGCAATACTTTGAATAAATAATTCCATTCTACTCTGTCAAAGGCCTTCTCTGCGTCTAAAGCAACTGCTACTGTTGGCGCTTCACTCCCTTCTACTGCATGAATTAAGTTAATAAATTTACAAATATTGTCTGTTGTCCATCTTTTTTTAATAAATCCAGTTTGGTCTAGATTTACATAATCTGCTAATCTGTTTGCTAATAGTTTAGCTATTATCTTATAATCTGTGTTAAGTCATGATATTGGTCTATATGACGCTGGTGCGAGTGGATCTTTCCCTTGCTTTGGTATTACTGTAATTATTGCTGTTTTACATGAATCTGGTAAGCTTTGTGTTTTGTCAATCTGGTTGATTACTTCCAGGAGGGGGGGGAATTAATAATTCTTTAAATGTTTTATAGAATTCTATTGGGAATCCATCCTCTCCTGGTGTTTTATTATTTGGTAGTTTTTTTTATTATCTCTTGTATTTCTACTATTTCAAATGGTTCTGTTAATTTATTTTGTTCCTCTATTTGTAATTTTGGTAGTTCAATTTTAGTTAAAAATTCATCTATTTTGCCTTCTTTCCCTTCGTTTTCAGTTTGGTATAATTGTTCATAGAATTCTCTAAAGTTTTCATTAATCTCCGTTGGATTATATGTGATTTGTTTGTCTTTTTTCCTTGATGCCAATACCATTTTCTTAGCTTGTTCTGTCTTAAGCTGCCATGCTAGAATTTTATGCGTTTTTTCCCCTAGTTCATAATATTTCTGTTTTGTCTTCATTATGTTCTTCTCCACCTTATACGTTTGTAGTGTTTCATATTTTATTTTTTTATCTGCCAATTCTCTTCTTTTAGTTGTATCTTCCTTCATTGCTAATTCTTTTTCTATATTTACTATTTCCCTTTCCAACTGCTCTGTTTCCTGATTGTAGTCCTTCTTCATCTTGGTTACATAACTTATTATTTGCCCTCTAATGAACGCTTTCATTGCATCCCATAGTATAAACTTATCTTTCACTCATTCTGTATTTATTTCAAAGTACATTTTAATTTGTCTTTCAATGAATTCTCTAAAATCCTGCCTTTTAAGTAGCATGGAGTTTAATCTCCATCTATACATTCTTGGAGGGATGTCCTCTAACTCTATTGTCAATATCAAGGGTGAATGGTCCGATAATATTCTGCTTTATATTCTGTTTTTCGTACTCTATCTTGCATACGAGCTGATAACAGAAATAGGTCTATTCTTGAGTATGTTTTATGTCTACCCGAATAATATGAATATTCCTTTTCCTTTGGGTGTTGTTTCCTCCATATATCCAAAAGTTGCATTTCTTGCATCGATTTAATTATAAATTTGGTTTCTTTGTTCTTTCTGTTAATTTTTTTCCCAGTTTTATCCATATTTAAATCCAAATTAAGGTTGAAATCCCCTCCTATTAATATGTTCCCTTGCGTATCTGCTATCTTCAAAAAAATATCTTGCATAAACTTTTGATCTTCTTCGTTAGGTGAATATACATTGAGTAGATTCCAAAACTCCGAATATATCTTACATTTTATCATTACATATCTCCCTGCTGGATCTATTATTTCCTCTTCTATTTTAATTGGTATATTTTTACTGATTAATATAGCTACTCTTGCTTTTGAATTATACGACGCTGCTGTTACATGTCCTACCATCTCTCTTTAATTTCTTGTGCTCCAATTCAGTTAAATGTGTTTCTTGCACAAATGCTATATCAATTTTTTCTTTTTTCAGTAAATTTAGCAGTTTCTTCCTTTTGATTTGGTTATGTATTCCGTTAATATTTAAAGTCATATAGTTCAACGTAGCCATTTCATACTTTGTTTATCTTCCCTTTCCGTTTCTCCATCATCACCTTTCCTTCTTATCCATTTCTGCTTTCTTGTTTTGAACACTTTATAAGACAACATTTCTAAAACATCAAACATTTTCCTTATTCTCCTATTTAAAACTTCTTTAATCCCATTCTCCCCTCCCCCTCCTGAGTTGCCCTTTATCCCTTGCCGGGCAACCACATCTCCCCTCTCCATTTGGATTTGCGAATTCACTCGCAAGCGTCAACTGATTTTGCAGTGACCGTAACTCCTCCCCACCCAGCGCCCCCCGGAAAAGATTTCAATTTTCATATATAACAAAGATCACTCTTTTAATTCCCTCCTTATTCCCTCTATTCCCTTTCATTCCCTTATTAATTCTTATCTATACTCTATATATTTTCCTCTAAATACGGATACACTCATGTATACACATATATACATACACACCCATATACACACATACATATAGTTCGTGGTCATTTTTACTCTCATTACATGTCTTAATCTCTCTGCTTGTTTTGTAGTTGTTCTGCAAATTTTCGTGCTTCCTCTGGATCCGAGAATAGTCTGTTTTGTTGCCCTGGAATAACTATTTTAAGTACCGCTGGGTACTTTAACATAAATTTATATCCTTTTTTCCATAAGATCGTTTTTGCTGTATTGAACTCCTTCTTCTTCTTCAGGAGTTCAAAACTTATGTCTGGATAGAAAAAATTTTTTTGACTTTTGTATTCCAGTGGCTTTTTGTCTTCTCTTATTTTCTTCATTGCTTTCTCCAATATATTTTCTCTTGTTGTATATCTTAAAAATTTTACTAAAATGGATCTTGGTTTTTGCTGCGGTTGTGGTTTCGGGGCTAATGTTCTATGTGCCCTCTCTATTTCCATTTCTTCCTGTAATTCTGGTCTTCCTAGGACCCTGGGGATCCAATCTTTTATAAATTCTCTCATATTCTTGCCTTCTTCATCTTCCTTAAGGCCCACTATCTTTATATTATTTCTTCTATTATAGTTTTCCATTATATCTATCTTCTGAGCTAACAGCTCATGTGCCTCTTTAACTTTTTTATTAGATTCTTCTAATTTCTCTTTTAAGTCCTCTACTTCCATTTCTACGATTATTTCTCGTTCTTCCACATTATCCACTCTTTTTCCTATCTCTGATATGACCATTTCTATTTTATTCATTTTTTTCTTCTGCATTCTTAATTCTTCTTTTTATCTCATTAAATTCTTGTAATTGCCATTCATTCACTGATTCCATATATTCTTTAAAAAAAGATATATCCATTGTCTTGCCTTTCTCTTCTTCTTCCATTTCTTTCTGTTCTTCTTCTTCTTCTTCTTCCTCTGGGTTGACCATCTGTTGTTTCCTTGTTTTCTTTTTACCCTCTTCTTTCTTGTTGTCATTATTGTCTGTGTTCTGCACCTGCTGCTGTGCTGCAGGTGTCTCTCTCAGCTGTGGAGATCGACTCCGCAGCTGTTCCCCCCTCCCGTCAGTGTGTTTTTTTTCATGCGCATCGCGCATGCGTGAGGAGACGTGCATGCGCGGTTGCGCACTTTTACTCGGCTCTGCGAGCCATTTTTGTAGTCCCGAGCCCGGGACATCCACTGACCTGAGGGAGCAGGCTTCTCTCTCCGCGGCGGGCCTCCTCGGACAGGTAAGGCCTTCACCTTCTTCTTCCGACGTTCTTTCATCTTCTCTTCTTCCCGTTGTTTTCGACTTTTCTCTCTTCGTTGCCATTTTCTTCTCACCTTTATTTTTACTTTGTTTTAAGTTTTACTCTTGTACCTTTGTGTTTTGTGTGTTTTATTTCAACTTTTCCAGAGAGGGCTGGAATTCCCTGACCGGCTACTACTCCATCACGTGACTCCCTTTTTTCTCACATCTTCTGATGGTACATTTTATCTTTTTCAGTTCTTCCCATAATACTCTGTCTATGATGTTGGTGTCACTCCCACTGTCCAGCATGATGTCAACCTTCACACCTCCAATCAGTACTGGCACCTTTGCATTTGCATGTTTATTGTTAACAGCAAAAGCATATTGTGTCTCAGTCATCATCATGTGTACGTTCACATTCACATGGACCCTTTTCAACGTGATGTACATTTTGTTCGCTCCTTGGCCTACATCCACCTCTCATCCCCCTTCTTCCTCCACAATTATTTGCATGTCCGGGTTCACCTCTTGCCTGGGGTGGGGCTCTGCATGTCTTGGCAAAATGGCCCTTTTTACCACAACTTCTGCACACATGACCCCTGGCGGACAGCACAAATCTTTGCCAAAATGACCAATATTGCCACATTGGTAACATTCATGACCACGTTCCGAATAACTAGTGTGCTTACCATGTTCCTGTCCTTTGCTTGCGGCAATAAATATCTTATGAATTTGACCAGAATATGCATCATCACATCCAGATGGGGGACCATCCAATTTCATAGTTTGATACTGAGTTTCCACTACTTCAAATGATGCTGTTGTTGTCAATGTTTCTGCCAGTGTGAGTGTTGCACCTTTCTCCAACAACTGGCGTCTCAACTGGTTTGATGTACAATTTTGTACCACCTGATCTCGAATCTGGTTTTCCAAATCTGCTCCATAATCGCATCCTTCAAGGCATTATAGTTGATAACCAAACTATTATTTATCACTACGACACCCTCTCTCTCTCTCATCTCCCTCTCTCTCTTATCTCCCTCCCTCCCTCTCTCTCATCTCCCCTCTCTCTTGTCTTCCCCTCTCGTCTCTCCTCTCTATTTCCTCTCCCCCCTCATCTCCCCCTCCCTCTCTAGTCTCGCCCCCCCTCTCTTGTCTCGCCACTCCTCTCTCGACTACCCTCTCTTTCGTCTCTCTCTCTTGTCTCCACCTCTCTTTCTCGTCTCCCTCTCTCTCTCATCTCACCCTCTCTCTCGTCTCTCTCTCTCTCTCGTCTCCACCTCTCTTTCTCATTTCCCTCTCTTTCTCATTTCCCTCTCTTTCTCGTCCCCCTCTCTTTCTCGTCCCCCTCTCTCTCTCATCCCCTCTCTCTCATCCCCCTCTCTCGCATCCCCCTTTCTCTCTCTCTCATCTCCCCCTCTCTCTCTCGTCATCCCCGTCTCTCTCATCTCCCTTTCTTTCTCTCCTGTCCCCCTCTCTCCCGTCCCCCCCTCTCTCATCCCCATCTCTCCCTTGTCTCCCCTCTCTCATCTCCCCCTCTTGATCTCGTCTCCCCTCTCTCTCTCTCTCTCTGTCCCGTCCTCCTCTCTCACACCCCCCTCTCTCTCTCTCTCTCTCTCGTCTCCCCCCTCTCTCTCTCATCTCCCCCTCTTGCTCTTGTCTCCCCCCCTCTCTCTCATCCCCCCTTTCTCTCTAGAACCCCCTCTCTCTCATCCCACTCTCTCTCTCCCATCCCCCCCTCTCTCTCTCGTTCCCCTGCTCTCTCATCTACATTGTCTCTCTTTCTCTCATCTCCTACCCTCTTTCGCATTTCCTACCCCTCCCTCTCTCTCATCTCCTACCTCTCTCTCTCGCTCTCATCTCCTACCCTCTCCCTTCTCTCTCATTTCCTACCCTCTCCTCTCTCTCTCTTCTCCTACCCTCTCCCCCTCTCTCTCATCTCCTATCCTCTCTTTCATCTCCTACCCTCCCTCTCCCTCTCTCTCATTTCCCCCTCTTTTTCCTGCCTCTGATTCCCCGCCTCTGATTCCCCGCCTCTGATTCCACGCATCTGATTCCCCGCCTCTGATTCCCCGCCTCTTATTCCCTGCCTCTGATTCCCCGCCTCTGATTCCCCACCTCTGATTCTTGCATCTCTCTCTCTCATCTTTCTGTCTCTCATCTCTATCTCATATTTCTCTCATCTCTTTCTCATCTCTCTCCCCCTCTTTGTCACCTCCCCTGTCTTTCATCTCCCCTTCCTCTCTCTCTCTTTCATATCCTCCATCTCCCCCTCTCTCTCATCTCCCCACTCCCTCTTATCTCCTTTTCTCTCTCATATGCATCTCTCTCTCTTTATTTCCCTCTTTCTCCTATTTCTCCCTCTCTCATCTCCACCTCTCCCTCTCATCATTCACTCTCTCTCTCATATCCCTTTCTCAAATCTACCCCTTTTCCACTCTGTCTCCTCCTCTTAGTCTCCTCTCCTTCACGGTCTCCTCTCCTCCCTCTCTCCCCCTCCCTCTCCCCTTCCTCCTTCCCACCTCCTTTCCTCCCTTCACTCTCTTCCTCTTACTCTCTCTTCTCTGACTCTTGTCACATTTGTGGCCCGAAATGTGAAGTTAATAAAACATTAAACACAAGTTTATCAGGTAAACTTCTTAGTGTCTTTTTATTCTCCGGTTTCCTTTGTTCTCCTGCTTGTGTTCTTATCTCTCTCTCATACCACGTGACTTCCGGTACATCTCATACATATTCATTATCATGACATCCCTCCTTTAATCAGAAATAAACTTTACCTTCACTTACCAATATCCCTCGGAAACTTACAAACATCGTAACTAATGGTAATACTATAACTCAACTACATAAAATTTACTTCCTACAGCACTCATACATGCACTTTATGATATAAGATTAAAATACTGTCCCAAAGTTCTTATTAAAACTATGGCACAAAGTCTTCGTATCGTTTGGGCACTTCCCGGTTTCGTTTCGGCCTGCCTGCGATATTGTCATCGCTTCTCGGTTGTTCACTCTCAGCGTCGGCAATACTGCTCACCACGGCTTCGGGTGTTTCTGGCGCTCTAGTCACTTCATCAGGAGTGCTGGTAACTGCCTCTGGAACATCATCAGGTCTCTCAGTTTCAGCATCTCGTATTGGCCTTTCAACCTCTTCACTAGATGTATCTCTGGACTGGTACCTTTTTACACCTGAGACATTTCTCTTATACAGGACTCCAGTCGGAGACTTGACTGTCACCATACTGCCACTTCTGGATACGACAGTATAGGGTTGATGGTAATAAGGTGTGTCTAGCTTACCACCAGTTTCATGCCTCACTAGAACATTATCTCCTGGCATGATGTCTGAGTACTTGGCTCCACGTTTCGAATCTGTGTACAGCTTTGCTGCACCTTTCTTTTCAGCATCGTGGTCCCTCATCTCCTGGTCGTCTCGGATTTCCTTTATTTCTGGCATTTTTGTGCGGATTTTTCTCCCAGAAAATGCTTCTGCAGGACTTTTTCCAGTGGTTGTATGAGGCGTTGCTCGATAGACAGCCACATAAGATAGCAATGCTTCTCGCCAATTTTGTCCTTCAGCGTGTGCAATTCTCAATCGTTTTTCAATGGACTGATTTTGTCTCTCTACTTCTCCATTGGCTTGCGGCCATTTCGGAGTTACTTTATGATGGTGGATACCTGTGGTCCTCATGTATTCCGTAAATGTCTCTGAAATGAATTGTGGACCATTGTCAGAGTATAATGTAACAGGTAATCCATATCTTGCGAATATCTCTGCTAACGCTTGTATTGTTTTTTCAGTGGTTGTGGACTTCAACACCACGTACTCATAGTATCTGCTGTAGTAATCTATCACTACCATAATTGATTCACCCGTCGGTAAAGGTCCAAGAAAATCAACAGCTACGTCGATCCATGGTCCTGTCGGAAGTTGCGTACTCCGGATCGGTTCTGGCGGATTACTCCTACTTGTGATTTGACATCCATGACAAGTTTTAACAAATCTCTCTGCGTCTTTATCACAACCTGGCCACCATACCTTGGTCTTGAAGTTTTGCTTGGTACCAACAATACCTAGGTGTCCTTCATGCGCTAAGGATACGATCTTCAGTCTCAATCTTTGTGGTATCACCAATCTGCAACCTCTTAATACACACTGTCCGATGCAACAAAGTTCTTCTCTAATGGGAATGTAAGCCTTGTGAGTACACTTGTCCCATTGTCCACTCTGTATGCATTCTCTTACTTCCATGAGTACTGGATCACGTTCGGATTCTCTCTCGACTTCCTTCGTAGTCACAGCTTTTCGGTGTCGCCTGAATAGCTACGAAGCGTACAAAGCTCTCTGTTTCTGTTCCCAATTCTGACTTGGATTGTGGACCTCCATCCTTCACCAATGGACAGCGGATCAGCAATGTTTGCTTTCCCTGCAATGTGGATTACTTTATATTTGTAGGGTTGTAGTCTGAGTACCCATCTCTCTATTCTGGCACATGGTTTGGATCTAGGTGCATAGATCACCTCTAATGGCTTATGATCTGTGATGAGTTCAAATTCAATGCCGTATAAATATGCATGGAACCTCTCACAGGCCCATACAAGTCCGAGTGCTTCTTTCTCTGTCTGAGAGTATCTTCTTTCCACATCTGATAATGATCTGCTGGCATAGGCAATGATTCTTGGTCCTCCATCATGCATCTGGACCAACACGGCTCCTAAACCAACTGGGCTGGCATCCGCTATGACTTTAGTTGATGCCGCCGGATCATAATATCCAAGAGTTTTTGCATCTGTCAGGCTTTGCTTCAGCGCTGTGAATGCTTTCTTCTGCTCAGATCCAAAATGAAATGGTACACCTTTCCTGGTTAGTTTCCTTAGTGGTTCTGCCACTGTAGCGAAATTAGGAATGAACTTTGCACAAAAATTGACCAATCCCAGGAAACTCCTCATCTCTGTTGCGTTCTGAGGTGCACGTGCCTCTGCAATAGCTTTCACCTTGGCCTCTGCAGGGTTTAGTCCTTTCCGTGTAAGTCTGTGTCCCATGAAGTCCATTTCTGACACACCGAACTGGCACTTGTTTCCATTCATGGTAAGGCCTGCTTCTTGTAGTCTAGATAGTACACGCCTCAACCGTTTGTCATGCTCTTCCTTCGTTGGTGCATGGACTATGATGTCGTCAGAAATGTTGGCAACTCCAGGAATGCCTTGAATCACTCGATGGATTTCATACTGGTAGATCTCCGAAGCTGCATTAATTCCAAATGATAGTCTCTTGTAACGATACAATCCACAGTGAGTCACAAATGTAGTTACATCTCGGGAACCTGGATCCAGCTCTAATTGATGATAGCCCCATTTCAGATCAATTTTTGAGAATATCTTACTGGTAGTTAGTTCTTGAAGTATTTCTTCCACTGTTGGTATAGGGTGTCGTTCTCTAATTATAGCTTCATTGGCCATTCTCATGTCAACACATAGTCTTATGTCACCCTTTGGTTTGGGCACAATCACTACGGGACTGACCCATTGAGTCGAATGTTCCACCGGTTCAATAATGTCTTGTTCGACCAATTCTTTAATTTTGGCTTCGACTTTCCCACGAAGTCCAAACGGAGTTCTGCGCATTGGTTGTGCCTTGGGTTTGACCGTTTCATCTACCGCTAGCTTCAATTGTCGACCTTTCAGCTTTCCTACTCCTTGGAAGACTGCGGGGAATTCTTGCTTCATTCCTCGTATGACTGAATTGAATTGACACAAGCTCCAATATGAAGTATTGCCAGGTCTTGCGCTGTGCTTCTACTCAACAATGGTTCTCCCCTCTCTTCTATGACCATAAACTCTGCTTCGGTGTACTTATCTCCAGCTTCAACAGTTGCAGTAAAACATCCAATGGTCTGCAATGGCTTTGTTGCTGTGTATGGATACAGTTTCTTGGAACACTTCTTTGAGGTACAGATGATCTTTTTCCTTTTCAACTTCTCCCATAAATGTCGATCAATCACATTACTGTCACTGCCTGAGTCTACAATGACCTGAACTGTCACTCCACCAATGATCACTGGGACCTTCTCATGACGTACTTCATTCAACGTAAATTGGTAACAACTCTGTTCTTCCTGGGTATCATCATCGTCACCGTCTATCTGGCGAATGGTATCTTTCTTTCCAGAATACTTTACCCTGGGCTTTGCCTTTGGAAGTTGTACTCTTCCTCTTCTGATCTGCATTTGACTTGCTTTTGCACTTCTTTGCAAAGTCATCCTTACCTCCACACTTTCTGCAAACTTTGCCTTTGGCCGGGCAATATGGGTCTTTTCCAAAGTGACCTCGGTTTCCACATCGATAACACTCCACGTCCTGTGTCAACGTATATCTTGGCTGATTATGGCGATGTGAGAGCCTCTTAATTTGCTGGCTTGAGTTGTCTTTCAGGGTCATGGTATGAAATTGCCCTTCAACAGCCTCTAATGCAGCAGCAATGGTTAAAGCATCGGTGAGTTCCAACTCACTCCCTCTTTCCAGTAGACGTCTTCTGAGTTTATCTGATCTGCAGTGCTGTACGACTTGATCCAGTAATTGGTTGTCCAAATCAGCTGGCATGTAATTGCATCCAACAGCTAGCTGGCGTAGTCTCGTCACGTACTGAGCAATTGTCTGGCCATCTTCTTGTCTCGTTCTCCGAAACAAATGGCGTTGAAATGTAGCATTCGGTGTCACTACATAGTGTGCATTTAATGCATCTACCGCTTTCTGGTACTCATCCTTTCTTCCAGTATTCAAAAGTGTCTTAAATGTTTCCCAAACTGCAGGTCCAGCAGTGAAAAGAAGTAACGCCCTCCTCTGCGCTTTTTGTTCAACTGTACCGGTGTCTAAAAATAGGCCACGACTGTCGGCGTAGGATTCAAATTCTTCCAGCCATGCCTTCCACTTCACACTTACAGTGCTTGCATCACCCGTTGGGTCAAAATGAGCAATTCCACTATATGTTAGAAAGTCACAGTTTGCACCAGCCATGAGGAAATATTCCACCCCCAAAAGTACTGAGTCACAGAGAAAATTCTTATCACCTTGAAGTTGTCTGTAATCCTCTGTAATCTTGTTTAGTCTTTAATTTTCTTCAAGCTTCTTTCATCCTCGTCGCCAATGTCACATTTGTGGCCCGAAATGTGAAGTTAATAAAACATTAAACACAAGTTTATCAGGTAAACTTCTTAGTGCCTTTTTATACTCAGGTTTCCTTTGTTCTCCTGCTTGTGTTCTTATCTCTCTCTCATACCACGTGACTTCCGGTACATCTCATACATATTCATTATCATGACAACTCTCTCCTCCCCTTCTCTGTTCTACCTCTCTTGCTCACTCTCTGATCCCTGTCTCTCTCACACTCTCCTCCCTCTGTATCACTCGCTCATGCTCTCTCTTCCCTCCGTCCTCCCTCACTCTCGCTCTCATCTCTCTCCCTCACTCTCACTTCCTTCTCTCCTCCCTCTGTCTCGCTCTCTCTTCCTTCTCTCCTCCCTTTCCATCGCTCTCACTTCCTTCTCTCCTCCCTCTGTCTTACTCTCTCCTCCCTCTCTCGTGCTCGCTCTCGTTCTCTCTTCCCTCTCTCCTCCCTCTCTTTTACTTACTCTCATCTCCTAGCCTCAACTTTCCCTCTCTCTCTCTCGTGCATCCCCTCTCTCGTTCTCTCTCTCTCTCTCTCTTGCATCTACCCCCTCTCTCTCACATCTCTGCTATCACTCTCTCTCAACTCCCCATCTCCCCTGCTCTCCCTCATCTTCCCCCCCCCTCATCTCATCACCTCTCTTTTCTTTTTAAATCATTTTTATTGTTTTGTTTATAAGGAATACAATAAAATGAAGAAAAAGGAATGAAACTGAAAATATATTAACACATATATATTAAGAAAAAACTTCAAACAGTACAAACACGGTCCTCCACTGCAATGGATGAAAAAAACATCTAAAGTATTATATTTTAAAAAACTCACCTAACCTACTCTAATAAAAAAAAGAAAAAAACTAACAAAAAACAGCTGAGCAGCTTATCCTGAGGGTTACATATATTTTGTAGTTATTGGCACCTTCTGTAAATCAAAAAAAAACAAAGGTAAAACTGTATCTCATCTGGAAGAGATACATCTAATCACATTAGAAAATTTTACATCATATGAAAATAAGACATAAAAAGTCACCATGTATCTTCAAATTTTACCAATGAATCAAATACATGCTATCTATTTTTTTCTGAATTTAAAAAGGACTTTATGTGAGAAAACCATTGAAACACTGTTGAAGGTCTAGAGTCTTCCCATTGAACAGGTACAGAAAACTCCCTACTCTGAAGAGAGCAGTTCTTGGATTGGGCTGTAGCTCCACCTGGAGTATAGTCGAAAAGATATTAAAAATTTATTTCCAATATTTGTTTAAGTATGAACAAGACCAAAACATACTTGTCAATGTAGCAATTTCAGATTTGCATCTGTCATTGATAGGGTTAATATTAGAAAAAATATTAGCCAATTTATCTTTGGAAATGTGAACAAGATACACCACTTAGGAGTAATGAATGTCGGGCACATATTGAAGATGTATTCACCAGTTTAAGAATATTGTCCCATTGATCCTCAGATAAGGGTCTTGCAAGTTCCAGTTTCAAAGCCTTTTTAATCTTATCGTGAAGTACTAGATGTAATTTTAATAATTTATCATATATAATTCTAATTAATCCTTTCTGAGAAGGATTCAATTGAAAAATATTATCAACTAAATTTGGTGGATATACAAATGGAAAATCCAGTAATATGGCATTTAAAAAATTTCTCATCTGTAAATATTTATAAAAAATGAGTATTTGATAGGTCATATTTACTTAACAGCTGTTCAAAAGATATTAAACAACCTTAAATAAATTTAACTTTGATTTTCCATATGGAGAAGGATTGATTATTGATTATTGACGGATAAAAAAAATTAATATGAGTGGCAACACCAGATAAGATAAAGTTTTTTAAATTAAAATAATTCCTAAATTGAAAGCAGATTCGCAATATATGTTTATGTATTGGATTAGATATATCCTTATTCATCTTGGAAAAACTAAATGGAAGAGAGGCATGTGTAGCAGCACTATGGTGGCACTACAACTCCCAGAAGGCATTGAACCGGCCATGTGATTTCAGTGTCTAATGACATCAGTGCATGTCAAGCATGTGATTTGAGTTTTTAAAAGGTTGCGCGGGTGATGAAGAGTAAATCCATTTGATTCAGTCGAAAAACACCTTGTGTGGTTATTTTGTCATGTTCACTGTGATTCCAGTGGCCAGCTCTGAAGCAGGTTAAAACCTGGCCAGCAGGAGCCATCCATGGTCTTCAGGACTGCTTTGAGCATATGTTCAAGGAAGCAAGACTAGCACATGTTCAAGGAAGCAGCAACTGATGGTGACAGCATCAGTGACCAGTGTACTGATGACATCTCTGTGCCCAAAACCATAATTACTTGCTCTAATCAGAAGCCATGGATGACTGCGGAGGTGTATGTGCTGCTGAGGAGCTGAGATTCTGCCTTTAGAGCAGGCGACAAGGTAGCCCTAGCTATTGCAAGAGCCAAGCTGTCTAAGGCCATCAGGGAGGCAAAGCCTGCACATGCCTGCAAGGATGGCAAGGACATATGACGCATGTGGTAGGGCATTCAAGATATCACCACCTGCCTGTGTTGGTGATGCCTCCCTCCCAGATGCACTGAACAACTTCTAGGCGTAATTTGAGCCGAAAAATTATGTGATGGCAAAGAAGACCACCTCTCCTCCAAATGATCACATGCTGTGTCTTACAGTGGCTGATGAAAGGATAATGTCAGGCAAGGTCAACCCATGGAAAGCTGTTGGTCTGGATAACATCCCGGCAGAATGTCCGAGGATGTGTGGCTTAGCTGGCAGATGTTCTCACCAAGATCTTTAACATCTCCCTGAGCAGTGCTTTGGTTCTAATGTGCTTCAAAGCTGCCACCATCGTCCCCGTGCCGAAGAAGTCATTAGTGTTCTGCCTCAATGACTAGCACCCTGTCATACTCACATCTATTGTCATAAAGTCTTTCTTGAGTTTTCTCGTCATGGGGCACATCAAGCTCCTGCTGCCCCTGTCACTGGACACCCTGCAGTTTGCATATAGATCTAACCACTCTATAGATGATGCCATCGCCACCGCCCTCCATCTAGTCCTCGTCCACCTGGAAAATAAGGACTTGTATGTTTGAATGCTGTTTATTGACCAGTTTGGGATTGAATTCAATAAAAGGAGACAGCGAAGGACTTTATTTACAAGTGGAATGTTAAGTTAATAACAAAAAGATGGATAACCCTATATTAGAATGTGGCAATAAATAAATGAGTGTATTGGGAAAAAACAGGTATATCATTAAGACCCCATTATGTAAAAATGTGTTGCTGCCCTATGAATCTGGGGAACAAAATGTTCAATTCATGGTATGACAAAGGAATAAGATATATTGATGACTGTTATGTGGAGGGATCTCTTATGGCTTTTGAATAATTAAGAAATAAATAGAGTAGCTAATGGGACTTTCTTTTGTTTTCTCCAGCTAAGATCATTCCTAAGAGAAAGATAGGGGTCAGCTCTGGCCCCACTTGAAATTATGAAATGGAATGAAAGATTTGGCTGGAGAATACACCTAAATTTATAACTAAGATGTATTATGTTCTCCAGAATGAAAGTGCGAAACCAGGTTTACAGAGATCGAGAGAGAAATGGGAGTCGGACCAAGCTGCTCCAATAATGGATAGATGTTGGTCTGATTGGTGTTTGGATAGCATGACATCAATTATAAATACAAGATATGGATTAGTGCAATATAATTTCCTACACTAATTATATTTCATACCACAGAAGTTGCATAAATCAAAATCAGAAATATTGGAAATGTGTTTTAGATGTGGGATAGAAATAGGAATTTCTTACATGCTACGTGGTCATGTGTGAAGGTGAGACCTTGCTGGCAGTTTATTACTGAAATACTAACAAGGATAACAGGGGTGGTCTTCATGGGCGACCCAGAGCTTTATCTTTTGGGCAACTTTATTGAAATAAGTAATAAAATAACTAAATTCCAAATTTCATTTATTAAATTAGCTTTAGCTGTGGCTAAGAAATGTATTGCAATTACTTGGAAATCTGACTCCCCTCTACATATAGCACGATGGACTGCTGAGATGAATAGTTGCATACCTATGGAAAAAATTACATGTAACTTAAAGAACGAATATGACATATTTATCAAGATATGGCAGGCATATTTGGAGCATATAGGGGCCAAATTATAATTATATCTACAATAATTAAAAAGAACAATTATAGATGCTGCTATAGTATAAATGCAAGTGACTTCCCAATATAGATTTTTTTTATGGTCAACATAAATGTGAGCTCTGATGTTGTGTGGATTTATACTGTGAAAATGGAGGGGAGAGGGGTTGTTTTGTTTTATTTTGGGTTTTTTTGTAAGAAAAAGTTTTATATATATCTATATACTTTGATTTTGGAGAGTTTATTATGTATATTTATGGAAAGAAACCAAAAATAAAATGTAAAAAAAGAGTATCAAGATCCTTGGAGTGCACTTGGCAAAGAATCTCACCTGGTCCCATAACACCAACTCCATATCCAAGAAAGTCCAACATCGCCTCTACTTCCTGCGAAGGCTGAGGAAAGTTCATCTCCCACCCTCCATCTTCACTACATTCTACAGAGGATGTATTGAGAGCATCCTGAGCAATTGCATCCCCGCCTAGTTTGGAAACTTGCACCTCAGACCATAAGACACTGCAGAGGATAGTGGATTCAGCGGAGAAGATCACTAGGGTCTTTCTTCCTACCATGATGGACATCTACAACACACAATGCAAGCAAAAGTCAAATAACATTGTGAAGGATTTCACACACCCCTCTTGTAAACTTTTCTCCCTTCTGCAACCTGAAAGGAGGTCCCGTAGCATTCGGACCCATACGTCCAGATTGTGCAGCAATTTTTTTCCCCCAAGCCATCAGGCTCCACAATTGTGTGCACTAGTAAATCATGGATTTTTTAATTGTATTATGATTTAATATTTAACTCCTATTTATGTAAATCTGGTCCATGGTCCTGGAGAAACCCTATCTCATCTTTACTGTGCATTGCTTTGATAGTTATTGGTATAAAGGTGACGACTTGATTCTCTCTCTCTCTCTCTTTTGCTCTTTCTCATCTCCTACCCTGTCTCTCATTTCCCCTATCCCTCTCCCTCTCTCTCATCTCCTTTTCTCTCACCTCCTTCTCATTCTCTCTCATCTGTCTCTCATCTTTCCCTCTCCTCTCTCATCTCCATGTCATCTCTTTCATCGCTCTCTCTCTCATTTCCTTGTCCATCTCTCTTATTGCTCACTAATCTCTCTTTCTCATATCTCTCTCAACTCTCTCATCTCCCCATCTCCCTCTTATCTCTCTCTTTCTCTCCCCCTCCCTCCTCCCTTCTCTCCATCATGCCTTTTGTCACACTGTTTTCTAGTTTTTTTTAAAGAATTGTTTTTGGCCACCTGTGGCTCAGTATTGAATTTCTTGGTCATCCAGTAGCAATGTGGCAATGATACAATATTAATTCAAATTACTACTTCTGTTGTAGATTTAGCACAGCACAACCTTGATATTGTTCAGTGGCTATATGTGGTTTAATAATTGTCAATTGATTTAAGCAAAGGTAATTATATTTGGCAGATGGCTCCCCATTTTCAGTTTTATCACCCACCTGTCTGCTGCTCCCTTCCTTTTTCTCTTCATTGTTGCTGACATCCTGGAATTGAGTCCTCTGGTATCAGCTGCTCATTTTTTGCTTCCTGAGGATGAATATGCTTCTATTGGCCAGAAAATCACATGCTATGACAAAACTGGGAAATGGAAGTCTGCTAGCATTGGGTGGTTGGGATAAATGTAAATAGTTATTTGATTGTTGGCACAGACACAGTTGCCTAAACGTCCTATTTCAGTGCTATGAAGGACCATAACTATAAATCTGTCACTCTATGGTGTGCATCTGAGGTTTATTGGCTCGATGTGGGAGGAAGTAGTTCGACTGCAGGCTTTAGGTAGCAGAGTGAAGCTGATGTGATTTATTAGAGAAGTGAGACTGATGGTAAAGCCAGTCAGGACGGGTGCATAGTGCATAGAACATAGTGCAGAAAAGGAACAAGCCCTTTGGCCCACACCATCTACACCAAATTAAGCTAAAACTGCACATTATGTACAGTATATCCCTCTATTCCTTGCATATTTACATCTATCTAGGTCAAAAATTCTACTTTAGTACAGTGTCTGCTTCCTCGAACCCATTCCAGAAACAAACCTCTGTAAAAAGAAAATGTAATCTGAACATCTCCTTTGAACTTGTTTCCCTTCTCCCTCTACTTTGTGACATTTTTATTCTGGGAAAAAGATTTTGACTGTCTAGCGTGTCTCTCATAATTTTATAAACTTCCAGTAGATCTTCCCTAAGCCTCTGACACTCTAGAGAAAACAAAAAAAATTTGTGCAAGTTAAACGGGAAAGTCTACATACATTATGATTGTAGTGCAATACCCAAAAGTGCAGGCAGGTGTCTGAATAAAAAGGTGAGCTGAGGAGGGTAGAAGGGGCAGGGGGAGGAGCACAATCCAACAGGCAAAAGGTGGATATGGATGGGAGGGCAGAAGGGAAATAAGATGAGGTGATGAGGAGGGGTTATCTCTGAATAGAGAGGAAGAGGGTGGAGAGCTGGATGAAAGGGGAAAGAGAAGGAGAGACAGGGAGAGGCCCAGATCTGTCCAATCTTTCCCCATTACTCAGACCCTCGAATTCAGGCAACATTCTGATAAATGACTTCTATACTGTTTTCAAAGCTTACACATATATACTTCCTGTAATGGGTGGCCAAAATTGCATCTAATAATCCGTGTAAAGTTTTGTTTTGCTGCAACATGGCATCTTCTCAATCCCCCAACCTACAAGGCCAAGCATACCACGTTTTCTTTTCCACTCAATCTACTTGTGTGGTCACTTCCAAAGAGCACTGGACCTCAACCCCCAGATCTTAATGGTTTTAAGAATCCTGATATTAACTATATATTTTCTCCTCACAGTTGATCTCCAAAATTGTAACACTTTACACTAGTCTGGATTAAACTCAAACTGCCATTCATCTCCCCATTTTTTTTATTTTACAAACCTCTGTTGATAAATTTTTAAACATTTAATATTTTTATTTACTGAAATTCTTGAGCTTTGGAACACAGAGTTTTTAGATTGAAACTAATGGGAAACCCCTTTTTAATTTACAGAAACTTTATGGCTTGACGAATTGATGGAGACCTATTCTGTGAAATATTGAACATTCCACAATGACTGGGAAAATGATCAAATTGGGATCCTGTTAATCTTTAGCTCATTGGTACTGTGGGCGTTTTATTTTTATTTTCTATAATTTTCAGTGCTTGTAGATCACAGCAATTTACAGTGCAAACTAAGGCCCATTGAGTCCTTGGATGTCAAGAGTGAAGCTGTTCAGGATAAGGCTCCTTCTGTTGGTCTGTGACTTTGTCGATCAGGGCAGTTCAAGTGCTCATCCAGTGAGTTCCAGATGCCCCTCCCCCAACTCTTGAAATGAATAGTCTTTATCAACTCTCCTGTCATCTTTCTACTTAATAAATTGAATCGATAGCCCCTTTCACACTACCAAGTACATGTGGGTTGAACCAGGTAATTTAGCAGATCTGTACCTGGTAATTCCCCAACTGGGCAAGGTGAGTTAAAATCAACCATGCTCTGACTCTTGGTGGGGGCCAGTGTCAGAGACCGGCCGAGTTAGCTCGTTAATCACTCAGTGGAGGTATGAATGGTCAACTCGAATTACCAGGTACCGTTAGTGCGTACGTGCTTGCGTCAGTCTGAAATGTCAGAATGCAGCCGGCAGTGCTGTGAAATATAACGATGCAGTTGGCAGGGCTGTCAGAGCGCAGCTGGCAGGACTGTCAGCGTGTACCTGTGCTTTAAATCATCATTAGATTATTTTTAATACCTAATACTGTGTTATGCTATGTAAATAGTTGTTATACTCTATTGTTTATGGAATAATAACAAGCTGGTCTATGGGTTTGACCTAAGTTTGTGGTAATTTTTACCATAATCTTTTATACAATTGAGCGCGTATGTCTTATTAAACTGTGTGCGTTTTTTTTCCACTGTCTTTTTCACCTGTGTATGTGCTTTATTCCCGTTACAATTTTACTGCCTTGAGAATACATAATATGTACTCAGGGCATCAGGAACCTGGGATTTTAAGGGGCCCCCCCTTAAAATCCCACGTTCCTGATGAACCAGATAAATCATGGTACAGTGGAAAATGCTCCCTAGGTGCAGCATCCATGGTAAGTTTACCCGCTTCCTAGGAGGATTGGGGGTGTGAAAGGATCTGATGACAATTGGGTTTTAACCTCTCAATCTAGGGAAGAAAGCTCTCCTGTGCACTCCAGGGCTCTGATATATACCACCGCCAGTGGGCTGATAACGCCTCAAACCGTGCATCTTGGCGCCTCACAGTTTGGCGGGCAGCAACCTCCTTTGAAGAAGACCGCAGAGCCCACCTCACTGACAAAAGGCAAAGGAGGAAAAACCCAACACCCAACCCCAATCAACCAATTTTCCCTTGCAACCGCTGCAATCGTGTCTGCCTGTCCCGCATCGGACTTGTCAGCCACAAACGAGCCTGCAGCTGACGTGGACTTTTTACCCCCTCCATAAATCTTCGTCCGCGAAGCCAAGCCAAAGAAAGAAGATTTCCCCCAAAAATATTCCTAGCTTGGCCAATCGGGGTGTAGGTCAAACAGCTGTAATTGGGTTGCACGGGCTCATAGGCCGAAATGGACTGTTACTGTGCTGTCTGTCTAAATTTAAATTCAAAATTTTTTCAATTTCTCACTGTAATTTTGTCTTTCAATCTGTTTATTAGGTTATATCGAACATGTATACAAGAGGAGAGTTACATTACATTTGTGTATTTACAACTGTGAAAGAAAAAGAACATATTAGTATTTAACAAATATATATTAACCATAAATTTCTTCTCCTTTCGTAAAACTAAAAGAAAAGAGAGATAGAGAGAGAGAGTAAAATTATTACAAAATCCCCTCTAACTAATCAAAAAAAATGAAAGAAGGACTGGGCCGTTCATTCTGAGAGTAAAGTAAGAAAACAAAGGGTTTCCTGGTTAAAACTAAATTTACTGTAAGGAACTAGGAGAGAATCCAGTATAAAATTATGATTCTTAAACTATATGGAAATATTGAATAAACGGTTGCCATACATCTTTAAATTTAAAAGATGTATCAAATGTCCGACTCCTGATTTTCTCCAAACTTAAACATGGCATGACAGCAGAGAACCATTGAAGTTGAGTTGGTGGGTTCAGACCCTTCTATTTAAGTAATGTGGCTTTTCTAGCCAATAATGTTGAAAAGGCAATTATTCACTGTGCGGAGACAGGCATGTGTCCCGTCTTCGCTGGTATGATTCCAAAAATGGCTCTTAATAGATTTGATTGTAATTCTAAGCCAAGATCTTTTGTTTGGGTTACAAAGATACTTTTCCAGAAATGATCTTGTTTTGAACATGACCAGAACATATGAATTAAAGTGGCTACCTCAACTTTGCACCAATCACAAGTAGGGTTTACATTGGGAAAAATACGGGCCAACTTATCATTAGACATATGTGCCCCATGTATCACCTTGAACTGGATCAAGGAATGACGGGCACAAATCGATGAAGTATTTACTAGTCAAAAAATATCATCCGATTGATTGTCTGGAAGCAATTCTTGGAATTCTAATTCCCAATCACCTTAAATTTTAACTGAATTCGGTCGTTTTTCAGGATACAGATTAAATCTTTATAAGAGTGAACTTTTTCCTATTAATAATGAAGAGTATTTATATGATCAAATACCCTTTGAAGTTGTTAAGAACCAATTTACTTATCTGGGTATTAAAATTACAATAAATTTTAAGGATCTATTTAAATGTAATTATTTTCCCCGATAGAATAATCGAAACAACACTCTCCCTGTCATTCTCAAACCCAGGCAATATCCCACCCTGTAAAAGAACAAGTTTCATGATCCAAGTCCATGATAATAAATTCTGATTCTGTGTCTGAACCTTTTCTGCACTCCGCTGTTACATCCTCCCTGCTACAATTGAATACCTGACCTAATTTGGTTACCAGTACCAGGGTGACATGGTTAGCACAACACTGTTATAGCGCCAGTGCTCAGGATTAAGGTTCCTCCCACCATTCGAAATGTATCGGGTTAATCGTCAGCCGAAATGGCCTGTTACCGTGCTGTATATCTCTACTGTTAAATTTTATACTCATCTGATGTTGGAAGTAAGCCTCTAAACTGTTCAACCTATTTTTCTTCATTTCTAATAATCCTGTCATTTATCACCTGTCCTGCCCTGTGCAAATCCTTTACCTTTTACTTCTCAAGACTAATTTCTTTGCCATATTTGTGCTCATTGAAACTGCACGTTATTTCTGATTCATCAGCAAGATTATTAATCATTCCTCCTATGTTTACATCTAAATTATGAAAAGCAACGGACCTCATCCTTCTAAGCCCCACTACACACAGTCCTCAAACCCCCATTCTCCATTACCCTTACCTAAGGTAAGTTTTGTTAAAGCATGACACTATTCCTTGGGTTTTTATCTTCCTGATCACCCCATGGTGTGAGAATTTGTTAATCCTCTCTCTAAAATCTGTTTAGACTATTTCAAATTCTAATTACTTCTGATAAAATCTATTTGCTAAAGATGAAATGCTATTGAGAAATTCATGCTGACAGTCCAGCATTACCTTTACCTTCTAATTGTTGATTGTTTTGTTCCTCCAATTATTTTTTCATTAATTCCAACCCTTCCTCAGCAATATAGGAGAGTTTAGGACAAGAGAGCATAACTTCAGGATTGAAGGGCATCCTCTTTGAACAGATGCGGAGGAATTACTTTAGCCAGAGTGTGGTACATCTGTGGAATTTGTTGCCATGGGTAGTTGTCGACGCCAAGGCATTTAAGGGAGAGATTGATAGGTTATTGGTTAGCGAGAGCAGCAGAGCCCGAATCCGATGCAGCAGGGGATGACAAAGCTTCGCTCCCAGATGAACTCAATGCCTCATATACCTGATATGACTATAAGAACAAGGAAGAACCACTACTACGCACTCCCATGTCTTCTGCTGATCCTCTCCTGTTTGTAGCCAAGGGCTGCCTTCAGGAGAGTGAATCTGAGGAAAGCATCTGGTCTGGATGGAGAACCCAGCTGAGTATTTAAAATTTGTGCTGACCAACCCACCAATGTATTCATGGATATCTTCAACATCTTACTCCACAGGGCATGATACTCTCAAACAGGCATCAATCATACCGATGCCCAAGAAGTGTGTGGCGACCTGCGTAAATGACTATTGATAGGGCACTCACATCAACAGTGATGAAGTGTTTTGCAAGGCTGTTTTGAAGCATATCAACTTCTGTATGAGCGGTGACATAGATCCATTCCTGTTCACCTATTGTAACAATAGGTGAACGCCATCTCACTGGCTGTACACAAAGCCCTGGATCACCTGGACAGCAAAGATGTATACATCAGGATGCTCTTTACTGTCTATAGTTTGGCATTTAACACCATTGTGAGAAACAGAAGTTCCTTCACAGATTTCGCTCGAGACAAAAATTGAGAACAAAGAACATTTATTGTACAACAGTGCAAAGTTGGGTGCTTCCCCTTACCATGGGAATACACACATATACTGGGGCTCACCCAACTTTTATACAGTTCATTTCAGTGTAGAGGTACCCTCCCCCCCTTAACATTGGTTTGGCATTTGGTAATTCTGTCTGCCTACGTGCAGTTTCTGTAAACTTGAAAGACCATGGGGTATCCTGTCTGGGTCCCATCATGTCATTGTCCTTATTCATGAATCTGCTTTTGTCCTTATTCACACATCTCAACCCCCAGGACTTACTAATTCTATATAGAACTTGCTAATTCTTTCTATCACTATAAGACCCTTATTCTATTATACTTGCGTAACCCTTCCTCACACTTTACTTACTCAGCACTTACTTAACTTCCTTTAGTCTAATCTATTATTCTTTATTTCATTCATACTAACTTTATCCTATATTCTATTATCTCTCACAATCCACACTTTTTCTTTAGCTACGCTTAGTAAATTCTCAACTTGAAACTTGGTCTTTTTCCCAGCGAGTCAGCAAACGAACTGTAATCTCAGCATCATCAGATAGAGTTTGGGAAACATACATCCTTTGGGTTGTAGTGATCTGACGAAGGGTCTGTTGAATTAAACACTGCACACAAGTCATTAGGCAGGGAAGTATCATGATGGCTAAAGTAACGAGTCCAACTGCTATAAGGGCTGTATGTATCCACCTCCAGTCACCAATAAAAAGTTCAACCGCCTGACCATTGTGAACGTTGTCATCAATCGATCTTCCACAAACGCCGCCCTCAGCAGCCAACAAGTAATCGAGAGCCAGGCGGTTTTGATAAGCTGTAGCTCGTATCTGTCGTTGTTCTTCAGCCAATAAATCCAAGGCCATCACTGTCTGTTTGGTGATAATCTCCAAAATTGCCTGGAGTCTGAGTAAATGGTTTAAATGCCAAACAGCTGTGGTATTCTGGAGCAGCTTGAGCCGTTTACAACTCGAATCCCCTTATAGTGATTGCCTTTAGCCTTCCGAATGTATTCGTGACCCAAAGGATGATTTACAAGATGCCAAGTTGGGGGGGAGCGTTTATTGTTACCTAACCTGTGAGTAGCAGCTTGTCTGCGAGCATTAGCATATATACCCCCTTTATCCCTACTCCAGGTATAGCCCTGACTAATGTTCTGCCTATCATTTTCCCACCATCTTCTTTGTACCATATTTTTAGCACTCATCTCTTTAATATCTGTAGAGGCCGGGACGCCAACCCAATCCACTCCCCTAGGGCAGTTCTGTTTCCCTGGTCCATGTTGGGGTCCTAAATTAAACCATACTAAATAAGGTACCCCACTATGAATACACTCTATACCTGTGCCCTGTCTGCATTCTAAAGGTAAACTTGTCCATTCCTCAAAGTAATTATCACCTCTGCTGCCTATATTCCAGGAGGACTTAATACACTGTGTACAATTGGGTGGTTTCCCAAAAATTGGGAACCAGCAGAAAAACAATACAGCAAATAATAAAAATAACATTACAGCACTTTTTCCTGGCGTAGCGTAACTTTCAGACCAGAAGGATGTGAGACTGCACGCCAGGTGGAGGGTATATTATCAACGTCTTTAGTTCGTGGATTAGCTTGTTTAATACGTTGTATGTGAGTCCACCCCTTTTCTTTTGTCCGCACTGCAGTGTCTGTAATCAGAAGTACACAATAAGGGCTGTCCCATATCGGTTTTAGTTTATGGTCTTGCCACGCTTTTATATATACCCAATCACCAGGTTTAACAGAATGAATGGGATAGTCCAGGGGTGGGATTTGTGCTATTAAACCCTTCTGTCTTAAGTCATTCTGAGAAGTAGAAAGTCCCTGTAAATATTTAGATATGTACTGGTCATTAGCTTCAGGGGTAGGGGTATCAGTGTGGAATCCCATGTAAGGAAGACCAAACATCATTTCATATGGTGAGACAGCAAGGTCCTTACGAGGAGCTGTGCGAGTCCTAATTAAAGCTAAGGGTAAGCATTTAATTCAGGAGAGGCCAGTTTCCTCATGAAGTCGAGTGAGTTGATTTTTCAGGGTCTGATTCATCCGTTCCACACGGCCTGAACTCTGGGGGTGCCATGGGGTATGTAACTGCCAATCTATTCCCAGGATTTTACACACAACCTGGAGTACCTGAGAGGTAAAATGTGTACCTCGATCTAAGTCAATGGTTTGAATAATGCCATAACGCGGAATAACAGACTCTAGTAATATCCGGATAACAGTGCTAGCATGATCATTAAGCCTCAACCCATCGAGTAAAATGATCCACCATCACCAGGAGGTATTTATAAACACCTATCTTAGGTAATTCCGTGAAGTCAATCTGTAGTCATTGAAACGGGCGTACAGCTATATCGCGACCGCCAGGTATTACCTGGCGCATGACTTTCTTATTCACTCGCTGACAGATTGGGCACCCCCGAGTACTTTGCTTGGCTATGGTGTATATTCCCGAGCAATTAAAGGACCGTACAAAAGCATCAACAAGTGCCTGTGTTCCCCAATGTGTCTGCTGGTGGAGCTGATCAATAATCTGACGAGCAAAGGCTTTATTCAGTACTTGGCATCCCTCTGCCGTCCACCATAACCCATCGGCAGTTTGACGCATTCCCTGGTCTTTCATATAAACCTCCTCTTCCCGTGAAAAGATGGGAGTCTTTTGAACCTCATGTGGGGTGGGGAGTTACAGCTGCATGTCTATTTTTTCTGTGTGCTTCAGGACTGTCAATAATTTGATGGCCTCGTACATGAACTACAGCTATCTCCTCAGGTAACATAAGAGCATCTAAGGATTGAACAATTAAGTTTTCATGGATCAACTTTTGTCCTTTCCCAGTTATCATTCCCCGCTCTTTCCAAATCTTTCCAAAGGTGTGCACTACACCAAAAGCATACTTTGAGTCGGTATAGATTGTGCCCACCTTTCCCTCTAAACCCTGGAGAGCTCTACAGAGGGCATATAATTCACAGGATTGTGCCGACCAATGACTGGGAAGACGACCGGCTTCAATCACAACTCCTTCATTCCCATCCATTACACTATACCCGCTATACCGAATGCCGTCAATGCAGCTGGAAGATCCATCAATAAACCATCTTTCACCCTCCCGTAAAGGTTCATCACTTAAATCATCTCTAATTTTTGTCTGTAAATCTATGACTTCTAAACATACATGCTCTAAATCATTGGGGACAGTATCAGAATCTGGAGAAACCAAGAAGGCGGCTGGATTCTGTTCTTTGTTCATAATCAGTGTCAAATCATCCCTATCCATGAGAATCGCTTCATACTTTAAAATTCTAGAATCAGTAAGCCACCTTCCAGCACGTTGTAAGAGAATGGCGCGGACTGTGTGAGGGGTATGAACTATCATCGGGGCACCAAACGTAATCTTTCGTCCTTCCTCGACTAAAATAGCAGTGGCTGCAATTGCGTGCACACATTCTGGCCAACCACGACAAACAGGATCTAAAATTTTTGACAGAAAGGCAACTGGTTGTCTAAAGCCTGCCCTCTCTTGCGTTAATACTCCCATGGCCACACCGTCTTTCGCATTGGTATATAGGTCAAATGGCTTATTTAGGTCGGGTAAAGCCAAAACTGGGGCACTAATAAGACGCTGTTTCACCAAGGTAAAATCTTTAATCTCCTCCTCCGTCCAGACAACAATTTCACCCCCTAGAGTTGCAAGTTTATCATAAAGAAATTTGACCAGGCTAGAATAATTCTCAATCCAAATTCTACAGTATCCCACTAAACCAAGGAATTTTCTAAGTTCTCGAGCACTCTTTGGAGGCGGGATCTGCAGAATATCGCGTGTTCTCTCTGGACTTATCTTCCTAATTCCTTGACTAACCAGATGACCTAAGTATTTAACTTCAGATTGAACAAATTGTAACTTTGATTCGCTCACTCTAAGACCCTTATTCCCTAGAAAATTCAGAAATTCAACAGTGTATTGTTTAACCACATCATATATTTTTCCCGTGATTAATAAATCGTCAACATATTGTATTAATTGACAATTCTCTCTCTGAGGGACCTCATCTAGTACCTGTTCTAAAACTTGGCCAAACAAATTTGGGGATTCTGTAAAACCACCGGTATTGATTTTTCCGTCCTGTAAAAGGATTCTCCCACTCAAATGCAAACATATCCCTACTGTCTATTGCCAACGGACAGGTCCAGAAGGCATCTTTGAGGTCAATTACACTAAACCACTCACTATGGGGATCAATTTTACCCATTATCGTATAGGGGTTAGGTACAACCGGATAACGGGTGAAAATAATTTTGTTTAACTCCCTCAAATCCTGCACTAATCGATAGGTACCATCTGGTTTTTGGACAGGTAAAATTGCGGTATTAAAAGGTGACATACAAGGTTCGAAAGCCGCACGCTTTCGCACAAACAGAGGAACTACTGACATGGTCTTTGCCCTCAGACAGCTCCAAGAAAAGTGCAGAGAACAAAACAAAGGACTCTACATCACCTTTGTTGACCTCACCAAAGCCTTCGACACCGTGAGCAGGAAAGGGCTTTGGCAAATACTAGAGCGCATCGGATGTCCCCCAAAGTTCCTCAACATGATTATCCAACTGCACGAAAACCAACAAGGTCGGGTCAGATACAGCAATGAGCTCTCTGAACCCTTCTCCATTAACAATGGCATGAAGCAAGGCTGTGTTCTCGCTCCAACCCTCTTTTCAATCTTCTTCAGCATGATGCTGAACCAAGCCATGAAAGACCCCAACAATGAAGACGCTGTTTACATCCGGTACCGCACGGATGGCAGTCTCTTCAATCTGAGGCGCCTGCAAGCTCACACCAAGACACAAGAGAAACTTGTCCGTGAACTACTCTTTGCAGACGATGCCGCTTTAGTTGCCCATTCAGAGCCAGCTCTTCAGCGCTTGACGTCCTGCTTTGCGGAAACTGCCAAAATGTTTGGCCTGGAAGTCAGCCTGAAGAAAACTGAGGTCCTCCATCAGCCAGCTCCCCACCATGACTACCAGCCCCCCCACATCTCCATCGGGCACACAAAACTCAAAACGGTCAACCAGTTTACCTATCTCGGCTGCACCATTTCATCAGATGCAAGGATCGACAATGAGATAGACAACAGACTCGCCAAGGCAAATAGCGCCTTTGGAAGACTACACAAAAGAGTCTGGAAAAACAACCAACTGAAAAACCTCACAAAGATAAACGTATACAGAGCCGTTGTCATACCCACACTCCTGTTCGGCTCCGAATCATGGGTCCTCTACCGGCACCACCTACGGCTCCTAGAACGCTTCCACCAGCGTTGTCTCCGCTCCATCCTCAACATCCATTGGAGCGCTTTCATCCCTAACGTCGAAGTACTCGAGATGGCAGAGGTCGACAGCATCGAGTCCACGCTGCTGAAGATCCAGCTGCGCTGGGTGGGTCACGTCTCCAGAATGGAGGACCATCGCCTTCCCAAGATCGTGTTATATGGCGAGCTCTCCACTGGCCACCATGACAGAGGTGTACCAAAGAAAAGGTACAAGGACTGCCTAAAGAAATCTCTTGCTGCCTGCCACATTGACAACCGCTAGTGGGCTGATATCGCCTCAAACCGTGCATCTTGGCGCCTCACAGTTTGGCGGGCAGCAACCTCCTTTGAAGAAGACCACAGAGCCCACCTCACTGACAAAAGGCAAAGGAGGAAAAACCCAACACCCAACCCCAACCAACCAATTTTCCCCTGCAACCGCTGCAACCGTGTCTGCCTGTCCCGCATCGGACTTGTCAGCCACAAACGAGCCTGCAGCTGACGTGGACTTTTACCCCCTCAATAAATCTTCGTCCGCGAAGCCAAGCCAAAGAAGAAAAAAAAAAGAAGACCAGGTTCGAGTATACCATCTTTCACCAATTTGTCAATTACTGGCTGCAGCCCCTTTCAGCCAGCCATAGGAATTGGATACTGTTTTCGTCTAATTACTTGGCCAGGGTCTTTTAAAGTAACTTGCAGGGAAGGAACATCTAACCCTCCTCTATTGCAGCAAACTCCAAGACCTGGGACTCAACACTCCATTGAATAATTAGATCCTGGATTTACTCAACTCCAAACCACAATCAGTGAGGATTGGTAAGAACATCTCCTCCACAATCTCCATCAGCACCAGAGCACCACAGGGCTGTGTTTTAGCTCCCTCCCTAAGACTGTGTGGCTTGGTACAACAACAACACCATCTACAAATTCGTTGACAGTATTACGGTAGTGGGTTGTATACAAAAGGGCGATGAGTCAGCACACAGGAGGAAGCTTGAAGACTTGTCTGAATGGTGCCCCAACAACAATCTCGCACTAAAGATCACCAAAGACAAGCATCTGGTTGTTGACTTCAGAATGGGAAAACCAGAGATGCAAAATCCAGTGATCATTGGAAGATCAGAGGATATTTCCTGTACTCAACACACAAATGGTATTGTGAAGAAAGCATGTCAGCGCCTCTACTTGCTCAGGGGTTTGTGGAAGTGTGGTATGATACCAGAAACCCTGGCCAATTTCTACAGATGTGTGGTGGATAGTGTGCTGATCGGCTGCATCGTGGTCTGGTGTGGCACACCAATATCCTTGAGCATAAAGCCCTGCAAAAGGTAGTGGACACAGCCCAGGACATCACAGGCAAAACTCTTCCCACCATCAAGAACAGGGCAAGCTCCAGTCACAGCATGACCTCACCACTTCTGCAGTCAAGGCCATGTGAGAGATGGGAAAATTGATCTAAAATTATGAACATGGAAGAAACTAAAGTTCATCAGTAAAATGGCTGAAACCAGTTCAAACAGGATAAGTTTGGGGCTTAGGATGCAGGAAAGCAGAGTCAGCACGATTAACATAAGAATCTTCTATCCTTTGTGACAAGACCATAGGACTAAGATAAGGAATGGTAAGGTACAATAGAATGTAGGAAGTTGAGGTAGTCTGGATCAGATAAGGGTCTCCTAGCCCTGGACAGAAGTACCAAGTCATACATTTCTAATTAGCTAACCATACACAGATTTATACATATGAAATTAGCCAACCCTAGATAGAATGAGTCAACTCTGCATATTAAGAGACTGTAGCCCAGAGAATCAGGAAGGTGTGAATAAGGACAATGACATGATGGGGCACCCACAGGATACCCCCTGGTCCTCCAAGTGTACTGAAACTGCACGTAGGCAGGAAGAATTACCTATGCCAAACCCATCCAGGGGGCAGAAGAATGTAAGGGGGAGGGCATTCTGATACTGAAATTGACTGTATAAAAGTTGGGTGAGCCCCAGTATGTGTGTGTATTCCCAGGGTAAGGGGAAGCACCCAACTTTGCATTGTTGTAGTAATAAATGTTCTTTGTTCTCAATTTTTGTCTCGAGCAATTTCTTTAAAGGTACTTTAATTCCTAACAAATGGGGGCTCGTCCGGGATCACACTCCCTCCACTGACAGAGTACCCCGACGACGAGAGTAGGTGCACCCCGGCTGATTCAGCTGGACTCACGGGCGACGGGTGGCTGGTCAGTGGAAGAAGCGAGTGATATCCGAGAAGAGGCATTGAGAACAATGCGGAAGGACGCGCGCTAGAGCAGTACTGCCAGAACTCGGTAAGAGTATTTTACTTGTTCCTAAGTATGGGAATAGCGGGCAGTAGAGATGAGAGTCCTGACACAGGACGTGACCACCAGATAGCTACGTACAGCCCGCTTGGGATGATGTTATCTGAGTGGGGCACAGGAAAGACCCGCGGTAAAGACAAACTGACGACGGTCAGGTATTGTTGTAATGAATGGGTGAGATACCCGGTTAAAGGGAGCTCCGTGTACTGGCCAAAATTCGGATCCGAGGATGAATGGATGTGTGAAGCTTTGAACTTATGGCTCTATCAAAACCAGCCAGACAATGTTGAGAGCAGGGAATATGCAGCCTGCTGGCTCAAGGGATCCATTGAACAGCTGGTTTTGAATGAGAAAGAATTCAGGAATAAGAGAGAGGAGGAACCTCTTGTCCCTGAACCACAGGGTTGGGATGTGTTACATTCCCTCCCTCCACCTTATGTTCCTCCTATGCCGGCTCCTATCTTTCCTTCCCCTCCTATTGCCTACCCTTCTGCACCTCCCCCTCCTCCTTCCATACCACTAGAGAAGAGAGAGGAGAACCGGAGTGGTATGGTGACTCGCTCACAAAGCGCTCGATTACCACCCCCGTTAACAGTAGAGGTAGAGCATTGTTACTCCGAACAGCGTGAGACCCCTCAGGAAGAAGTGGCAGAACCTTGCGATGTATTCCTCAGGGAACAGGAAAACAAATCAAAGAAACCAGAAATTAGCTGGATGCGACCCCTACGGGAGGTTCCCGTAGGAGAAGGTCTTGGGGTTCGTAAATGTGCCCCTGACCAGCACTGAAGTACGAAATTTTAAGAAAGAATTAATCTCCCTGATAGAAGATCCCCAGGGATGTGCCGAACAGTTAGACCAATTTTTGGGACCAAATTTGTATACTTGGGAGGAATTAACAGCCATATTTAAAACCTTGTTTATCTTAGATGAGCGGGGAATGATCCGACAGGCAGGCATTAAAGCATGGGATAAGGAACACCAAGGGGGACACGAGGCGATCCCTGGAGAAGCCAAATTCCCTCTCACAAAACCTAATTGGGACAAAAATACCAGTGCTGGCCGCACACTGATGGATGAGTATAGGATAAATTTGATCAGAGGAATCAAGGATTCTGTCCCCAAAGGACAAAACTTTAAAAAAAAGCCTTTGAGGTTCCCCAAGGTCCTGAGGAGACCCCCTCTGCATTTCTCAATCGACTGCGCACGGCAATTCAACAATACGGGGGTCTCGACATAGAATCCCCAGCAGGGGAACAATTGGTTCTAACGGGTTTCGTTACCAACTCAGCCCCAGACATTAAGAGAAAATTACAAAAGACAGAAAATTGGCATGAGCAGGGAATAACCCAGCTTCTACAGATCACACAAAAAGCATTTGTCCAGACATCTGAGGATAAGCAGAAAGCAAAGGCTAACATTCTGATGCAAGCAGTTAAAGTAATAGTAGATGAGTAACATGGAAAAGGCAGGGACTGTGTGCCAGCTCCTGAATGTTGGGAGAAGCGTCGGGAGTGGGAGAGTAGAGACCAGAGATAATTTCATAAATCATGACTTCCCACTTCAGTCACTGACCAATATTGATTAAAATTCATGCTAAAAATTAAATGTCATAAATGATCGTTTTTCAATACTGTAGAATTAGCGAATTTAACTACCAGTTAATTCCAATTTATGAAATAAATTGTATTTAAATGTGATTTTGCACAGGGAGTACCTGAGAGTTGAGTGATGTTATAACATTTGCAGGGAGAAATGTTTGCGCAAATAGGGTGAGTTCTATACATCTTAACTTTAAGTGTATGTGAGATAAAGAAAGGATCTGATGTGTAAAGTGGCTGGATCAGCCAGTTGAAGGGGGAGTGTGCATGTCCCTTTAAGTGCACTGTGGCACTTGAAATTGAGGCTTCAGGCTCTTGTCTTGCAGTTAGAGGTATGGAGCCCTATCAACACATTTAATACATTTCTTCTACAGATTCAGCAGTCAAGGTCCGTGAGTTCAAAGATCACCCACCTCTGGAGAATAAAGATACCTCTGGGGATTCCTATGGGGATTCCTATAAGTTTAATCATTCATTTCTCTGGTGCATTTTCCTCTGGAGTGAAATTAATGCCTCAGCACAATTTCTCTGTATTGCCGCTGTTATTTAATTCATGATAACTTTCCCCATTCATCAGGTTTATATTTAAATCCGGTAGTGCAGAAGTTACATTGTAAATAATCACGGAGGTAAACCCTGCGCAACTGGATTCAACTTAATGGAGAAATAAACCTGCGAACTGGTCTATGGTGCTGTGTGAGTATTGCAATAGGTGGAATATGATTTAAATTGGTGGCATAGTTCAGAACAATTGGGTGCATAAGAATAATAATATCATTGAGAACTCACAGATCTTGTACCAGATGCTATTCAGTACATCTTGACTTAAGGACTGGAGAAATTGGCATGTTAGAATGAGATTGGCATGGTACCAATATTTCTTGATTTAATAATGACTCCACAAGCTCCAGGATTCATGCAGCAGAACTTTTAAGTGGAATATAATAGAAACTAGCCTGTACTTAAATTATTGTGTGTGCAATCTTCATAAGAACATCTTTTAACTTTTTTTGGTGCCTGTTTTACAGACTGTTTTAAATAAGGCCAGCTCCTGTGAGCTGTGGCACAAGGCATTTTACTTAAGGCAGAACTAAAGGTTGAATATGTTTCAAGTTCTCTTGCAGGGGCTCTTGTGCTGCAATGTCTGTTATGTACTCACTCTAACAAATTGGAGGGTTGTGCCCCATACAGACAAGCAGCTCCAACTGCATTTTAATAAGGTCTAACATATTCAAAACCCATGCAAATATGGTTTGTGTTTCATTTTACAATTTTTACACTAACACAAAGGAAAGTCAGATTGTTACAAAGTGCCGTAATTTAACATTTTTTTTTCGTTTCTTTAATGGTTTATTCAGTTATTGTTGTATTTTACTTGTCTTTTGATTATTCAGTTATTGTTGTATTTTATTGCAGTTTTCAATGAGCTTTACATTTATTGTGTTTTATTCAGTTCTTATTGTTGTATTTTATTGCAGTTTTCAATGAGCTTGACATTTATTGTGGTTTTATTCAGTTCTTATTGTATTTTATTGCAGTTTTCAATGAGCTTTACATTTATTGTGCTTTATTCAGTTCTTATTGTATTTTAATGCTGTTTTTAACATGTATTGTTCATTGTTGTTTACTAATTTCTTTGGAATATTGTTCGTTAATGTTTTAAGCCCCCCTGGAATAGGGGCAGCAGAGGTTACAATTCAGCTCCTTTAGAATGTAGACAGGGCATAGATTTAATGTATAGTCATAATGGGATATAAGGGATCCCAATACGGACCAGGGGAATTAAACAGCTTTAGTGGAGTACATCTAATTTGTATCATAGCCTACACAGGTATTAAAGACAGGAGTTTTGAAGCGATAGCACAAAGGACATGGTGGGACAAAGACAGACAGAATGGTAGTCAGCATTGTACATGTAACAGAGAGAGAGAGAGTTAATACATATGCTAATGTACACAGACAGGCTGCAACTCACAAGTTCAATGATATATATGCTAATGTTAGCAGACAAGCTGCAACACACAGTTAAATCACAAGAAACAATCCCCCCCCTGCTTGGTCACTTTTCATCACCCCATGAAAGGGAGCACCAGTTTCCAACAACGTGAGCTGCTTGACACTTTAATATCAGGCTCCAAACAGCCTTCGGAGATCGGTGGCCCTAGGGTTCGGGGCTGAAGAGGACATCAGATACGAGCCACAATCAAACAGAACCGCCTGACTACTGCTACTCGTTCGCTGCTGAAGGCAGCGCTTCTCATAGACTGCTACTTGTTCGCTGCTGAAGGCAGACTTCGTCGGGACAACACTTACAAAGGTCGTGTGCTTCAAAGACACTGCTTCAATATTTCAACGTATGGGATGGACTAGACTCTTTACTGAGAACTGGAGCCTGATACTCCAAACCCTAATAAGCAGCTGGACTCACTCCCCTGACCTTCATGGTGCTCCCCTACCTAAAGACTTTACACAGACATTACAATTCGGTTATTGACCAGCTGGGTAAAACTACACCTTACACTTGAAAGATCAGTGTTACTGATCTAAAAGAAAAGTGAGGAGAGGGGGGGGGGGGATCAGTCACACTGACACTAGTAACCAAAGATCAGTAACACTGATCATGGTGAAAGATCAGTATTACTGATCTAAAAGAAAAGTGAGGATTGTGAGAGATGGGAAAATTGATCTAAAATTATGAACATGGAAGAAACTAAAGTTCATCAGTAAAATGGCTGAAACCAGTTCAAACAGGATAAGTTTGGGGCTTAGGATGCAGGAAAGCAGAGTCAGCACGATTAACATAAGAATCTTCTATCCTTTGTGACAAGACCATAGGACTAAGATAAGGAATGGTAAGGTACAATAGAATGTAGGAAGTTGAGGTAGTCTGGATCAGATAAGGGTCTCCTAGCCCTGGACAGAAGTACCAAGTCATACATTTCTAATTAGCTAACCATACACAGATTTATACATATGAAATTAGCCAACCCTAGATAGAATGAGTCAACTCTGCATATTAAGAGACTGTAGCCCAGAGAATCAGGAAGGTGTGAATAAGGACAATGACATGATGGGGCACCCACAGGATACCCCCTGGTCCTCCAAGTGTACTGAAACTGCACGTAGGCAGGAAGAATTACCTATGCCAAACCCATCCAGGGGGCAGAAGAATGTAAGGGGGAGGGCATTCTGATACTGAAATTGACTGTATAAAAGTTGGGTGAGCCCCAGTATGTGTGTGTATTCCCAGGGTAAGGGGAAGCACCCAACTTTGCATTGTTGTAGTAATAAATGTTCTTTGTTCTCAATTTTTGTCTCGAGCAATTTCTTTAAAGGTACTTTAATTCCTAACAGCCACAATTCCATTTACTCTTCTAATTACTTTCTGTGCCTGCGGGCTCTCAGTCAATGTGGACATCCCCTCTCTCCAGCACCAGTACTTAATGATGTCACACTGTTTAAATCTTACCCAGTTTCTCCTGCCTTCCCATGTGCCTCCTGAGACTGCGTCACAGAGTCATTGTCCTCACAATTTTTTTCCACATGAGGTGAGAGAAATTACAATGAGTTACATTGTAACTCAAAGGTTAAATAAGTTAGGACTTCATTCCCTGGAGCATTGAAGAATGAGGGGAGATTTGATAGAGCTATTTAAAATTATGAGGGGGATAGACCCAGTAAATGTAGGTAGGCTTTTTCCACTGAGGGTAGGTGTGATACAAACCACAGGACATAGGTTAAGGGTGAAAGGGGAAAAGTTTAGGGTAAACATGAGGAGAAACTTCTTCACAGGTGGGAGTGTGGAACGAGCTGCCAGTTGAAGTGGTGAATGTTGGCTCAATTTTAACATTTAAGAAGAATTTGGAAAGATAAATTGGTTCTATGGAATGCTGCCAGCCATGCAACAGTTTCAAGTGGATTTATCTTTTTAACCACAAGTTAGGATTGGATAAAAAATATTTTCCCCTGTCCATTATCTTACTTTACATCTTATTTACTGCTTAAAAGTCTGTCAGTTAATATGCATGTAGAGTTGGCAGAAATAAAATATGAAGCTGGTTTGGAATTAGAAGAGCTGCATGTTTAAATGACAGAAATATCTTCTCCAAACTTTGACTTAATAAGATTCCAAACAGCATCTAGAATGCTGCTAAAATGTGATTGATGTGTGTATGTCTTACCTGGACGGAATGACGCAACGTGGAATGAAGGAAGGAACTGTTCACAAAATTTGTGATGGAGTCCATTTTGAAGTTTCATTTGAAATAGTGCAGCTTGATAACAGAACTAGCTGGAGAATGGCATAAGGTCATCGAGATAATATTTTGTTAATATCAACTGTCATCCTGCTACATTCTTCCCTATAAATTGGTGTCTCTTTGGTGACAGCTTTGGCAGCTTGCCTCTTGAATTCTTGTGAGATCACCTCAAGATATCCCTGTAACTGGAGAAAGAAAAGGCGGAGATTGGATCAGATTTTTCTGAATACTGATGCATTCTTTGGTCTGTTACATTGTAATTCTAATCAGAATCTGCCTACACTTCAAAGGCCCATACGAGGCTACATAGCTCCAGGCCCCTGCGATCTGATTGTGTATCTTTCTGTCAGTAGGATTGCTGTGATCCAGGTGTCTTTATTGTTGAGGGCCCACTGATTCCTTATTATTTGCAGAGAGGAAGAAATTTAATCCATTTTCATGAGCCTTGGCATAGCTCAGTGGGTTGGAAATGTTATCCTGCATTTGCTTTGAAATTGAAATACGGGGAGATTTTCTTTTGCAATGAATACTTGCTTGATGCACGTACCAGCATTCAAATGGTTATAGGCACCAACCCGTAAATGCAACATTATTATTAGAGACTACAAGAATTGTAGGGGCACCTACTATATCACAAACAATTAAACAAGTTGGAGCATTTTCTCTTAAAAGATGAGTCTCTGGGTGACTTAATAGAACTATTTAAAATTATGACAGGGATTGATAAGTGTGACAGATTTCAAGTTGCCACGACATTAAGTTAAGGTTGCATTTTGTAAGTCGGGCAAGCAAGATGAGTGTGTGAAGCAGAAAGGCACATATTTTATTATATTCAAAATAAGAAAGAAATAGAGGGGTCTTTGATGTGAAATATCAACTCTTTCTTTCTACACAGATGCAGTCTGAACTGCCTGAGTGTTCCATGATTTTTGTTTTTAATTTCAAATTTCCACCATGTTAATTATGATGTACATGTAATACCTACGGCTCCTAGAACGCTTCCACCAGCGCTGTCTCCGCTCCATCCTCAACATCCATTGGAGCGCTCACACCCCTAACGTCGAGGTACTCGAGATGGCAGAGGTCGACAGCATCGAGTCCACGCTGCTGAAGATCCAGCTGCGCTGGATGGGTCACGTCTCCAGAATGGAGGACCATCGCCTTCCCAAGATCGTATTATATGGCGAGCTCTCCACTGGCCACCGTGACAGAGGTGCACCAAAGAAAAGGTACAAGGACTGCCTAAAGAAATCTCTTGGTGCCTGCCACATTGACCACCGCCAGTGGGCTGATAACGCCTCAAACCGTGCATCTTGGCGCCTCACAGTTTGGCGGGCAGCAGCCTCCTT